>NW_026054817.1:0-324271 GCF_022836535.1 Colletotrichum spaethianum | reverse complement strand
TTTATCCACCACTATGCCTTCTGATAGTGGGACTCTTGACATGCCGTTCATGAGGCTCTACAAGCTCTTGATGAGAGCCAGCACTTCGGTCTAGTAACCCAGTCTCGGAATCATGGTGGGTTGCACTACCTTATCAGACAGGGAGTTCACTGTCAATCGCATCCAACACCCAAAAAATCCTCCGAGATACCAGTCCCACGGCACAGGCTGGCGTCACATGCCCTGCATGCATAAAATGGACGGTTGTTATTCGATCATAGATGTTGTTTCGTCCCTGGAAGACCCAGCAAAACTTTTGTGCTTTGGGGGCTTGATCCCGTCAGTCGACGACGCAAAATCGACTCTTCTCTTGCTACGCGACACAGAGAGGCGGGTTATGTTCCGACGTTGTATCTGTACTCTCCGTCAGACAATTTGAATGACTCCCTTTGTTCAAATAGGGGTGATGACGCTTCGACTGCTCTCGGAGTAGCCTACTCACCTTGAAGTGCTGCAGTGCGACATTCGATCGTGAGGGTGGGTGTCAACCCAATGCCAAGCATAACACAACTAGCGTATTGTACGGTACGGGCCAATTTGTTGTGTACTGCGATAGCGACGTACGCAGCTGTGCATGCCGAGTAGCCGGGTGCGCATGTGGTAGTGCAACTAGGGCCGGGGACTTGACATCCTCTATCAGCCTTATGCGATAAGCTTGCATGCAGAATGTGACGGCATGACTGGACCAACCATACTGAAGCAGCTGCCGTGAGTCGCTGATAAGACTTGCACATTGTCAAGTTATGAATCCAAGTGTTTTCAGTAATCAGTTGTCGATAGCAAAAGTCTCAAAGTCGCTAGCAGCTGTCAGCGATTTTGAGGTGTTTGGATAATACATGCCAGGGCTCATCGTGTTCAACAGGTCGCAAATGAGGACCTCTGTAGTTGTGCAACACAGAAAAAGCGAGAATCAGGTTCATGATAGCATAACTTTAACACCAGTGCGTCTTTCATCAGGCTCTCTTGACACTATTGAAAAATGCGCTGCTGAACAGAGCAGTGCTTTTCGAGCCATGAAGGTCGCCTGCGCGGGTCGAATAACAGGTGAACAAGGAGTTCAACCTTGTACAAAGCATGATGAACGTTCCCGAGACGTCTAATCAGCAGCAAGGTTGAGCCGTCATGAAGCTAAGCAATTCACATAGACATCATCTCTTCAAAGCCGGAAGATCATGTTGGAAGACTAGATGTCAAAATAGGGAACGTCTCTGAAAATGTAAACCTGTACGTTATATCCCGGCAGTCATTGCTTACGAAAGCTATGGTTCTATTAAAATGCTTCACTATCACCGATGTAGCATCCTGAGAGTGCCAGTAGTTTCGATATCCGGATCTAGGCTGTAAGGTGTTACTGGGATAAGGATTGACGTAGACATCGGATCTCCCGGCATGCACGCCCATTACTATAACCACTTCTGACTTTTGGAAGACTGAGATCTTCTCAACGTATGGATATCGATTGCGAATATTACTTGGAATCATGGCTGCTCGATCATCTTGCGTCTTGTTTATCGAAAGCATTAGATGGCCAACCACCTGCCTTCAATTTCAAAAGGGACGTGGGTTATGTATAGATATCAAATACCAAAAGGCGTAACAGGGTGATTTGGAAGATTTTCTGGCTGAAGAGCTTGATTCAGAGTGTCTTCAAATTTTTTTGGTTAGCAACAACTAGACTCTGCTCCGACAATTGAACTGTTACCTGCATGAAGTGGCGGCTTGCATGGATGCCACTGGCTTGATTACTCTTAAGTACAAGAAGCGAGAGCTCATACTGGCAGAAGTGAGATACATGACTTGGACTGTTGATGCCCATAAGACTATATGACCACTCGGGTGACAAAAATTAGCGCCAGGATTTGTAAGGTAAAGGCATAGGAAAGCGGCGCTGGTTTTTGTCATCCGAGTGATGACTCCGATTCTAATTTGAGTATGTCTTGAAAAAATGGAGAACGGCTGCAAGAAGCTGGTCTTCAACGTCCCACACTGTGGCAATCTAGTCACCGAAAGCATCCCTCCAACCCTCACATTCTTGACGTCCTTCTTGTTCGATCCCAATTCGAGCTGTCGGAGTCAACGACCCACCCACCTGTCCCAAACCTGTCAAATCCTTCTTGGAAGCACGGTTATCGACTCGCCAATCCGATAGAGTCATCTTATCTTGCGGCCTGCTTAGGCGAGGTGAAGATGCGTAACGTCAAGCGTGGGGCAGGACTTGCTTCGAAAATGCGCAAAATGCGGGGAAAATATGGGCGATGAGGAAAATCAGCTACCGCTACAAGCCTGATTAGGCATTGTTTCCCCAGATGTTTACCTTGTAGTTAACCCGCGGGTTATTTCATTCCCTTTCACGGAGGTTCGGGGATGCCACGCCACGTCACCCACATGATGTTTGGACCAATAGATGATGATGGATATGCGAATGGTGGGTGTTTGTCAATCGGCTTATAAGTAGAAATCAAGTCAAAATAGCAAAGTTTCTTTTTACCGGATCATATCTTCGACTCCAACATTTTCCAACTCGGTTTGGACATCTGTATATCTGACAACGGAGCTACCGACTGAACAGTTCGCGCGAAAAGCAACCACCCAACGCTGATAGCCGGCTTATTTCTGACGGCTTCCTGACTAAAGATACTACTATGCCTCACGCAGAGTCCTCAACCATAACAACGCCTCCCACCATCAATGGCGTTCACCTCCACGTCAATGATGGCCTACTCTCCCCAACGAGGTCGAGGCTCTAATCCAGTCCTATCCAGCAGAAGACCTCAACATCCTCCGCGAAAGGTTCCGCCGGAATGGCTACCTTCTCGTCAAGGGGCTTATCCCGCGAAGATGTTCTCTCAGCCCGTGAATCCTACTTCAAGTCACTTGCCCCCAGCGGCGTGACCAAGCCAGGAACATCTCTCAGAGACGGAATATTTGATGATGCAAAATCGCCCGAAGACTACCCGGGTATCGGTGCCGGCAGCGTCAAGAATGCCGCCCCAGGCGAGACCGACAAGTCCGCAATCTTCACCTCAGCAGCTTTGAAAGCGCACACGGAAGACTGGTACGCCGGCTCTGAGGATGGCACAGTCCAAGGCTTCTGCAACCACCCGATCCTCCACGACTTCATCTCACGCTTCACGTTGTGGGGCGACAACACGCTCACCGTCAAGCGCACACTGCTTCGCAACAACACGCCGGGCAACAAGGCCATTGGCGTGCACTATGATCAGTCCTTTATGCGGTACGGAGAGCCAACTTCCGTGACGGCCTGGGTGCCCATCGGCGACGTGCGGCTCGAGGGCGGCGGGCTGATCTATATGCAAGACGGCGAGAAGCTAGGCGAGGAGATTGAGAACGAGTTCACAGCCAAGGCCAAGGCAGCGGGTATGAGTGAAGATGAGACGAAGAACGCGTTTAATGCAAACATGATGACAACAGGATTTCTATCCGAGGGGCCAGCGGACTTCGGAAGGAGGTATGGTAAGAAGTGGTTGGTGAGTGCATATGAGGCCGGCGATGTTGTGTTTCACTCGGCACATATGGTAAGTCTATTCAATGATCCCTAGCTGGTCGTGATCTGCCCTTGGTGCATCGGTCTCTAACATGGGTGTCAGATTCATGCCTCGACTAAGAACCATGACCCTGAGGGCCGTATCAGACTCGGGACCGACTTGCGCTTCGTCGACAAGAGCCGACCATGGGATACTGTGAGGCACATTCACACCACTATGATCTGACATAGCGACTGATGACAAATAGCGATGGGATAAGCACTACAGCTTCGGCGATGGCGTTTAACATCTTCAACCACGTACTAACTACAGAATAGATACTTGATGGTATTTTCTGGCCATGTTACTTTTTCACACGTACAGAGAAAGTAGGAGGTCAATGGAGATTAAAAAACACGTTTTGGGTATTTCCGACTCCTAGCAATAGCAAGTCGTTATTTTCAACCACGATGATCATCCCCGTTCACCTAGACTGGAAACTATCAAGCTCTGTCCATTGCTCCTTTAGAGTCTTGACCAGTGCTCCTGTTTTCCACTGCACGATGGTCCTCACCTGTGCCAAATATTTGATGGTATGTTCTCGCTCGAGTGGGTGTCTTATGAGATGCCCGCCTGTGATGTTGATGTCAGATACCCTCTGGAAGTGGACACAGGCCTAGGTGAACTCACATAGAGACAGCATATGCGCCGGTAAATAATAGGCGTTAACTGCTTCGTTCGATAGAGCCAATCCCATCAGAATACAGAGATAGAACGTGATCTCGCGCTGATAGAGTTGTTAATAGTGTGCAGGAAGTGATGCCTCATACTTTACCTACCTCACTATCCATCCTCTTTTTCGTCCCCTCAAATCCCGCCGTCGGGTTTGAGCTATTGTAGTCATGGAAGCAAAATATGGCTTTCGAAGCGTAATAGTAGCCGAGACCGACGGTGGCTGGATAAATCAGCACCGGTGCGCAAACCCTTCCATGCTAAGGGATCTGCCTCTAGTCTCCGTTTTTGACTTGGCACAGGAATGAGCGCTCTTCTTACCTGGATCAGCAGCCATCCAGAGGGTTGGGAAAGGCCTCTCCCTCACCACATCTGCCTTTTCGTAAAAGAGCGGTCGGAACGAGATGGTTTCTCTCGATACCAAACCTCCACGTCGGCTTGCAGTTTCTCCCACGCCGTCGCGCTATCTGTAGGGGATTCTATCCCATCCTCGGGAAAGAAAAGCTTCAGCACCTTTGCGAATAGGTACACGATGCGATTTGCGTGCGCCGTGTCATCGTTGCTTTTGAATGTGGACGATCTCTCAAAGTTCTCCAAGCATATTTCTATGGGTGTTCGACGAACCAGGTATACGTAAAGGGCCTGGCGGAGGTGGACCCAACTCGCGGCCTCGGCTAGCCCGCCCTGTGTGACAAAACGGGCGATGGCGTCGTGATTCAATAGGTTTCTGGTACCTCTGAGGTGGTGGTAGTGTGAATCCGTTTCGTTGTCGTATTCCTCGTACAGGCGCATGATGACGACAGCCGTCAGAAGGATGGAGTCCCATGTCTCGGGCGGTTGCGAAAATGCTTCGATGAGCAGCTCGATGCAGCGGTTATGATAGTAGGTGCTTTCTAGATCGGACTCTTCATTGGAGTCGTCATTACATTGGGTGTCGAAACGACTCGCAAGAGCAAAGATACCGTTGAGCAAGATGGGTTTGCGAAGGGCTAGGCGAGGAACATCTAGAGTGAAAGGTCGGGCGTCGTGACAGGCATCGATCTGGAACGGTAACAGACATCAGCAATGTTGTTTTCACAGTAGCATCGCACTTGAAAGAAGCCTCACAGATGGCGCTATCCTCAAGATATAAGTCCGGAATAAGAACGCCTGCCGCCCAGTGAACCCGTAACATCCAGGGTCCCCGGGCTGGCCCCGGAGATTTGCATCCGAGATAAGACCATCAGCCCGTTCTAGCTGATGTAAAGAGCCAGCTTGCGTTAAAGGAGAATCTCCTAGAAGATAGGATATTTGAAGCTGGGGCTGTACTTCCCCAGCGTTCCACTGACTGCTGTCGGCTGTGAGACCATCGCAGTCGGATTCTAGGAACCTTAGGCTCGACGTAAAGCTAGCACGATGGCGGATTTCCGGCGGCGGTCCTCCATTCAGCACGAACCCAATCGGTGCACTCCCATCTCCGTGTGAACCGTGGCCTGAGAATCGCTGACGCGGGTGCTTCGGCTCGAAAGCTGTGCGTGGCCGGCGGAGTGAACTCGAATGCGAATTGAGTCTCGTATGAGGCAGAACCATGCAGAGATGTGTGAGAGGTAAAGCTGTTGCTCCTGTCACCGGTAGTCTGGACCGACTGGACGGCTGGCGATGATGACGCTTCGGTAGCAGCTTCATCTCCGCGGCTTACTTTGCTCTTGCGCTGACTGAAGAGAGTGTGAGCTTATGTATGGCGTGCAAGGGGCGGTGAGATGATCGCCAGCGAGACTGAGACAGGGGAGCTGGGTGTGGATGTGAAGACGGTAGGGGCACATCGAGTCATCCAACAAAGGAAGTCTAGACAAACCTCTCTGGTCCGCCTTGCGGGCTTTATCACCAGCAGCCTTCCTCGCGCTACCGGGCGCGTGCTTGAACCGTAGCGTCGTGTCAAAGTGACATTCAAGATCAGCTTCGACACACGCGCCGCAGCCCGTCGCACCGGGTTGCACGACGCATTTACGGTGACGCCGCCGGCAGGCGTCACAGCAGCGCCGGGGCTTCATGTAGGTCCGGCCAGACCCTCGCTCCCAAACCCAGATCCGTCTCGCCGTTCGGTGTCATCCGAATCCCCGTTCTGTTGAATTAGACTCGATTAAAATGCCAAATTCACTTCGGATTAATCAACTCGAGTGTGAATGGCCGGTTAGTGGGTATTCAACCCCGAGTACCG
This sequence comes from Colletotrichum spaethianum, assembly GCF_022836535.1. Lineage (NCBI taxonomy): Eukaryota > Fungi > Ascomycota > Sordariomycetes > Glomerellales > Glomerellaceae > Colletotrichum > Colletotrichum spaethianum. The sequence continues at coordinate 317,818 of NW_026054817.1, read as the reverse complement.
AGGTAGGCAGACAACAGTGCGATGCTTTCTCGAGATTTTTGGGATATGCGGGGGAGACAAAAGATGAATCCCGCGGTTACATGGCCTTTTGAAGACATGGTCGGGGCTCGGATCGAACACTAGGCGGGGCAGGAAATGCGGGTGAACCCCGAGCATAAGCATGCAGTACCGCGATTAAAGGTGCGTCACGGGGGTTGCTCCCGTGTAAGATCCTGTAGGGTGTTAGTATCATGGTGCCGAGCGAAATGGAGGTGGTTTCTGGTGCGATTGTGTGGCCGCTGACCGAGAGAAGGAAGTAATAGTCAGTAGACGCTATCGTCTTTACTTTGTATAAGTCAAGTCACCCACTTCTGGGCACCCACCACCCATGTGGGCACCCACAAAACGAAGCTATCGCAACAACACCACCCTTTTCAATTGACTATCGCCGAGCCCAGATGCAACTATGATACAGCTTTCTGCCTCACTAGGGCAATCAGATGCGCTAGATTCATCTATATCAATTTCAGCATTGCTAGCCTTGATCTGGGCTTGCTGTATATTGCTGATGTTAGTGAACTTAGTGTTAAGGTTGATTTTGATAGTCTTCTTTTTTTTATTGTAGTGTTGTTTGATTTAGGCCTGGAGAAGTTGTATTTAGTGGTAGGTAGTAGCTAGCTAGAAGGATTGCTTTTGGAAGCCTTTTTTTGACCTTTCTGAAGAGCTGGCGTTGTGTGGTAATACTTTTGATTTTAGCTTGCCTGAATAAGTCTAGTTGACTATTAAGGTCCTTTATTTTCCTAGCGTAGACTATGTAATAGCAGATGAAGCAGATGCTTATCCCTCTATATCCTGGGCATCTTAGATACTTTGGGTACCTTTGGGTAGCCTTATTAAGTAGTGTTATTAGTGTTATTGTGCTTAGGCAGTAATAAAGAGCTTATAAGAGGTTTATTTATAGTAATAGGCTATAGTCTAGTATATTTCTAGTTATTTAGAATATTCTTTTTTATTAGTTTAGTTAAGTGTGTTAGCTAATAATAAAATAAAAAAGTATCTTCTTATTTATTTATAGTTAAATTATTTTATTAGCTAAGGTTAAGCTAGAGCCTTTTGTGATAAGTTGTTTTAATTAGGCTAAAGATTAACTAATTAGTGGTTAAAGGATATAGGAGGTATATAGCAGCAAAGAATAATAGATAGACGTTATTAATATAGTATTAACTATATGAATTTTGTTGTTATATAGCTTTTATACTTATCTAGGACTAGTAGTCTAGTTTGATTAGGCTAGGAAAGGCAGTTTGTAGCAAGAAGACCTTTAATAGTTACTTAATAATAGTCTTATTAGTTATTTATTTATTCTCTGTTATTATAAACTCTTATTATTATATAGGCTAAGATCTAGAAGAAACTATTACTACTAGACTATTTTGCCCTTATATATTACAAGAGGATATAGTGTTAGGCCTTTAGCTGAGATACACTTAATAATAGATACCTAGGCTTATGATCCAGGCTGCTTTTTCTGTATAGACTTAGTTTTTGTTTTACTTAGTACTAGCCTATTTATGCCTTGGCCTTAAGGATACTAGTCTTATTTATGTTATATCTGTTGGTTAGCTAGATGGCTGATATTGATAGGATCGTAAGATATTTAAACTAGTCCCTGATAATCTTAGTAGATGCCTTATTAACACGTCTAGAATCAATAGATCGACTTCTCTGGACCTTGATAGATAGGTTTCTTTGTACAAAGGCGTCTATCTATCTCTTCCCTAGAGGCTGGGTATTGCCTATGGCATGGAGATACGCTGGGCAAAAAACCTTGACTTGTTGATGCGTTGGCGCAAGCCCAAGGTCAGCCTGTATCTGTACCCAATTAGCCAGCTTAGCCTCCTGACTAACAGAGAGCCGCTGGAGGCAGTAAAATGCGATATCTCTAGGTTGGATACCTTGAGGCGATTCTGAAGTGTTGACCGAGGGACGCCCTATTTCCTAGATGCTGCCTGGACAGGGACGCCGTTGGCGATATCCCCAAGAGCCTTGCTAACCTCATACTCGGTATATTGACCCATAGGGTATAGAAGAAGGTATCTGCAAAAGATGAAGTGATTTGGATAAGGGATGAAAATGTTGTGATAGTTTGAAGTGGGAGGCTGGTCATGGTGTTGAGGGATTTTTGGGGTGCCCACATGGGTGGGGTGCCCAGAAGTGGGTGACTTGACTTACCATTCTCTCTGTCCCCAACCCAACGGCCCAACGAGAACTGTTGGTAACAGGTAACGAATGGAAGCAGAACCTGACCGTTTCCGATCGGAAACAGGCAACCACCAATATCTACTCGGTAACAGACAGACCCGTCGGACGCTTTGAGGTACATATTGACCCAATGGAGGAGCTCTCCAAGTTTGCCGTTGAAACCCACAGCAATTCCAACCTCACCACGAAACTGTACGGGTCCCAATGCCATTGTCGTCTAAGGGTCAGAATGAATAAGAAAAATGACGTGTATTATATGTCACCAAAACCAGCCAATAATCACGAAAACAATAGCCTAGGAAGTCCCCTATCATCGCATCTGACATCTAGGCTCAGATTCTAGCCACAAGGCGCTGTGCTGAAAGCTTTTCGCAGGGAAATGGAAGCGATCCCAATCCAGCACATCTATCAAATCGTTGTTTTAATGATAGATTAAACCATTTCTTCAGAGTAGATCGCATCACACCACATCGAGGTGGCTGATAGCAACGCTAAATAAAATCGGAAAAGATCATAAAACTGAATGGTAAGTCCACTTGACGATTTAGTTTAAGTTCATGGGACTAAAGCTTGTCTTGATGGACAAAATAGCTTAACAACCATGCCATTCGCGTTCTTTCTCTACTGATACTAACTGACGCAAAAAGAGATGGTGTTTGGGCTATAGAAAAGCAGTCGAGTTATCGCAAATTTTGCATTCTTACGGCTTTTCCTTGGGATGGTTGGTAATCACGATGGCAGTTGGACATGCGAGTTGTGCCTAGAGTCTTGGCTACTTGCTTCCGCCCTCTTCGCTGCTTCCGTGATCTGATGGAACTACTGGGCCATGAACCCATCAGATCGGTATGCAGTAGCCTTGGACTGTTTTCTACTAAAACATCAATCACCGTCAGGGACGAGGTTATTGGATTCTCTTGTGAGAGGTCTGGTGTTAACAAAGGAGCGCGGATTGAGAACCTTAGCACTCTTGCTCGAGAATCTAATCCTTGACACCGTACCCTTTTTGGTTATCATTGTAGATCTTTCTTGGACGCGTCCCATTTGTTTGCAAGTCGCACCGGTGCCACAAGCTAGTCAGTTAGACCGAATGAATGCCCCTCTTCTACACATCTGTCAAACCTTCGGCTCATGACATTGCCAAGAGGCTGTTGCTATGCTGAACACTGAATTACTGGCTTTTCTTTACAATAACTCATCTCATGAGCCTCGATCGAGCTTCACGTTACGAACACGCTGCTACACATTGCTTCGGGACAAATGACCAACAGAGGGGCCATGATTGGCCCAGTCCGGGTGGACTCGGGAATGCTTACGTAAAAGATATCGCAGTGTCGCCGCTAACCGTTTCTGGACTAGTGCATCTAGCTCCAAGATCCGCCAGAGGGCAGATCTGCTTTTACAGGCTTTGACAGAAAGCCATCTCGTTTTCCAGATCTTTCTGGATTTGAGGGGGAAGCCGGGTTCAAGTGAGCGCGACGGTAAAGGCTCTTTTCAGAGAAGCACGTTTCTCACGCGTTCGCGCCGCCGTTGCTCAGTTCTTGCAACCTTCCACTTGAATCCAACACAAGGACAAGAGGAACTGTCATGCATGCGTCGGCAAAATAGTCTCCGAGCGCATTCGGTTCCCGGCAAACAACAAGCCCTACGACGAAACGATACTCGCATCTGAAAAGGCTCATTGCACCACAACGCGCAACATAAGGTTCGATTGAACCTTCGTATCTGCCGTCTCCCGTACCTATTTCCGGTGACGTGGGCAAGGTACAAGGTTTGCCGTCTCTTCCGGCATCAACAAACCCAACCAAGCGCCGAACAAACATCAAGGGCCAATTCATCAGACGCAGCCAAGGAGCCTCACAGGCGTGGGCCGCGCTCCCCACCGACGCGTCACTAACAATCTGCACCAGTCGGCCTAGGGCCTGGGCGTGGCCCAGGGCATGACGCTGTCTTTGTCACAGCTGAAATGCAGAGATTTTTGCATACAAGCCACGGACCACAGCTCATAACCACGACTCGGCGCGCGGTCACCCGAGAGAGTCCATCACGGAGGAATCGAGGACCATGCCAGAGGGAGGGAGTCAAAACTGGCTTATCGGCGCTGGGTTTGTCGGCTATCGTGGTGCATCCCCCTCGGAATAGAGCGGGAGCGCTGAGCCCCATGGGGTAAGTGGGAGGGCCTATCACTGGTGCCCCCTCGTGCGATGCGACCATGGGAGGAACCGGGTATTGGAGGAAGCCGTGACGTTTACGCGTGGACGAGAATGCGGGTTGGCGCGGGGGGGATATATGCATTGCCGGCGATACAGCGAAGCAGTTTTATCCTCGGGTGCTCATCATGGTCCTGGTGGTTGCCAGTGATACTGCACTGGGCGTCAGCCAAGCAAGTAGTGACCGAGTGGTGATGAGCTGACAGCGACGCTGGGTACTGTACCTCGAGGTATGCTGATATCACTCCTAGGGTGCAAAAGCGTACTGCATTTTCCGGAGTGATACCATCAACATCGACAAGTGCAACAAAGGATAGGGCCAAAGTCTCGTCGACCGGGTAGCATCCCCAATCGTCAAACACCAGGAGTCTCCTACCGGCCCTGGCAGACACAAGTGATCCCAAGCCGGATGACTCCCCAGGCGCGCCAAGTGCAAGCCGAGCCCCCCCCATGGCCCGTCCCAAGCCAGTTCCAAGGCTCAAGATCCATCGGGCTCCCAAGGGGGCTCTCACGGCTGGGATAACACTGGCCAATAGCCCGTTAGTGGCCAGAATCTGCTGACGCTTGCTTCAGACTGATTGTCCCCCTGGAGGACTTGGAAGGCTGTGTTCCGCATTTGGCCGAAGCATCGTTCCCGCCCCCGCCCCTAAAAATTCTAGATCCCGAAGACGGCCACGCCCTGCTGGGCCCGAGATCGATAGTGGTGTGTGTCTCCCTGCCGCTGCTGCTGCGCGCTCGATTGTCACTGCCCGTATCTATTTAGGTACAAGAGTACCTTGACATCATCATCGCTTGTGATTTTTTCCACGCCCCCTTTCAACGACTCTTGACTCAGCTCGTGTGATCCATCTCCGTTTTCATAGCATCCTCTTACGATACCAATCAAACAACACGTTCAAAATCACAGTTTACAGCGTTCCACCACGAAGAGCCATTGTACTTGAGGCCCTGAATTGAGTGGGACTTGGACGGAAACGAGGCCATCATTGAAAAGGAAAAAAGAGACGTCAACCACCTTACCGCCGCCACGATGAACTGTCCCTCGCGCAACGACGACATCACGCTGGAGCATCCCGACTGGAACCAGAAACCGCCCTTTCTCGCCGCCGACCTCACCACCTGCGAGGACCTGAACGGCATCGCCAACGCCCGCGAGCAACGCCGCGCCCGGAGCGGTGCCGGGGATGGGTCCGACGGCCGGGGTGACGAGATGAATTACCAGACGTTACCGCGTTTACAACCCGATCGAGGCGCCCCGTTTCGGGAGGGTGGAACTATGGTAAGTCCCTTTTGTTTTCCGAGAATGATTCCAAAATGCTACTAAGCTACGATGCCACAATATGTGTTCGTCACCGCTCAATGGCTGCACCAACGGAATGGGAAAACAGGTGGCCAGCTGCTGTTGAGCACCTCACCGCCCTCGGTATTCATGTGCAAGCGCCAACACCGACGACGTCTAAACACCACCTCACAAACACGAAATGCACATGGGACGCTGACCAACATCATCTTAGGTTTCCACCCCCGAAACAAAAAGGTGCATGGTGGTGACGACCATACACCTCCCCTCTGGGCCTCCGCGCCACCCGCTCCGCCTCTGGGGCTGGGTGAGTTGGATCATGTCCGTCCTTGGCTGTTCGGCCATCATCTCTGCTCTCAAGAGCCCCGAGGCTGTTGCTTCGTTCCTCGTTGCATCCAAGCAAACCGCCCAATGTGAGTTTACTCTCTGAATCCTTGCTTAGCCTTCAGTCATGATATCGCACGCAAACGCACAAAACTAATTTCACCCTTCGTCCCACAAAACTCTCACATGAACATAAGCTGACGGCACAGCCATCGCCAAACACTCCGCCCGCTCCGTCCGCCGCTCGACCTGCCCGACTGGCGGCCTCGGCAACGAGGACGCCTACAACACGCCCTTCCACGTCGGCGCCCTCTTCATCATCCTCGGCGTCTCCTTCCTCGCCTGCGCCTTCCCCTCATCGCCTCCGTCACCCCAGGCGTCCGCATCCCTCGCCCCTTTTTCTTCGCCGTACGCCACTTCGGCACCGGCGTCCTTCTCGCTACGGCCTTTGTCCACCTCCTCCCACGGCCTTCACCCTCCTCGGCAACCCGTGCCTCAGCTCCTTCTGGTCGAGGACTACCCCGCCATGCCGGGCGCCATCGCCCTGGCCGGAATCTTCCTGGTCACCATCATCGAAATGGTCTTCCAACCCGCCGCCACATGTCCCACGCCCCCGACGACTCCGTCCTCTCGCCGCAGCGTTCGGGATCCGTCGACAACGACGACAACCGTGATCCCGGGCCCTACCCTCTCGAGATGGCCCCGAGCCGCGGCGCCGCCGGCAGCATGGGCCGCACCCTCTCCCGCATCGGACGGGACGAGCAGCAGGCCGGTGACAGGCTTGCCAAGCGCGTTGACGAGGAGAGCCGCGCCGTGCAGCTCCACGCCAACGGCGTCGTGACCCTCTCCCCCGCGCAGCAACACCAAAAGGACATTCTGCAGTGCATGATGCTCGAGGTCGGAATCCTGTTCCACTCCGTCTTCATCGGCATGACGCTCAGCGTCTCCGTCGGCCACGAGTTCGTCATCCTCCTCATCGCCATCGCCTTCCACCAGACCTTTGAGGGGCTCGCCCTCGGCTCCCGCATCGCCTCCATCGACTGGCCCAAGGGTAGCCTGCAGCCGTGGATGATGGCCCTCGCGTACGGGTGCACCACGCCCATCGGCCAGGCCATCGGGCTCGCGACCCATAGGCTGTACAGCCCGAACTCGGAGTTCGGCCTGATCCTGGTCGGCACGATGAACGCCCTTTCGTCCGGCCTGCTTGTCTTTGCCGCGCTGATTGAGCTGCTCGCCGAGGACTCCTGTCCGACGAGAGCTGGCGCATCCTTCGGGGCTCCAAGCGCGTCTGGGCTGCCTGCTCGTCTTCTTTGGCGCGTTCGCATGAGTCTCGTCGGTGCATGGGCTTAAGTCTGCATGCCAGCTTATACCGGGGACGGGGTAAATGATCCATCGCGTCGAGAGATCTCTGGAGACCTAGACTATTAGTGGTTCCTCGTTCCGTATATTGGATGTTGTCGGCCATCCTGCGGTCTTACTGCGCCTGAAAAGACGCGGTGAGGCGTCCATTCGGAAACCATGACGAGATCATGAAGAGGGAATGGCGCGAGCTGTCTCTTCACGATCCCGTCAACATTGCCGTTCTTTGACAGAGGTGTGCAGTCAGCTGCTGACCTTGGTTTCTATTTAAAGTTGAGATTGCCGATGGCTGTTTGATGGATTTATGTTCATTGAGCCACGGCTTGAAAAAGCCGATGGCCCAGGTACCTTGATTGATATTTGTTTCCGCCCATCCATGGTGTCCGCTCGTTTAAAGTTCCAAAGGCCACAATTAGATCTCGCAGAAAAGATTAGAGGAAGGCATTAAATAAGAATACTGTTGGAATAACAGCACCAGCTGGTTGTACGACACGCACGACTCAGGGACACACATCATGGCAGAGGGCACAGACTGGATATTCGGCTCTCGGTTATCCATTGAGGGGATCAAAAGTATATTCATGCCGAACTGACTCAGGGACGTACGAGATCATATATCTTGTGTACGAAAGCCAAGTCTTGTAGTTAGGAAGATAATCACGGAAAATACATCTTTGGTTCACCCTAACTTTAACCCGAGTACGATCGTACAAACGGGTTCTCTCAGGAAGAGAGAATCCATTCAACACTGATCAGTGGTTGCTTGGCAATCCGTGCGATTGCTTTGTGCAATCACAGATTAGCAAGAGTGAAGAGACAAGACTTAGGCTTTACGGCCGGGCTACCGGGTAGTCTTGCACTTCGTGCGAGGCGAGAAATCCTCAGGGATACCTAAGGGGTCACGCTAGAAAGTCTCTTGTGCTAAGAAGCCTTAATCCTACCTATTGTCGCCTGCTAAGCTGAACCGGGTAGATAGGATAAAGACGACTTTTGCTTTACTATCGTACAAGACAGATTCCCGTTGTCGCCTGCTAAGCTGAACCGGACGAGAATCTTTATTGTACTGTACGTAGAGTACAAAGTGTGCGCCACGGCACCAAACAAACCAATTTTGACGTCGTACGATACGAAACGACTACCGAACACAACATGGCTTCCCAAGAGGATCCAGAAGACAATCGTCAAAGCCAATATGACAATATTGATGGATACCTGCCAACGTACGAAGAAATAAGTGCAAGGAGCGAAGTCCCACTGCACACGTGGAAGAAGACTGTGAATCCTAGACGCTGGGGAAATCCAGTCGATATTACACAGGCACCGTCCGAAGAAGAGATGACTACGTACATTGCGTACATCAACATGGAAATGCTTCATCTTAGGCAATCAAAGGAAAACCTGACAATATCACTGTACGAAGATTTTAACGAATGGTCTACCTTCCAATGGGAAAAGGTCTATCGTGCGTTCAGGGCAGAGTTCATACGACTTATTGAGCTAAAGGGATTCCGATTACCGCCAATAAGAAATGTGAATCAACAGCTAGTTGAATTCATCAAGGAGATTGGGAGGAAGTTTGATGAGCAAGAAGAACAGCTTTCTACTCGTACAGCACTTACACCAAGTCGTACGATTACAACAACTCAAACACCTGTTCGAAACCCTGAATCAACTTTACCCCAAAACACAGCTGAACCGACAACAGAGCCAATCGAACCCCCGTACGATACACAGACAACTCAAACATCAATCGTACGAGAGCAGTCACAATCAGCTTCAGGAAACATGCCTCCTGGAACAAGATTCACACAGGAGGTTGAGAGTTTTCCACAAATCCAGGGTCGTACAACACCTTTACATCAAGGAGACAGCATCTATGACCTACCACCAAGACGAATAGTCCAGAATGGATTGTGCGAGCCAACTACAATCTCAATCTTCCAGAAGGGATGGAGAAAGGACAGGAATTATACGGGCAAGCCGTACGATATCCTGTACGACAAGGCAAAGGTCTTTATCAGTTTTTGTCGACGCCTCAGGATCACTGAAGATCAATACCATGCAGTATTTCCTGATATCTTGGCTGATCGTGCGGAAGAGTTTTATCTCCATCACATTGGACCAACAAGGAGATGGGACGAGATGTACAACATGTTAGAAATGCACTTTAACACTAACATCAACCACACTCTCTATTGGACAGATTGGACAAGTCTATCCTTCGCACGAGTCAGACAAGACAATCCAGACAAGAATCTGATGGACGTATTAGAGATACTCTTAGACAAGATACCCCTCGTACAGCGGGCACTTGGCCCAGGTTTTCAGGGGGAGATTATGCTTCGTACGCAAGTCACCCAAGCGTGCAGAGGTGTACTAGAGCTAGAAACTGCTCTAAGCAATCTTAAAGCACATCACACATGCGAGCAATTCTTTTCTAGCCTAAGAGCATCACTACAGGTCGCTTTAGACAGGAAGTCTATGTCGCACGACATCAACTTTGTGGATAGAAGATACTCTAACAACAAGAGTTACCCACGACCATCGTACAATAGACCGTCAGACAACAGAGGATCTTCTCGACAACCTTGGAAAGGTCAACCTTCATCACGACCTAGGTTTAATCGTGCAATATCTAAGAAAAGATGTTTTGTGTGCAAGAAGGAGGGTTGTTGGTCTACGAATCATTCGGACGAAGAACGTAATCGTGCGAAAGACCAATACCTTCAGGCATGCGGTATACTTGAACAAGAACCACAGAGAGATTTTGCCTCGTACCTTCTTGACTTTGAAGGAGAAAACCCAGTGGACGAATCGTGCGATGAGGAGGGAGAATTTACAGGAGATGAAGAGACATCAGCTTTCCTAATGTCTTCTTCATTCTTCCATCGCACGACAGGGGAGGATATCTTTTCATTACCAAAGACGTCAGAGGCCTGTCAATTCTTGTTGCACGATCCTTATATCTCATCGTACCAAGGGGAACTATGGGATACAGGAGCAGCGAAGTTCTCTACCGTAGGGAAACCTCAAGTCCTTGCATACCTACGGGAGAACCCTCGTACGGCAATATCCTGGGGACCAGGATCAGCAAACGTACGATTCGGGGCAAGTGACTCAATCACATCGGTTGGCACTATGGAAATGGAGAATCAGCTTGGAAAGGTTACGTATCACATCCTTGATGCTCCTACTCCGTTCCTGTTTTCATTGTACGATGCAGACAGGTTAGGTGCATATTTCAACAACGTCGACAACGTGATTGTACGGCAGGATGGAAAACCTATCCCAGTCGTACGGAAATGGGGTCACCCATTCTTCAACCTTAGTCGCACAGAGGCCAGCATGTTCTTCACAGAAGGACAACTCCGAAGGCTTCACAGACGATTTGGACATCCTCGTACGGACCGTCTTTACCACCTCCTGAAGAAGGCTGGGCATCACAACATTGACATCAACATTCTAGAAAAGGTCCAGAAGTTTTGCCATCATTGTCAATCGCACGACTCAGCACCGAAGAGGTTTAAGTTCACACTTAAAGACGAAAGCTACTTCAACTATGAGATAGTTGTGGATGTCGTACGACTAAGAGACAAGAACGCCTTACACGTCATCGACACAGAGACAAGCTTCCAAGGAGCCACCTTCCTGAAGTCCTTATCTGCACGAGATACGTGGAATGCACTTTGCAAGTGCTGGATCAGCACGTACGTTGGTCCACCAGACTATATCGTACATGACCCAGGTACAAACTTCGCATCATCAGAATTCAGGAACTATGCCGACATCATGGGCATATCGTGCGAAGAAATGCCAGTAGAAGCCCACTGGGCAGTAGGCAAGATAGAAAGAGCTCACGCTCCTCTGAGGCGTGCGTACGATATCTTGTATGCTGAGCTTAGGCACAACACGGACGAGGAAACCATCCTCCAGATGGCTGTGAAGGCATTGAACGACACAGCTGGTCCGCACGGCATCGTACCTACACTACTTGTCTTTGGTACATATCCAAGGATTAACAAGGACTCACCTCCATCGCCCGAAATCACCCAAAGGGCAGAAGCAATCCAGAAGGCAATGAAAATGCTTCAGAGCATTCGTGCAGAAGTAGAGATCAATCGTGCGATCAACACCAGAAATGGCCCTAACCTCCAGAGCATACTATCACTACCAATCCAGAGTGAGGTTCTAGTATGGAGAGAAAACAAGGGATGGACTGGACCGTACGAAGTCCAGGCTATAGAAGGCCATACGGTGACAGTCAAGATGGTCAATGGTCCTACACAGTTTCGTGCAACACATGTCAAACCATACCATCAAGACACAGCACAGTCAGATTCAGATATCGCACGACCTATTCCTCAGAAACAGCCAAACAAGAGAGGAAGACCAAAGAAAGGCCAGAGAAGGGCTGTACGACAATCACCACGTACCAATCAAGCATTTCTATCTCAGAAAGAAAAAGACCACAAGGAGTTAGCAGAAAAGTTACGGCTTGACAATGTGATTACAACACCAGGTGCTCCATACGAAGAGTCAGACCAAACAGAGATAGACAACCTTATTAACCAGGGAGTCTTCACCTTTGTACCGTACAATCCAAAAGAGCATGACCACCTCCGTATCTACAAGACACGGATGGTACGAGAGATCAAGAACTTGTCATCTAAGCCGTACGAGAAGTCAAGACTTGTCGTACAAGGGTATGGGGACTGGGAGAAAGAAGAACTCTTAACCCAGGCACCTACTATCCAACGGATGAGCCAAAGGCTCATACTTGCGATTGGACCTACCCTCGTGCGAGACTACAAATGCAAAGGGGAACTCAGAGACATAACCCAGGCATATACACAATCGGACGATCGTCTAACCAGGACGATTATTGCACGACTACCCAAGGAGTTAGAAGACAAATACCCTAAGAACACACTTCTCCATATCTTGAAACCACTATACGGCCTAGCAGAGTCAGGCCTATACTGGTACAAAACCTATTCTGAGCATCACAAGAAAGATCTGAAGATGACAGAGTCAACGTACGATCCATGCTTGCTGTATACAACAGAAGGACCGGATACCTTCGGGATTACAGCTATGCAGACAGACGATACACTTAGCTTTGCTACACCTGCCTTCTCCCAGAGAGAAGAAGAAGAGCTGAGAAGGAAAGGACTTCGTGCGAAACCAAAGACCACCTTATCGCCCAACAGTGAAATTGACTTTAATGGGGGAAGGATTCAATCGCACAATGACCATATTACCTTTACTCAAAAAGGCCAGGCAAAGCACCTGAAACTCGTTGATCCTGATGCGCACGATGCACATCAGCAGTATGTTTCCCAAAGGGCAAGAGGAGCATACCTCGCATCTATCTGTCAACCAGAGGCATCATACGACCTGTCAACTGCAGCCCAAACTAAGGAACCTGGTAAGAAGGATATTGAAGCTTTGAATGTACGACTTCAGTGGCAAATCGATAACTCTACACGAGGTCTTACATATATCCCTCTTGATCTCCATCGTGCGAAGATGTATATCTTTACAGATGGATCATTTGCAAACAACTCAGATCTATCGTCACAACTTGGATTTGTTATTATACTAGCTGAGGAAACAGCTCGCACGACAACAGACTTCCAGATCAAAGGAAACATTATACACTGGAGTTCAACAAAGTGCAAGAGAGTCACACGAAGCGTACTTGCAAGCGAGTTGTACGGGATGACCACAGGATTTGATAGTGGGATATCCCTTAGTACGACACTCACCAAGATCCTTCATACATTACAACTCCCAAGGATTCCAGTTATCATCTGTTCAGACTCACGATCTCTATATGAGTGCCTCGTACGACTAGGCACAACAGATGAAAAGAGGCTTATGATTGATATTATGAGTCTACGTGAGTCGTACGAAAAGAAAGAGATCTCAGAAGTGAGATGGATTGATGGGAAAGATAACCCTGCCGACGCCTTCACCAAGAAATCGCCAAACTCAGCACTTAGACAATTGATTACAACAAACACATTAAGGATTCGAATCGAGGCGTACGTTGAAAGATTAGGAGAAAACACTTGACAATTAATTCGTACGACCTCACCGCCGTACGTAACCAACTATCTGAAAACGAAGTGTAACCTCAAGAAGGTATCTGATATACCTGACCACTACCAATGCCGATCTCAATGTCGGATCGTACCTCCACCATATCCACAACCTTCCCGAATTACCATATCGTGCAATCCATCTGATTGTCGTACGAGATTTCAGGGAAGAGAAGTTGTGCGATTACTCCTTGTCGATAACCATGGGGCTGGCAGAAGTGCCAAGGAAGCGACCGCCCTTGCCGACGTTCTTGCCAAGCTTGCTGCCAGGCGTACGAGGCTCACGAGCATTGGTGACGTTGGGAGCCTTGTAGTTGCTGGGGCCGCCGTTGTCATCATCGTCATCATCATCGCCCGGGTTGTCGGACGAATCAACATCTCGACCGCGGTGGGTGCAGCGAGCGCCGTGCGACTGCTAGACGCACTCGGCGCAGGCGCCACCCTGAAAGGTGGGAATGCGGGTGCACTGGCGGAAGCGCGGGGAGTCAGTAGTCGCGCATTTATTGCCACAGGCAATGGCCGCACGACCACGAGACTGAACCAAGACCGCAAGGAAGTAGCCCTGGCGGCGGATGATGCTGGCAACAAACTGCTGGACAGAAGTGTTGCTAGTGACGCGGATCTCGATATCGCGCGACGGCATGTTGATGATGAGACGCTCCTCATCCTGCAGTCAAGGTTAACGTACGAAGACAAGGTAAGGACAAAAGTAACGTACATTGATGGCCAGAGCCAACAGAAGAGCGCGATTGTTGGCGTTGCCAGTCGGAAGACGAAGCCAACGACCACCGGACGCATCGGTATGCATACCGATGTTGCCGAAGATCGAACCACCGGTGGCAGCGAGAGACATGATGGATTGATCGTGCGAGGTGCTACTGATGAATCAGTAAGAGGAAACGTACGAGAGGAAATCCTACGTACAAGTAGTTGTTGTTGGAGTTGATTGAGGAAGAAGGGGAAGATCGTTGTTGATCGATTGTATGGGAAAACGACGCGTGCGAAGGGTGAAGAAGAAAAGAAAAGAGGAAAAGAAAAACAAGTGAGAAGGGTTTTAAATACCTAAGGTTGCCGTACGAAGGAAGGAAGGTACGTTAACAGCAGGAGCAGAAGTGAAGTCAACGAGGAAGGAAGGAACTTCACCAACACGTGGCTTGCCTGCTCAACCAGGCAAGAAGGGAATGGACAGTTGCCTGGAGTTTTGATATTGGTGATTTATCGTACAACGCAAGTGGCCTAACCCACAGGGTTGTACGATGAGGTTATTGATGTCACAATCAGCGCAACCTGATTGGACACCGCAGGGAGTCGTGCAGTCACAAAAGAAAAAGTTGTGAGTGTTGGAATAACAGCACCAGCTGGTTGTACGACACGCACGACTCAGGGACACACATCATGGCAGAGGGCACAGACTGGATATTCGGCTCTCGGTTATCCATTGAGGGGATCAAAAGTATATTCATGCCGAACTGACTCAGGGACGTACGAGATCATATATCTTGTGTACGAAAGCCAAGTCTTGTAGTTAGGAAGATAATCACGGAAAATACATCTTTGGTTCACCCTAACTTTAACCCGAGTACGATCGTACAAACGGGTTCTCTCAGGAAGAGAGAATCCATTCAACAAAAACTAATATTACTCTAATCCTATAAGAAGAACACCCTTTATAATAGCCCCTATTACCTACTTCTATACTAAGAATAATATTTCTAAATAAAAAGAAATAAAGTAACTATAAAATAAACTATATCTAATAAAAAGAATAGCTATTAACCCCTAAACCCTTACTTAAACTAAGAGACATCCTAGATCAAGAGATTAGAACAACAATAACCATCAAGGACTAAGCTATAATAAATAAAGATATATTAGAATCTAAGGAAGTTAATTACTTAACTAAGGTAATTAAAGATAAGATTATTATTTATACTAATTTGCCCCTAAACAAAGAAGGTAGGATAAAAGAAGAACTAATAATACGTTTAGGATTAGCATCTATAAGCCACACTAACTAAAAGCAAAAATTAAGTACTAGTAATTAAAATAGCCTAAACTATAATACCTTAACCTAGTAAAACTAACGCTAATAGAGCCTATTACCAAAACTAGTAACAATAAACTAATCTAATAAGACAAAGAACACTAGCTACCTCTCTATATTCCTATATTTAGAATAAAACTAGGACATATTCTTTAACACCTTTTTACTAAAAAAGCAAAAAATACTAAATAAGAAGACTACTAAACACTAAATAATCTATAGTTATATCTATATATTAATTATTTAAGTAAAGTATACCTAAAAAATACTAAAACTATATAATAAAAAAAAAAAAAAAGAGCTACTACTTTTACTAAAAAACTAAAAAAAGCTTCTAAACCTTCTTTAGCTATATTAAGACCTTTTTCTATAAATAGTAATAACTAAGATTTAGAAGCTTAAGTAGATAAATACCTAGAAAGTAGTAAACTAAAGTAAAGTTACTTAAAAACTGATTTTCTTAAAGTAGGTCTTTTTATATAAGATAAACTAAGATGATCTTTTTAACTATTATAAAACATAAATCTATATAAAAGGTAATATATAAGAAAAGTATTTTCTTAAATAAATATATATAATAATACTTATAGTATAGACCTTTTATATTATAATAGCTATTATAGTTAAATTTAACCTTAAGATACACTAATTTAACGTAGTTAATACGTTTCTAAACGCTAAGAGAAGACTAAATAAACTACTTATTATATGCTTCCTCCTAGATAACTTTAAAATACTAGATAAAATCATTAAATTATAGTATATACTTTATAGTCTTAGAGATATACCTTTCCTTTAGTATAAAGAACTCTTAAGTACCTTATACTATCTTAAAATAAAGGCTATAAGTAAAGACCTATGTCTTTTTTAGACCCTAAACAAGAAGATACTTCTCCTTTTTTATATTAATAATATCCTTATACTCTATTATAAGTCTTATATAAAAGACATAAAGAAGATTATAAAAGGAATCTAAATAATATATAAAGTAAAAAACTAGGGCTTAGCTAAATAGTATCTAGGTATATAGATCCTATATAACCAGCTAAAGCAAAAGATCTATTTAGCCTACAACTAATACATCAAGCAAATTACTAAAAGATTTAACCTTATTAACTTAAAGGCACTAACTACCCTATTACTAACAGTTACATCTAAAAAGAATAACCTTTAAATAACCTTAGCTAATATAAAGCGTTTCTAAGAGAAGGTTAGATTAATCCTCTATACTATAATAATAATCTAACCTAACGTTACATTTATATACGCCTTACTTTTATAATTCCTAATAAACCTCTTATATATCTACTAACAAGCAGTAAACTAAGTCATTAAATACCTATATTATACTTAATACCTAGTAATATACTTTAGTACCTTAAAGAATACATAGACACTACTAATTACAAGTAATACTTTGTTTATAGATAATAATAAGACACAAAGATTATCCTAAGAATATATTATTTTACTTTTTAGAGGTCTAATCTAGTAAAAGGCTACTTAGCAAAATATTATTATAACATTAATAACTAAAGCTAAGCTCCTTAGCCTTAAGTATATTATAAAAAAAACTATTACTTTTAAGCGTCTTTTTTAAAATATATAACTTAAGCTTAATAATATATAAAAGATTAATTATAATAATAATTAAACTATTTATTTTATTATAAGCAAAAATAACTAAATTTTAATCTACTTATAGCACATTAACATTCAGAATATATAGCTTTAATAAGAATATAATAAACGTTTATTTAACGTTATATATATACTAATAGATAATATATTAATAGATAGTCTTACTAAGAACCTTATTAGAATAAAATTTAAGTACTTTAAAGTACTCCTTAACATATAAGACATATAAATAAAAATTATATATACTAAAAAAAAAGTATTAGTAGAAAAAGAATACCTATAAGCTATTTAAAATTACTATTTATAGCCTATAAGCCTTTACTTCTAATAAAAGCCTAAGAAAAAAGTTTTTTTAGTACTACTAACCCCTTAAAAGTACTATATATTAGTCTATAAAGAGCTAATACACAGGCATAATTAATGTAAGCATTAACTAACTAATAAGGCTATTAATTATAGCCTAAATAACGTCTACTTAACCCTTATTTATAACAATAATAGCTATACTAAAGGCAAGACTACTAGATAAAGCTAGACTAATTAGTGTATTTCTACTAGGTAGTACTAGTACTATTTTACTATACTTTTATATACTATACTAAATATCCCTTTAAAGAAAAGTTTACTTAAATATAATATAACTTTATAATATACTAATTATTTAACTAAAAACCTATAAGAATAATTAAAACTAAATAAATAAATATTATATATAAAAATATATACTTAAAGCTATATTATTATACTTTATAACTAAAAACTCTTAGGCTAAATAATAAAGCTTAGAACCCTTAATAATTATAATATAAGAGGTCTTATTAAGTATATAACACTAATACTTAAAGGTCTAGCTATTATTTACTAGTATATACTAACCTAAAGAGTTACTATATAGTATACTCTAAACATACTATAAGCACTTAAAGTCTCTTTAAAAAACAAGCTCTAAGGTCCTAATATATACCTTCTTCTTCTTCTCCTTATTCTTTTTCTTCTCTTTTATCTCCTCTTTTAGCATAAACCTAAAAGTAGTTATCTCTATTTAATAAAATTAATAAAAAGTTTAAATTAAATAAAAAAAATATAATATACTAGTTAACTATTAATTATAAAAGGCCCTTAAAACTATATTAAAGTAGACTTAAGCGCTAAAGGAAAAAGGTAACTCTGAATTATCCTTATCCTTACCTACAGTACCTATAAAGAGGTTAGCTAAAAAAGGAGACTATAAGCCGTTCTCTTTAATATTAACCTCCCTACTACTATAGCCTCTAGTAAAAGGAGTCTACTTTTACACGTTAATACCACTTAAGATATAAAGGACCTAGATAAAGAATAGATATATAAGAGAAAAAGAAACTATAGGCTAGTTACTAAAAGGATTAAAGAAGCCGCTACTTTCTCTATTACCCCTATATACTTTATTATACCTCTTAAGTTAAGCTATATATACTATAGTAATATAAGTATATATAATAGCCTTTTTATTAGATTTTAAAGGTATTTATTTTTAAACGTTAATATTATATAAAAAGCTTATAATATAAATAAATATATATATATATAATAAAAATAATAATATTTTAAATATATAGTTATTATTATTATAAATAAAAAAAAGAAAAAAAAAGGCTTTTTTATTAAACTAAAAGAAAATAATATTATTAAAGAAAATAAATACTTAACTTAATAATTAATTAGCTAATTAAAGGCTACTAATTTAATTAAATTATTTAAAAGTAATAAAATAAAAAAAAGTAGTTTTTTTATTATTAATAATTAAATATAATATTATATAACTATTTCTTTTATATTTATTACTTTAAAAATAAGTATTTATATTTTTATTTATTTTTTTAAGGTAATTCTTTTATATATAACTATTATTAAATATATAATAGTTAAAATCTATTAATCCGCTTAGGGGAATGTGTCATAATGCCCTTATACGCATTACATAGCCTTATAAGATTTGCGCCAGGCCTAGATTAACTATTAGTCTGGTCCCTTTGTATAGATCTACCACGCAGGATACATATTTATTCGTTTTAGACAAAGCAATCCTGTACATAGAAATCTAAGCCGTTTTCCTTATGTCTTTTCCACCCTAAGTGGTGACTCTATGACAAAAAGCTTGGACAATCTGGCCGGCAACGGATTTTGAGAAATTAAAGACTCTATAGAGAGAGAAGGAGAGTCTCTATGACCACAATGCCAGTCTCAGATCAACCTCCTTCAGTTCAACGGATCCTTTTCCCAGATGATATGAAGCGTCATGTTTGTTTGTTTGTGAAATTCATTTTATTCTTGTACAACAATCTTGTACAGTTATGGTAAGTTCAATCCCATGCATCGCACAATCCTCAGATAAAACCTCAATACAAAGACCCAATCCGTTTTCCAGGACTTGACCCCCATTTTAGATCACACCATTGTCCAACATCTTGTTAAAGTTGTTGTCGTTAGGCCACATCTTGTCGGGGCTAGGCATGGTCATGCAAGTAGGACGAGGATCAGCCCAGCTATCGAACTGAATAGCTGGGCTGTCCATGGTGTAACCACCTGGGAGCTTGATAGTCGAGTCCGGAGCAGATCCGGTGTAGTCACTTTTTACATCGAGGTGGGCGCACTGCATTGGTAGACACCTAGTTAGCGGTTATGGCTCCTGTGGTAACATGGAGTTGATCACTTCTAGGTCTTGGAGTAACTCACCTGCAAAAAGAACTGTTTGGCCTTGTAAGGCGGGTGTGTGGCCATATGCTCAATACGCATCAGGTACTGCCCCTGAGGAATTTCAGCAGGCAGTTTGAACGTAAACTTATTCTTGCCGTATGAGTTCCAGCCAGAGTCGGATCCGTTCCAGTCTGACTTGTAGCCGAGCTGGTACACCTTGAACCAGTCACCTGAGCCATCATAGTCGCTGACATCCCCCGGCGCCTTGGACATAAGAATCTATTCCGCGGAAGTAGGTTAGTAAAGAGGGACACTGCGGTTTGAAGTATGGTTTAAAGTTAGGAAGAGCCACTAAGGTGAGATACAGAAAACAACATCCAAACATACCGTAAGCGGCCCTGGGTGATAAATCTTTGTATGGATATTAGTGGTGAAACCAACAACATCCTGTCCCGCTATGACACTTGCTGCCTTGGTGTTCTTGGCGTGGTTCTCAGAGCCCTTGTTGCAGCGAATGTCATCGCTCTGCAAGAATTTGCCGTCGTTCCAGGACGGCTGAAAACCGTTGTCATGCTCACGTACGTACTGGTAGCCTTGCGTCGCTTGTCCGTTGAGCATCAGCTGGGGAACAGGTAGTGCCCCATCGATAGAGCGGGAAGCGTAAGGAGAACATAATTCGTGTTCTTCATAATGAACGAATGAACAATGATATGTTTGAGGAGGGAAAAGAAGAATCCTGTCTTTGCAGGGGGTTGTTAAACCGACTTGCAGTGGAAAATAGGAAGAAAGAAGATAGGAGCAAGCTCTGAAGAAGTAAAACTGAAATAACAGTATACTGAAATGAATGTGATGATGATGATGCAGTGATGCTGTGGGACGGTTGTAAGGCTATTTAAATGTGTCCGTAATGCCTTGATGCGTCGAAAGACACGATGACATCTACTACACAAATAGAAGCTTAACGACCCCCTAGATATAGTCTGACTTCAAAGTTTTTACTATCTTATAGCAGATATCAGTCTGTTTCTTCTTAAATAGATGCAAAACCCCGTGTTTTTCTTTATCGCATGGTCGGTAGGACCGACTTGCCTTTCAGATAGAGAGCTTTTGTCTGCAGGGGTTTAGTCCGATTTCGTCGGGTTTGCCTTAGATGATAATGTGGATCAATTCCGCCAGAGTTTCGAAGTAGGGTATTGTTGCAAAGAAATGTGCCAAGACTTTGTGGGTGGAACCAGGGAAACAAACCCCTTGGCATTTATTGCACTGCACCAGAGTCACCAAGAGCCTAGATTCAATTGCACCGAGTATGCATCCCGACGTGTGTAACGGCCATTGCATCTTCATCTTGTAACGACAATAATGGGTTGCTACGCAGCCGGCGCCAACATGCATACCTTTTCCAGAGTCTTGAAAGTTGGTGCGAATATAAAGCAGAGGATAGAAACAGGAGATAGAAACAGAAGATATTCCAGGATATAGTTGACAAGCCAATAGGTTTGTGTTCCTGGTGAACCAGTGCATAGAAAGCTCCAACCATTGGCCTTTGTAAAGCTACATGAAGCTGTTTAAAGAGCCCCAGGCAACGCCTAAAGGCATGATTTTCATCCTGGCAAACACTATGCCCAAGTCGCGAAGAGTGCACTTTACTTCAGAGGAGAACCAGTCACCTATTGATGATATTATAAAAGGGAAAATTTTTCTTCAAGTTCTGTCTAGCGTACCAATACTTGGATGTTGTTCCCTTACATTGAAATATTAGTGCATTGACTCTGTGCTGACCCTGGTAAAGGTCACTACTTTGCCCCATAGATTTCCGCACTGACCTTTAGGAATATGGGACGGGTGTATATGCCAGCTCCCTCGCCTCTACATGGAATCGTTACATACATGAAAACGTCATAAGGTTGAAATCAATCGCAAAAACGTCTTTAAAACACTGGATGGCAGACAAGAAGAATAGGAACACATATTAAAGACTCTGCTATGCAGCTTGAGAATACTGTCTAGGACTGTAGCTGGAATTGTCGAGGCACAACAACAAATTTAAAGTTTCCCCCTCCATGAAACTTTAAGTAAAATTGAATGCAGAGTGATACAAGTTGAGTGCAACTCATGGAAGTATTGAGTGGATGGAACTAAGAACGTACATCATGCTATCAAAGGTAGAATGATGATATCGTCAAGCTGGGTGTTCGGGCTGAGGACTTGGGTCAGTCAATCAGGCCCTACTTGTACACGATAAAGCCCTTGGACGTTTATATAGCCCCATTCTTGGTAAATAACACGCTCTAATTCACAAGTCCGTTGCTAACTACAGAAGAAGTTACTGTCGCTCATAGTTTGCTGCTTTCGTCGGGGTTTTCCAATACTCTATGGTAAACGACAGTGGAAGTCGATGACAGCTTACCAATCGATACTTTGATGCCTGGAAACTCCATCATTGATGAGAACGGGTCTTAGTGATGCATAGAATTCAAGGACGCTTGCATGTAATATTGAACCCAAAGAAGGAAATTAACCGGCTCATTGAGAGAGTGAGAGTGCTTGGCTTACACCTTAGCTCATTTTTACCAAATTCGCAAAGGCAAGTCCCTAATTATTTTTGGCAGTGGTCTGGTAGCACAAGCATTTGGGTTTTTCATTCAAAGCACCATACTTCGCGATGGACTTATACATGGGACCAAACGGAGTCTGATGTTGATACCCCCGCGGTCCAAGTGGAGAGCGCGTCAAACCGAGATGTTTATGTTTCTGCTGCTTTCATGACTTGCTATGAAGGATAATTTGATCGGATTTATTGGAATGTTCTTTAAGGCTGATGCAGAACTAGAAATAGCTTTAAGCATGGCTAGACTCTTGTCAGTGATAGCTTGCAAGCAAACACGCAATCATTGTCGTCGGGAAAAGTTGTGACCGAAAAATGGGACGACCTGCGTCATCCAGGGAAAAACATGGATGCAAAGGGGTCCTGGTCCAACAATTAATGGTCCCTGAAAAAGCCCTGGACGTTTCGTCGAGCCTTGCACCTCGTCTACCCCGACAAATCTTAGGGTCTTGGCCTCCCGGTCTAGAACAACTGGATCCGCTCGAGCCTCCAGATGACGTTTAATAGCCAAACAACTCATTGGGCGACAGAATTCGTCCACAAACTCCTTGATAATGCAAAAAAGGTGTGCTCTTTCAAGGGATGAAGGGGATCGACATCATCCACGGACAGACGTCGGCCACGGACAGACGTCGGCCAAGACACCAAGCCTTATCGCTGCAATTTGGGACCACCACAAGCGTGGACAGAATGCCGTCCAACCGGCTTCCAAGGTTGGCGGTCCCAATTGGCCACACGCCTACGACGCTCGAGTGACTTGCCCGGCTTGTCCTTTGTGAAGTATCGGGAAGTGGCGATGGTTGAGAAACTCTGAGGGTCAGTTGGTGTGGCTCAGCACTTACAAACGTGATGCAACTGTTGCAAAGCGTATTAGGTATGGCTGAGCGCTGACAAGCCACACGTTAATCCACTGGCATAAGCCTTGGGTTCCTTTTTCGCCATGGAGCTCACTGGGGCATGAGCCGCTTGGCGATCTGGGGGCATTTCAATGCGGCTCACTGTGACGTTGGTCCAGGTTCTTCTGTGGAGACCGATTGCGCGGCCCCTCATGACACAAGCCAAGTTGGTGACCCCATCCTAGTGCCGACCAGAGCGGTTGGCGTCTTAGCGCTCTGTAGTCGGGACGGAATGACGCACAACGGCTTCTGAAGCATTATGCTGGGCTGGCGAGCTTCTCAGGAATTGCATCTATAAGAAACAATGTTTCTTCCACGAAGAGCAAGATTGTTTCTGCCTTTCACTTACAAGAAACACAAACACCTTCAAACAACTCCCGACCAAAACGGTCTCAACTCCAATTAAACCCATTGACTACTACACAAATACCATAACTAAACTTCTACGTTACAAACAAATCACTCCTCCGAGCCTGCAAAAGTCACATATCACCACCACACAATAAGCCTAAACTTCAGAATATCAATATGTGTTTCGGCGGATCCAGACGCAGAACTTACGGTGGCGGCGGCGGCATGATGGGCGGGCCCCGCCCGGCGGTTGTCCAGACCCACCACCACCACCACGGTGGCGGCATGGGCGGCGGCGGAATGATGGGCGGCGGCGGCCGAATGGGTCCTCGTTCTGGCTTCGGCGGGGGCGGTTTTGGCAGACGCGGCATGGGAGGCGGCGGAATGATGGGCGGACGCAGACGTTGCTAAATTATATCACTAACTGCTATGATTAGTGTACCATAACCTACATAGCTAGGATTTTGTACAACATAGGGCGCACGAGTGGATACCCGAATGGGTTAGGAGTTTTGCATTAGCTATATGATTCAGCGAAGAGAAGTAATTTACGCAACAGTTTGGGCAACTTTTGACGTCGAAACAATGCAACAAGAGGGCGGAAGAGAAAAGGTGACACTGAAGTAGGCGTGATTGATTCAGAATCATTCCGCTAAACCAACCGCCACAACGCACCTCAATTTCCATTTTTACAGCAAAGATAGCGCCAAGGCCTCTATCCAAAACATAACCTATCAAGTTGGGCTGTTGACACCACGACGCAATAACCAAGTCCCGTCTTCGTACGGATTGGTCTTTAAGATAAGGCCAGAGGCACTCTATCAGGCCCGCTGTATAAAATAAACTTCCAAGTGTACGTTGACATAAAACAAGAGCATCGCAACACAACCATCAATTACAACTAGCTATATAACGTGCCCACCACAGACCACAATACACGTCTTTGCCTCACTAAGGGATTCAGACTCGCTGGCCTCATCTAGACTATCCTCAATATTGCCAGCATCAATTTGAGACTGCTGGATATTCGTGGTGTTGGCGAACTTTGTAGTAGGGTATATCTTGAATTTTCTATTCTTTGCGTTGTTGAATTGCGTCTGTCACTGCCGAATTTGCTGCTGGGTAGCAGCCAACTGAAAAGCCTGCTCTTTAAAGCCCTTTGGACATTTCTGAACAATAGACGCCGTGTGGTGCCGTTGTCAGCAAGCTTGCTGATCACCTTAGTTAATCTTCTAGATCAGCAGTCTTCTTGGACGCCTACCATGATACAGCAGATGTTGCAGAACCCCTGCTATCGACAGCCTGAGCAAATACAGACTGGGATTTACAGGCTCTATCTGTCTCTTGAGGTAATGTAAATGGAATCCGATAGAAGAGGAGACGAACCATTATCGGCTTAGCTAGAGACATAGGCCATAATCCACTTGTTTTCCAACCACCTCAACATTGCTGACTGTCATGGCAGCTAAGCGCGCCTTTTGATATCAGCCTATGAAGCCCCTTTCGCCTAAAATAGTTGAAAAGTTCCACTGGGCCAGGTGGTCCAGATCCTTCCTATAGGCTGTTTTCAGGTGCCCAAAGACTGACTGGCCTAGAGGTTGGAGGACGTGTGATGTATTCAGCGGCAGAAATAGTGGATATCTGTTATTAATATAGCATATCCACATACGGTATTTTGTCTTATGACTGTTGTGGCTGTTTAGAATTAGCAGCCCAGGCTCATTCCTATCTTCTGGTGTATTCTAAGGGATCAACGCTTTTTGCAACCATTTAATTACATTAGCATCTGTAGTGCAGCCGTTGTCTGTTACAATGAACTCCCATTCAGCAAAGGACTAATATCTAAGGGGAACCACTGCTGCTACAGTGACTTGCCATTGTAGATAACAAAGGGCAGCAATGAATTCCGTTGCAAATCAACAAAAGCATGAGGACAAGCGTCAGAAGGTGGACTTCAACTGGTCTCGCAGCGCCATCGTCGCCTAGATTGATGAAAGGATACTAGCTGCAGCCTTACTCGCTCATTTGACTACCCACCTCTAACTGATGTGCAAAGTCTAAAACAGCCTGAAGCCTTGGGAAGCTGTGGCGATTTCATCTCTCATTTCCTCGCGCAACACGAAAAGAACTACGGCTAACGCTCACTTGGAGAAGCCAGGAAATTGAAAGGTTTAAATGGATAGATGACTGTTCGTGCTGAAAACACACAAATCAAGGCCGATACGTGATCTGTATTTGCCACGGATTGAATATCTGAATATTATCCCGCCGGCAAGGCAAACGACGCCTACAATGTGACCCTAAGTAGCCCTCCAACTCGTTCTTGATAAATCAGGCTTGTAATTATAAATTGTGCAACAACCCCACATAGTATTGGGAAACCCCTATTCCGAACATATTAGCGGTGGACTAATTAGTTTAGCGTGTTCTTGCTCATTTGTTCAAGCCTCTCGGTAAGTGTTATAAGAGATAGTCTGATTATACGAGGCAAGCAAGCGATTTCTGACCCCGGCTCGAGAAAACCTTCGACTGGTGGCTGTTCCTATTTGCAGCAAGACAAGATGGATACGAAACAGGGGTTGGATCCATGGAGGCTCAGCTATAAAAGATGACACCCTGTTGTGCAGGCCGGGTCTCCACCAAGCTAGACTTACTTGACGTTGCAAGAAGGCTGTTGAACCTTGTCCATACTCAAATGCTGAGCTTACAATGCTAAATTGACTTTTAGGGTTGTCTGGTGCTGACGCTGCAACACCTGACACCAGATCAGAGGGGAACCTCACCTGTGCCGCTCCTCACAAGCCTGCGAAAACAGCCATGAGGGCATAGGCAGGGCGATAGCCACTAGCAGGCCAAGGAATCACTACTATACCTCCTAATTGTCGATGTTTCTACATAACAACGACAGGGAAAGACATAGGTTGAGATAATGGCAAAAGTTCTCAAGAGTAGGCGCTGGTTCTACGCCGGCTCAGCAGCCTCAACAAATCAAGATACTTGCGGAACCCGTACTCAATCTTCGCAAGGTGAGAAGAATCCTCTCTGGGAATAATCTCGGCTCTATGTACTGTGAAAGGAGCTTACTGGCGCCCGACCGGACCAAAGTCGGAGCCGCCAACTCTGGGCATAGCAGCGACCATTGCAGTAAAATCAGCGGCGTCATGCCGCTGATTCAATCACATACACGTGGTCATTTGGACAATCAAAGGGGTCAAACCGGCATTTTAGGCCGGAGGGTGCGGGGCGAACCCACAATACTTAGCGGCCACATGTTGTACTAGCGACAAATTGCCAATCACCCCTTCGAATGCTGATGCCGTATTTGGAAGAACGACGGGCAGGGATGAAATTAGCTCGGTCTTCGACAACGCGGTCCGATAAGTTCAACCTAGAAGCGCCCTGAATGACGAGCTTCTGCCATTCTCGAGCCTTTACCATTAAGTGCATAGAGCCAACTTTGGAGCTGGACAAAGTCGGTGTTGTTGATGGAAACACTTGCAAGGTGGTCTCAGTATGTGTTGCAAGCCCACAGATCATTTGGATGGATGCATAGGCTGAAGTCCACCTTACGGTCGCCAAAGTGGGAATAGGCAAAGGCGATTGCTGCCGACGTGCGGCCCAACAGCTAAAACAACCGGCCGAAGTAGAACGTCTCTTTGGTTGATCCCTGACTCGTCACCCATATCAAATCCGCTTTAGCCGCAAAATGCAATCCGAAACTACCTAGCTACTGCCAAATTCTGCTGTTTAAAGACTAGGCCTGATCTGAGGCCCGTTGCACCAATATGTTGAGTCAAGCCCCATTTACCACCCCCACTGATAAACATAAACACTGTCTCCAAGCCCTCGTCATCGTCCTCCTGATCCAATTTCTTTTGTTGTTGCTTGTTTTGCGCAACAGGACATGGCCAATGAAGAGTGGTAAGGAAATCGTATTCTTGCCGTATACGTTAACCTTTTTGCGACAGTGTATTCAAATGAATAGTCAATCGTCTGACTGACAAAAGAGTTAAAGACAATTTTCTCTTCAGTCTGCTACATCCTAATCAAGATAATAATAAAATATCGATAAGATTCAAGGTATCTGTGTAGTATAAACGGAGAAATTTGACAAGCGGTGAGAGAACATGGTGCTACCAGGATAGCATATTAGGCGAACCAGTAACGTATAGTTGCTTTACACCGTTACTTCTAATTAAGCGAGTGGCATTAACTGAATTTAGGACTGTATATCAAGTGTAACGAACCTGAAGACTCACGGTTTAGGTTGAAAATACTAGATAAGAGGGTTTCAGAGAGCTCTTTATATCTAACAGAGTTATTGCAATGCGGCATTTATATACCTAAAAGATACTATCAATAAACGAGATTAGCAATGAGGTTTTTTCAAAGCCTTTATTGATAGTTTAAAGTTCAATAATTGAGGCATAAGTGTACGGAGCTTTGAGGTTAGCGCGCTAACGGTTCGGACGGCATTGCGTGCGGGCGTATAGATTCATTCGCATACCGCCTAATTGGGTCAGTCAGTAAACCACGGGTTCTACGGAAGTCTCTGTATGACGGGGGAAAAGGCTAGGTATAGTAGCTGGCTGCCTTACATCACTTGTCCCCTGAAACTTGTCGACCCGTCACTTGTCTTATCATTCGTAAAGTGCCAAGCAGGCTCTTACATTCTATTTGCCACGCTATTATCGTGGTGTAAGTCGATTCTGCCCAGATGGACCACCTTTACTTTCCACGCGACCTCGCCCAGCTTTGTCAGCGACCCCTGATTTTATAAGCGGCCTCGCGATGAAATACACTTAGAGAATACAAACCACTTTCAACCTCATGACTCTACTGTGTACGGCAGGCTCTCAGCGATGCCATGCGATAGGCTTATAAAGCAAACGAGAGTTCCAGCTTTTAATATATATTACCTCGCGATACGGGGTCAACTGTGCCTACTATTAGAGGAATAAGCAATAGATAGATCGATTGTAGTATAGAATACCCCCGAACTCTAACTAACTTTTACGCTTAGCCCTAAGGCATTGTTTTTGTCACCTGTCGTCTAGCATAAGGAGTGGGGTCTCAATTAACCATCTGAATCTGTACGTATTATTTCTTTCAATCGGGCCTGTTCTGCCTCGCACATTTGTCTGATTAACACGTGTTTGATCCATAGGTGTTCAAGAGCCTTAACTTACTAATTAACTACACGTGTATACTTGGAATGTAGACTTCAGGCGCATTCAAGTTTACTATTTAACATGTCCTGCTCAAGAAATAGGAAAGATCTTGCCCCAGACTTTTATCAGGTTCAAACCTCTACCAACAAACGCACATTTAGTTCATCTCGTATGTTAATAAATTCAAATTTGTTATAACTATCCTAACACGTACAGATACAGGTACAACAACTGTTTCCACCATGCAGTTCTATCACGGTATCTTGCTCCTTCTAGCAACCGCTCTTCCTACCCACGCGGACTATTGCTACCACAGCGATTTTGATCTCAACTTTCAACCGGCAATCACTTATCGCTATTACAACAGCAACAACGGCCACTGGAGCTGGAACGCCCAGAGCGGAAGTGGAGTCGTTCAGGATAACGGATGGATGTACTTTGACGGTGATATGCACTCTCACACCGCCGTCATGTTTGTTACTTTCAAAGACGGATCAACAACGAAATACCAATACGACCCGTCCAATGAAAACGCCAAGGGATGGTGCCAAATTTTTCCCGACGGTGCCCAGAACAATATCAGGAATGTAGGCGGTGGTTAATGCGGCGAGGGTATTGTGATAAGTGGTCACTGTGGCGGACATTGTGTGGTCTTAGATGCCAGGTGTTACGGCCCAACAAGATACAGGGCTATGAGCTCCACCCAAAGTCGATTACTTGAGCGGCGCAGCACTTGTAGGCCGCGATTCTTGGATCATCGCACCTGACATCCAGGATATCACACAACAACAACAACGGATCGAGGCGGAGGCTTGATGTAAGATCCCACACCAAGAACTAGTTAGATACCTTCCATAACTCTCCAGTAATCAACTCATGGCTCAATCTCTTCTAAGTATCTCTTAACTATCCCTCTGTTGTGAAGCTATTCTCGCTACCCATTCCTCGAGTTGTATAACTGATCACGGACATCAACAGACTACCAAGACTACCAACGAGACCTACATACTGTTGCTGTGTATCGATCTCAGCTACTTTTTAGCAGAAAACATCATTGTCGGATATCTGACCGTAACATACACATATTGTTAGATTTCATGTATTTAGCTAGCAAAATCTGTCCTGAGTATATACTCAATACTTGCTAGGATTGATTTACTTCCGTCAAGGTTGTACTAGTGTAATATTTGCTTTAACAAGCCGAACTGCCTTGGAAAGGTTTTTCGAGTAGTCGAACTAAAAGATATGCTGGTTTAAGCTTTGTATAGAGCAACCAGTAATCTATATTCTCATTGCGTAGGGTTTTATGAACAAAAGCTGACCTGTGTATATGAGAGCTAACATCAATTACCCACAACCGGAACACCTCAAGAAAAGAGGGAAACGTCAGTGGCTATCTAAGTCCCACTGCCCAAACTAGCGATATTCAAAGTCGGCCACAGTGAGAAAAACGGTTCTAGTGTAGGTGGTCTCAACCTTCGTACTAGTACGCTTTCTAAACAATGTTGGGGCCTAAGTGTCGTCTGCTAAGCCAGTCGACTAATGCTTGACTTCATAATGAAACATAGAGGTAAGCTTACGACTATTTACGGCAGGGCTAGAGGAAATTTACGAACGTCAAACGAGCTTTTAAGAGCAAGGTATCCCCTCGACGGCGATAAAGCTGCACGTGCAGGGTAGTAGCCAATAATGTCCTTGTAAAAGGAGCAAAATGTACAGTACTTCTATTTACGCCTATTTTTGCCTATGCCAGAGGTACCAGTAATTTCTTTTTTTATAAAAGGCTACGTCATAAGTCAAGTAGCTACAGCAAAATTATCTTCACTATATAGTAAGGCTATTCCTAGTGATCTTAGTAAGAGCCCTACGCTTACGTGCTTTTACCCTGCTGCAATAAGCACAAGGTAAGCTCTTTCCTCTTGACCCCTCAACATAATCCTACCATAGAATTAAATTATTCTACCTATCTATAGGCACTCTAGGCTAAGCTCTTAGTTAACCTTATACTAATATTCTAAATTTGTTGAATGGATTCTCTCTTCCTGAGAGAACCCGTTTGTATAATCATACTCAGGTTAAAGTTAAGGTAAACCAAAGATATATTTTCCGTAATTATCTTCCTAACTGCAAGACTTAGCTTTCATATACAAAATATATGATCTTATATATCCCTAAGTCAGTTCAGCATGAATATACTTTTGATCCCCTTAATAGTTAACCAAGAGCCAAATATCTAGTCTATACCCTCTACCATGATATATATCCCTAAGTCATGCATGTTATATAACCAGCTAGTACTATTATTCCAACACTCACAACTTTTTCTTTTATAACTATATAACTCCCTACAATATCTAATCAGGTTACACTAATTATAACATTAATAACCTTATTATATAACCCTATAAGTTAAACCATTTATATAATACAATAAATCACTAATATTAAAACTCTAAGTAACTATTTATTCTCTTCTTACTTAGTTAAATAAACAAGTTATATATTAGTAAAGTTCCTTCTTTCCTTATTAACTTTACTTCTACTTCTACTATTAATATACTTTTCTTTTTTTATATAATAAGTTTAAGTATTTAAAACCTTTTTTACTTATTTTTCTTTTCCTTTTTTTTTTCTTTTTTACTCTTTATATATATTATTTTTTTATATAATTAATTAACAATAATCTTCCTCTTTTTCCTTAATTAACTCTAATAATAACTTCTTATACATAAGATTTCCTTTTATATATTTCCTCTTACTAATTTATTAATAACACCTTATATAATTAATCTATTATATCTCTTATTACCTTTAATAGTTTAATCTTTAGTAACATCAATATATATACTAATATATCTAGTAATCATTAGCTTTATCTTTTAACTAGTAATACTAATAATTATACTCTTTTATTAGCTTTAGCTATTAATATATATTACTTTTGTTCTTACCTTATCTTTATATATTAACCTTAACTATAGAATAAGGAGCATCTTATTATTAATATACTATTACATAATATTAAGATTTACATTATTAGCAACACTTTTATCTAGCAGTTTATTATTAATATTATCTACTATTAAAACTATTTTCTTATAGTCTTAGTTTAGTCTTATAGTTATATAACTATTACTTATAACAATAAATATATAACTATTAACTTCTTATGCTTCTACTAATATACCTATATTCCTACCTTTCAAAATAACACCTACGCTAAGTGTATCTAGTAGTTACACAACACTTACTGTACCTACTATAGTTAAGATATTAATTTGTCTAATAACCTAGGCAATAATAATAATAATGATAACAACAACAGCCCTAGTAACTACAAAGCTCTTAATATCACTAATGCTTATAAGTCTTATACGCCTAGCAATAAGCTTAATAAAAACATTAATAAGGGCAGTTGCTTCCTTAGCACTTTTACTAGCCTTATGGTTATTAATAAAGAGTAATTACACAACTTCTTTTCCCTGAAATCTTATACAATAATCAGATAAATTATATAATATAATAATTCAAAAAGGTTATAAATATAATAAAAGTATAATCTAATATTAAAATCAGAATTAATAGTAATTAAATATATTAGATATTTTCTTAAGGTTATACCTCATTTTTAGATAATTAGTAATATATAATAATAAAGTTATATAAATTAATTATTAAATATTTTCTTTTAATCTTTTAATATATACCTTAATTTAAATCTTTAATATATTTATTATAATTAATTATTTAAATACTAAGTTTAGTAATTTCTTAGTAAAAACGTTAATAGAGTTATTTTTCCTATTAATCTATCTTACTTCTAAGATCTTTTTTTTTTATATAACTTATATAGACTTATAATATTAATCATAAGCCTCTTTTTATTTATTATACCTAGTCATATAAAACACTTATACAGAAATCATAAGTCTAAACAAATAATAACTAAAATCCTTAGAAGTTATAATATACAAAGGATCTTAATAAGTATCATACTAAGAAATATCCCACTATCAAATCCTATAGTTATCCTATATAACTTACTTATAAGTACACTTTATATAACTCTCTTATATTTTATTAAACTCTAGTATATAATATTTCTTTTAATCTAAAAGTCTATTATTATATAAG
Organism: Colletotrichum spaethianum; assembly: GCF_022836535.1. Classification (NCBI taxonomy): domain Eukaryota; kingdom Fungi; phylum Ascomycota; class Sordariomycetes; order Glomerellales; family Glomerellaceae; genus Colletotrichum; species Colletotrichum spaethianum. The sequence continues at coordinate 284,768 of NW_026054817.1, read as the reverse complement.
CTATTTCCTCAGCTAATATAATAATAAATCCAAGTTATAACAATAAATCTAAGTTATTTACAAATAATTTATCTATAAAGATATATATCTTTACATAATAAAAATCAAAAGAGATATATATAAGACCTTATATAAAGTTATTGATTTACTACTAAAGTTATACATTCAAAGCTTTAATATCCTTCTTATTAAGTTCCTTAGTTTAGGCTACAGTTAACAGGTCATATAATACCTCTAGTTAACAAATAAATACAAAATATACTCCTCTTACCCTTTAAAAAATATACTACTAATATACATTATATATATTAAAATTAACAAGTTTCAGGTACTTTACCTAGCCTTTTTAAGTAAAAGTAATATAATTATTATATAATTAAATCCTTTCTCTATTAAAGTTAATTTCATTATTAAGTAATAAAATAGTCTTTAGTTTTATATAAAGTCCTTTTCTTCTTAGCTCTTCTTTTTTTCTCTAAGAAAAAATAAATATAATAAAGCTAAGTATATTATCTATTTATATAGCTATAATCCTAAAGGTATCTAGTCCTTCTGTTATATATAGCAAGCATAAATTATATATTAACTCTATTATTTTTAGATCTTTTTTATAATACTTAAAATAAGTTTTATATTAGTATAGGCTTAACTCTACTAAGCTATATAGTAGTTTTAAGATATAAAGAAGTATATTCTTAAAGTATTTATCTTCTAACTCCTTAAGTAATTATACAATAATTATCCTAGTTAAATGATTATCTGATTATATATATACCTAGGTTATATCTCTAAGTTCCTCTTTATATTTATAGTCTTACATAAAAATAAGTCTAATTGTAAGTATAAGCCTTTAGCTTATCTATTAAATAATAGATACCTAGGTTAAGAGTTCTTCTTTCTCTTAGTCCCTATACCCTTATATAACAAGTCTTAACTTCTTATATAACTTAAATAATAAGTTCTTAATCTCTTATACTATTTATATCTTATAAATATAAAGGTAATTATACTTTTTTAGATTATATAATATAAAGATAAAAACTTCCTAGTTAATAAAGTTATTTATTTCTATTTAGTTTAACTCTTTATATAAAACACCTAGTATTATAATTATATTATTAAGCTATAACTTTTCTATTAACTCCTTATAGTCTTTTTTTTTTTAAAATAAAAATACTTAATTAATATATAGTAATTATTATATAGCTCTTCTCTAGCCTTTCTTTAGTCTTCTTTTTTTATTTAACTATTTTTAAAGAATAAGTCATATAATATCTAAATCTAATTATACTATATCTTAATAGTATAGTTTAACATATATTACATAAAACTATATAAGACTATTAACCATCTTAACTATTACTATATAGCCTTCTATAGCCTAGACTTTATATAGTCTAGTCTATCCCTTATTTTCTCTCTATACTAGAACCTTACTTTAGATTAATAGTAATAATATACTTTAAAGGTTAAGGCTATTTCTAGTGTTAATTACACAATTAATCTCTACTTTTATATAAATACTTTAAAGCATTTTCATTACTTTCTAAATTATTTTTACCCTTTAAATAATTTTAAGTAATAAAAGTAAGTCCTTATTAATTCTTAGATATATACTAAAAATAAGTAATATAAATATAATACTATATAAACCAGCTATATTATTTAATACCTTCATAGCTATTTAAAGAATAGTTTTTTTATCTATATTATACCTAAGCTTAGTATACAAAATATTATATATATACCTTAAAAGAGCATAAGCTCTTTTTATCTTATCTATTACCTAATAGACTTCTACTAGTATTTCTTCACATAATATACCTATAATATTAACATAATTCCTAAATTTTATTAATATAAAATTTATACCTAGGTCATATATAATATAATCTAGTAAACTAATATATATACTAATCTAGTACTTATAAAATGTATTCCATATATCTTATACAAATAAGGACTTTAGAAAAATAGCTCCTTAGAAGCTTATTTTTATATTAATAATATATAAGGCATTCTTATCTCTTAGTTATATAATATTTATAACTATTTTATAGTTAAAGTAGCTTTTATCTTTAAATATGAACTTAACCCTTTTTAGTACTAAGTTATATAATTAATAATAATAATAAAACTTTTAGACTTTTTCTAGAATATTAATATTAATATTATAATACTTAGCCTTTTTTAAAAGGTAATAAAGACAATTTATATAAGAATATCTAAATTATCTATAAAGCCTTTAAAGTTATTCTTTTATAAAGAACATACTAGCCTCTATATAACTAAGACTGAAGAATAGGTAACCTTATTTCTATATAACTAGGATAGGTTTTCTATCTTACTATATAATCATATTATTAATATTATTAAAATATATACTTAACTTATCTATATTATATAATAAAAACAAGAACAAAATAAAAGCATTAAGGATATAATACATAACCTTTCTAAGCTAATTCTCTATTTCTATAGTACTAACTAATATAATTAAGTTATTTACCTTAAATTATATATTTACTAATCCTAGTCCCTAGAATATTACTATACAAAAGTTCTCTTATAAATATACAAGGACTTAAAGTTTCCTTACAATAAAGAACTTTACTGCTCTTATATTCTATAGTTCCTCTTAGTATAATAAGATATAAGGATTATATAATAAGAATTAATAGGCCTTTAATGTCTTTAGTAATAAAAAAATATCCTCTTTTATTATATAATAAAAAAATAAAGAAGATATTAGGAAAGCTAATATCTTTTTATCTTCTATAAATTCTCTTTTTTTATTATATAATTTATCTACTAAGTTTTCTCTTTTAAAGTTAAAAAAATATAAAATAAAATCTTTTTATAGTTCTTATTTAAGTATACTATATACTTAAAGGTATTAGTCTTTTATATAATTATATTCTTTATCTAAATAATTTATAAACTAATAACTTTTCTTTTTATACACAAAACATCTTTTCTTAGATATTATATAATTAAACCTAGGTTATAATAAAAGTTAATTTTTTTAAAGTTATTAAAAAGATCCTTTATTATCTAATAGTTTATTATACAATAGTTATAAATAACTCTTATTATTAAAATATCTTTTATTTATAAAGTTAATATTATATAATATAAACTTCTTATTTAAAATAACTTATAGTAATACTCTTAAGCTAGAAAAGAATTATTTATATATATAATATACTTTAAGATTACTTAAAGTAGTTTTTAGCTTTAGTATACCTCTACACGCTTAAGTGATTTACATACAAAGCATAATCTCCTTTTAAAAACCTAGGCTAAGTACTTACTATACAAAAGGTATTAAAACTGCATAGAATAAAGGAAGCCAGCAAGTAGACAGTTAACACACAAACCACACCAAACACCAAGGTCCTAGTATCGTCACAAGTACACCTGGAGTGACTAATTACCCTAAGTGACTACCTTAACGCCTAGACCATGAGATACTACTCTTTTCAGGTCCTCCTTAGCCTAATTAAGGCTATAAGCAAACTAGAAAAGTGTATCCTTTATGTCTTATAGTCTATTCAGATTTGCTTTTATTACTAAGTAGTATATATATATATATGTTATAATCTCTAGAGAAGAAGAATACCCTCTTAGACCTTAGAGGTCTAGTTAGGCTTAAGAAAATAAAGTAATAGTTATTTATTATATATCTTATTTAGATATTAAAGTAATAAATTTATTTATATTTATTTAAGTACTTATTTAAAGATATTAAGCTTATTTATTTACTTAATAATAAGATTTTAATTTCTATAATAGTATCTAACTAAAGCCTCTTTTTGTACTTAAAAGGGTTTTATTTAGTTATATTTAATTAAGCTTATAATTATATTTATAAGCTAATAAAAGGAAAAATAAAAACATAAAACCTTACTTTTTTTTAATTATCTCTTAGTTTTTTTTTTTATATAATATATTAAAAAAAAAAGTATAAAAGTATAAAAGTAAATAATATATAAAAGCAAAAACTAATCCTTTTTATTATATCTTTTCTAATTAGACCTATAATATTCTCTTAGTAGTAGTAAAAAAAGTATCTTAAGCTATTTACTTTGTTATAAGCTGCTTTTCTCTTAGCCTTAAGACGCTTCTCTTTAAACTTAGTATCTTACTTTTGTTTCTAATTATACTGCTTATAACCCTTTTATCTAAGTGTAATTATAGGTTATAGAAATAGCTACTAAGAGTATTATTATATTACTATTATTTTATAAGGGTTTTTAAATATATTAATATATTTATTTTTAGTATAGTTAGTAATAGACTTAATTTTATACTTTTTTAGCTTATAGTATTACTTTTATATATTAAATAAGGCTTTTTTATAAGTATTTTATTATTTTTTAGCTTTTATATATATAATAAAAGCTATATTAAATAATTACTTAAGGTTAAGGGGGTAGTATAAGAGTGTGGGCTTTATAGTGGCCTTAGACTTAGTATTACTAACCTTTTTTTTATTATTTATATTCTAAGCCTGATTAGGCTTAAGAGATAGCTTTATTATATTACCTTCTAGGGTTAATATAGTAGAGAAGCCTAGCTAGTCTTGTAGTATACTAGTATCTAAGAAGAGGTATATTAAACCAAAGAGACTAGTAAGATTATTGTCTTAAGGTACTAAAGAAGACGTCTTTTTAATAGGCTTAAAAGTCCTAAGAAAGGTATTAAAGAATTCTAGTGTATTCTTTTACTAAGAATAAGATTTATTATAAGAACTCTTATCTTATCTAATTATATCTTTATATCTAATAACTATATAAACTTACTATATCTATATTTAGATTAAGTAAAATAAGAGCTTTATAACTATATATAACTTGTCTATATATAAGATAGGCTTATAAGAATCAGGTTAACCCTAGAATTCTAAGTCTTAGATCTAGTTAACCCTAGAATTCCAGCCTTAGATCTAGTTAACCCTAGATTCCAGAAAACCAACTCCTAGATTCCAGATAAGATTATTTTATTAGATAATCATATTACTAATAAGATATCAAGAAAAGAATATAAGCCTAAGATATTCCTACCTTTTAGAAAGAAAAGTAGATATAATAGCATACATAAATACAACAACCTTATCTTTCTACCTTTACCTTTACTAAGTCTCTTTACTTCCCTGTAACTATCTAAGAATATTACCAACATATTCTAAGTAGTTATAAGCCCAGCTCATAAAAGACTTATACTTATACTTTTATTTAATATAACAAAAATTCAACCTTGCTAAGAGACAAACCACATTAGCTAAGGGAATTTTAAGGAATATAGCTCTAAGGCAGCTACACCTCACACCTAGCAGCCTATATTCAGCAGAATAGAGGGACCGGCTTACCGGGCAAGCACTACACCTATCGCTATATTTTACGCCACTACAGCTCCAGGCAAATCACAATTCAATCCTACCTTACCAGTTAAAGGTTATTTCTAGTCTATATCCAACAAAGACTATATACCTCAAGCTAGAATTAAACCCAAGAGCTCTAATTAAGTTGCCAATTCAACTAGTTAATCTAGAGGGTAGCTAAACCTCTAGACCAACTGCTCTGCCGTCTAGTAAAAGCTTCTTTAGTTAAAGGCCTATATATATCTTTAACCCAAGGCAACCACATAACGCCATACCGTCAACAACAACATTATAACAACCCAACCACTTTTAAGGCCCATTTTTCAAGACGAATTCAACAGTACTATCAAAATACCGATATCTCTCTTTAATCAGCCAGAATCGACCTATAATAGAAAAAATCTATATTCCACGCCTTTCTAGCAGTCTAAACTATTCAGTTTAAGCAACTAGATTTAAAGCTTTACTTATAAGTAAAGATATTAACTCTAGTCTTAAAAACCCGCTAATAACAGTAAATTAAAAGGTAATAAATACTAAAATCCTAGCTTATATAAAGCTGTTTTGTAAGGATTTACCTCTATAGGTTATAAAAGACTTTATAACAAGATATAAGGCCTGGAAGAAACTAAAGGATCTATATAAACCTACTGGTTTTACTAACAAATATTTTACTTGTAAAGAGTTTTTTAATACCTCCTTAGAATCTTTTAATTCTATAGAAAATTACCTTAATAAGGTAAAAGAGCTTATAGATAATCTTATTATAAAATCTATAGTATTACTAAAATAAGTAATTATTGCTTAGGTATTAAATAGCCTAGATAATAGTTATAAAGGTTTTATAACTAACGTAACATAAGCTCTAAGAAAAGATTTAGATTCATATACTATTAAATCTTTATTTGTAAATCTTATAGATGAAGTAAAGAGAAAAGGATCTTCTATAGTCCTTTATACTTTTATATATAAAAAGGGAAATAAAAAGCCCTAGAAAAAGACTAAAGGGATATATTATAATAATTGCAAAAAATCTGGTCATAAAGTTAAAGATTATGCTTTTCTTTATCCTTATAAAGCCTTAAAAGGCTAGATAAATAAGAATAAAGAATCTGATATATATTAGAAACATAAAAGAAAAGCTAATCTTAGAAGAAAACAACTTAATAAGGCATAAAAAGTATTAATAGCTAAAAAGGCTATTATAGAAGAGCTCTTAGATAATTCTGAATCTGAAGATGTAAATATAACTATAGCAAAAACAGAACCTATGGATATTATAATAGATAACTAAGAGAAAAAGGATCTTATTAATCTAGACTTTAAAGACGTAAGTCCTCTTATACCCTCTATAAGTTATAATAATAATAAAATATTAGGTTATAATATAAATAATTCTATACCTATATATATAAATATAAACAATAACTATACTATATTCTGTATAGATATTGCTGCTATAGTAAATATTATAATGGATAAATCTCTTTTTATTAAGACTACTATAACAAATAAACAAGTTAACTAGGGAAAAGTAAGAAAGCAAAAAGTAACCCTTATAAGTGATATTACTATCTCTTTTCCTCTAAATAATAATAACATATATATCTTAAAGAACTGTTATTATATGCTATAGTTAGGTATTAACCTACTAAGTCAAAATAAGATAAGAAAGCTTAATATAGCTTCTCTTTTCTAGGATACAAAGATATCTTTAATAAATACAGTTAATAAAAAGACCTTTTGTAAAGGGAAACTAAAAGATAAACTATATTATCTAAATATTAAAGTCTTAAATAAAAAGGATTTATACCAAAATAATAATAATAACACATATATAAATACTATAAAAGATAATAACTCTATAAAAAGAAAACCTTATAAGTTTAAAAAGGTTAATAACAAAGAAAGAAATAACTATATAAAGTGGCATAATAGATTAGGTCACGTAAGTCCTAAAGTTCTAAAAGAACTACAGAATAACACTAATATAAGTAATAATATAACAGAAGACAACTTAACATATAATACCTGTATAAAGGCAAACTTTACTACAAAGGTTAATAAAAACTCAGATAACTATAATAAAGAGTATAACTACATGGAAAAAGTTGCTTCTGATCTCTGTGGACCTGTAACACCTTTTACATATAATAAATATAGATGGTTTATTATCTTTTTAGAAAGGAAATCTAGACTTACCTCTATTAAACTCTTAAAAACTAAAGAAGCAGAAGAAGTAAATACTGCTATATTAAAATATATAAACAAAAATAACACAAATAATAATAAAATAAGAGAATTTAATACAGATGGTGGTCTAGAATTTAACAATAATACTATAAATCATACATATCTAATAAAGGGCATAAACCATAATATAAAAGTTCCTTATACGCATGAACCTAATGGTATAATAGAAAGAGTTATTAGGACTATAACTAATAAAATAAGGGCTTTACTATTACAAGCTAACTTACCTCTATATCTATAGGGAAAAGCTGCTTTAACAGCAGTAGACCTATATAATATAACTCCACATAAGGCATTAAACTATAAAACACCATTTGAAATAGCAAATAATATAAAGCCAGATATAGATCATATAGTTACTGTAACAGCACAACTCCCCTAGCCCGATGGTTGTACGTCACGAGGGCATATAAGCAGTATTGACAGCAGGGCTTGCACGCGTGCAAGCACTGACGGATCTTTTGGGTCAATTGGGTCAATTGGTTAGGCCGTAGAGTCAAAGGGTCCTTGCGACCAACGTCACTATCAGCGTCTGTTACAATTGTGCTTGCACGCGTACGGTCAGACTAATAGCTGCTGGACTTGGCATGTGGCAAAGAAAGGCTTGATTGCCGTCACAAGTTCGATTCCCGTAGTTGTCCTTGGCTGTCAAGGCGAGCGCTGGCGAAAGGCGGGGTAGGACTTGTCTCATCGCTAACTCTAACCTTGGGGGTCTGCATTGCCTATGTGTGCCTTGGGGACAAGGCAGCCTAGGAGGGGGTATAGTTGTAACAGCACAACTCCCCTAGCCCGATGGTTGTACGTCACGAGGGCATATAAGCAGTGTTGACAGCAGGGCTTGCACGCGTGCAAGCACTGACGGATCTTTTGGGTTAATTGGGTCAATTGGTTAGGCCATAGAGTTAAAGGGTCCTTGCGACCGACGTCACTATCAGCGTCTATTACAGTTACTTTTGGCTCTATATACTACTATAAAAACAAAGACCCTAAGATAAAGAAATTAGATAATAAAGCTATAAAAGCTATTGTTCTAAACTCTAAAAATAATATATATAAAGTATATGATTTTCAGAAAAGATCCTCTTTTTAGACTAGAGATATTACTATCCTAGAAAATCAATTTTTACCTCCTAAAATACTAAATAATACTAGTAATAATAATACTAATAATAATAACAATAATAATATTCTACGTGATAATATAAGTGGAAAGAAAGCCTTGAATTAAGGAGGTAATATAATAAATAATAATAATTATAATAATTGTAATAACTATAATTGTAATAACTATAATTGTAATAATTATAATAATAATAAATCTAAGATAATAATTGAACTTCTTAAGCTAGATAGAAAGCTTAAAGATAAATATAAATAGGTAGTAGACCAAGAAAGCGCTTTATATACTATAGAAGACTGCCCTACTATTAAACCTATACTTTCCACTATAAATAACTATAATAATAAGATAAATCGGTTTAATAAAGCTTTTTATATTCTATCTATAACTACTATAAAAGACCCTTCTATATATAAACAAGCTATAACCTCTATAAATAGAGATCGCTGGATTCAAGTAATGTTAGAAGAAATATTAGGTCTATATAATTTAAATACTTGGAAAATACTACCTTTACCTAAGGATATTAAGCCTTTAGGAGGTAAATGGGTATATAAAATTAAATATAATAATAATAATGAACTTATTAAATATAAAGCTAGATAGGTAGTACAAGGTTATAACTAATATATAGGTATAGACTACCTAGAAACCTTTAGTACTACCTGTAAACTAGAAAACTATAAAGCTATATTTATAATAGGCATTAAACTAGGCTGGATATTTAGGCAGTTCGACGTAACTAATGCCTTCTGCTATGCCGATATAGATAAAGATATATAGGTCTAACAACCTACAGGATTTTCCTATATAAATAATACCTATTAATATATAAATAATAACTATAAGAATAGTAACTTATACTGTAAGCTAAATAAAGCTTTATATGGTTTAAAATAAAGCTTTAGACTTTGGTATAAATATTTAAGATCTATAATAAATAAATTAGGCTTTAAGGAATCTCCTTATGATAAAGGAATCTTTATAGCTAATAATAATACTATATAAGCTATATTAATATGTTATGTAGACGATATTATAATAGTAGCTCTGTTAGAAGAATATATAAATATCTTCTATAATACTGTAAATAAAGAATTACAGATAAAAGACTTAGGAACACCATATACGTTTCTTGGGAACGAGATAACTATACATAATAAGATCTTATATATACATTAAACAGAATATATAAATAAACTTCTAGATAAATATAATAAAAGGGATATATACCCTTATGATATGCCTTTAGACCCTAATATAAAACTAAGAAAAAATATAGGGCAAGCAACACAAAAAGATACAACAAGATACCAATAGGAAGTAGGATCTCTACTTTTTGCTAGCCTAAAAACTAGGCCTGATATTACATATCCAGTTAATATATATGCTTGATATATAAGTAATCCCTCTAAGGAGCATTTTATTGCCCTTAATAAAATATAAGGATATTTAAATAAATACCCTAATAAAGGATTAGTATATAATTGTAATGTTGACCTCTAATTAGTTAGATTTTCAGACTTAAATTAGGCTGGAGACCTAGATGATAGGATGTCAACTACAGGATATATAACTACTCTAGGGTACTATAATATAATAAGCTGGAATAGTGTAAAACAGAAAACTGTTGCTTTATCTACTTGTGAAGCTGAATATATGGCTTTGTGTGAAACTATTAAGGAAATAATATACCTATATAATTCATATAATTATATAATACTAAATTTAGATTTAAAACTAAATCTTAATATACCTATTATCCTTATAGATAATGAAGCTGCACAACGGATAACAGAAAATCCAGAGCTACATAAGAAAGCAAAGCATATTAATATAAAATATCACTTTTCTAGACAAGCTGTTAATAATAATAAGGTGTCCCTATTTTATATACATACAAGTAATAATATTGCTGATATATTTACTAAAGCAATAAATAAAAATACGTTTAATTACTTTATAGAGACTATAAACCTTAATATAAAGGGGTTTTTACCTACAGAAACTAAAGACAATAATAATAACCTTAATATAAAGAAGGTTAAACAGCTAAAATACTAAGGTTTCCCCTTTAATAAATCTTTTATATATTTTTTTCCTTATAATATAAGGTTTTTTACTATAACAATATATATAACTATAATAATATATATAAATATAACTATAGTTTTTCCTTTATATATAAAGGTTTTTACTATAAGATATAATATACTATAAGTTTATTTTAACTTAGAATAAACTTAAGGGGAAAACTAAGAATAAGATTTATTATAAGAACTCTTATCTTATCTAATTATATCTTTATATCTAATAACTATATAAACTTACTATATCTATATTTGGATTAAGTAAAATAGGAGCTTTATAACTATATATAACTTGTCTATATATAAGATAGGCTTATAAGAATCAGGTTAACCCTAGAATTCTAAGTCTTGGATCTAGTTAACCCTAGAATTCCAGCCTTAGATCTAGTTAACCCTAGATTCCAGAAAACCAACTCCTAGATTCCAGATAAGATTATTTTATTAGATAATCATATTACTAATAAGATATCAAGAAAAGGATATAAGCCTAAGATATTCCTACCTTTTAGAAAGAAAAGTAGATATAATAGCATACATAAATACAACAACCTTATCTTTCTACCTTTACCTTCACTAAGTCTCTTTACTTCCCTGTGACTATCTAAGAATATTACCAACATATTCTAAGTCTTTTTAGTCTAATTAGGCTTACTAAATGCTTTTTATTAAAGTCTTTTATTATAATTATTTAATATAAGCCTTAGCTTATTATAAAGGTCTTTTTTACTATAGTTTCTTAGTTTACTAAACTTTTTAATAACCTATTAATATTAAAAATAGTTAATATAGTTAATAATATTACTTCTACTATTATTCTAAACCTTTATTTAAGTTAAACTCTTTATAATATTAGTAATATTATCTTAAATATAGTATTTAATAAATTTTATTATATATATTTTATAAGTCTACTTATTAGGCTATTAAGGGCTAATTATAATACCTGCTTTTATATAAATCACTTTAATTAAGTTGAAGGTAATATTAACGCTTTAATAGAACTTATAGAGATAATTTATATTAATAGTATATTAAAGGGTTATATCTTTATCTCTTTATATACTATTATACTAAAAAGATTATCTAGTAACTTAGTTAACAAAAAAGGTAATAAAATAATTAATATAATAGGTAATAAACACTAAACAGTTTACCTTTTAAATCTAGTTCTTTTAATTAGGTCTAGCTGTTATAGTAAAGGTATTATAGCTCTAAGGAGAGCTATTAGTAACAAAGTAATTAACCTTAGCATCTTAAGTAGTAAATACTATAAGACTTTAGATATTATTAAAGGCTATTTAAGACTATTTAACTAAATATTTAACTATATTATAAATACTAAAGAAATAAGTTTTTAACTTATTATTTATTTACTTTTCTTAAAAACTATTTTATAAAAAGCTTTTACTTTAGTAATTATATATTATACTTATAGTAGATATATTATTACTTAGAATCTATATAAGAGTAGATCTATTACCCTAATTAGATAAACCAGGATAGTTAGGAGGTCTTAGTAGAGTAATAATGTCTTTAGTAGCTAGGTCTATAAACCCTTTAAGTAGCTTAAGGTCTTTAGGATATATGTGTTATGATTTCTGTAGTATTTTGATAGCGTTTATAGTTTATTTAGTTAAATTAGAGAGATTATTGCTAAAATTCTGAATATAGTATTCCTTAAAGAGAGTTTAGTAGTACTCTAGAACTTATATATTATTAGTTTTATTTAGGCTAGTAAAAGTATTCTAGATAATATTAATAGCTTAAAAGAAAAATATAATAAGTTATAGATATATATAGATAAGTTTAATTAAAGTAAAAAAATAAAAAGAAAAAAAGAATAATATATTATTAATTATTAGTTAACTTAAAATTATGTAGCTAAAGTTAATAGTAGTAATAGAAAAAGAAAAAATAAAAGTTATTATTAGTAGGTTTTTTAGGTTTATTTTATAGCTTTATTTTTAATAAATCTTAACTTTATTATAAAGTAAAAAGTAATTTAAAGTTATTAAAGAAAAAAAGTAAAAAAGTAAATATAAAAAAATAAAAAAGATAATTATTTATTTACTTAATATTTATAAAAGTAAATAACTTTTTTTTATTTATAATAATAAATTACTCTTTTTTTCTTAGTTCTTTTTTTCTAATTAATAAATTAGAAAAAGTAGACTATAGTTAATAGAATAAAAAAAGAAGCTAGGAATCTTTTTTTAGATTACTTTTTCTCTTCTTTTATATAACTTTATATTACTTTTTAAGCTTTATCTTTTCTATAACTTAAAACTACTTAATAAATTAACTTAATTTTCTTATTATAGCTTTAATTAGATATTATTATACCTTTTAAGTATAAGCTTAAAGCTGCTTAGAACCTGTGGTTCTTTACTTGTAACTCTTTTGCTAAAAACAATTACCTAGCTATAACTCTTATTAATACTATAGTAAGTTATCTTTTACTTTTTGTTAAAGGTTTATAGCTTTAATTAGATAAATTATAACTTTCTTAGTATAATAAAAACTTAAGTCTTTAATTAATAGTCTTTACTATAAAGTCTAGTTTACTAATAAAATTTAAAATAATTAAATTTATAAGAAAGTTACTTAGGCCTTTTAGTAAGCTATTATAAGAGGTAATATCCTTTAAGTCCTCTAAGATTATACTAAGACTAGCTTATTTAAGTATTATGTTTTTGTTTATACTAGTTATTAGGGTGTTTTTAGATCCTTGGCTTAGAAGCTTACTAGTTGTATGTAGGCTAGTGTTGCCTTAGTTGTCTATGGCCTTAGTGGTTGTAATACTATCCCTTGTGAATACTGTGAAAAGGGTTGGTAGGCTATCTAGGCTAGGCCTGATCAGGTTGCTTGTTTTGTCTTTTTCTAGGAATACGTCTTCCTTTCTAATAAATTTAGTAATATATACTTTAATTACTTTTATTATAAAACTTAAGTCTAATACTACTATTAAAATAAAGACTTTTATTAGGAGTTTAGATATATAAGTTAAGTAAAAGGTACTAAAAAGCAAAAAGCTAGTAGTAGTAGTATTCTCTTAAGTATTCCTAATAATATCTCTTTTATTAATTTTATATAGTTCTTTTAGTCTAACCTTATAAAACTTATTAAGGATTAATATAAGGGGCTTTTTAAGAAAAAAGGAAAGTTACCTAGTATCTTAGATAGCTTTATTTAGGTATAGGATAGTATTAACTAAAAAATAAAGGGTAATAATAAGGATTTAAACTAAGAATATAAGGTTATTTAATAACTTTAGTAGTTTAGGCTTAGGATTTAAGGTAATTCTAGGATGTTTCTAGGTCTAATTAGGTGTTTTTTTTCCTAGATAACCTTATTCCTAAGTTTATTAATAAATATAATAAAGGTTTTAAATTAATAAACTTTTTATAAAAAGAAATATATATAAAATATTATAAAAATAATAGTATAATATAAATAATAATAATAAAAAATAAAAGGATATAATAGTAGGCCTAATTAGGCTTATTATATTATGTTAGTATATTATATATCCTTTATTAAGTCCTTAGGTTAAATATTAATTATAAGTTTAGATAATAACTTCTAATACTATAGTTCTCTATAAAGCATATTATTTTCTTTTTTAAGGCGTAGCTATTAAAGCTTTAATTATGTTTATATAATGTTTTTGTCCTAATTAAGGCTAGGAGCTATATTTGTTTCTTAAAGTTCATTTTAGTAGTCCTAGGCTAAGAAGAAGAGGGTTATTTTGTCTTTAAGCTTAGCTTTAGCCTATATAAGATCCTCTAATTCCTAGAAACTAGTGTTGTTCTTAATATACCTCTTAAGACGTTTCTTAGCGTATATAGCCCTTATAATAAGGTTATTAATAAATATCTCTAGGTAATATAATACTAAGTTCTTAGATATAAAGTAGACTTATAAAAGGCTTTACTAATAATATATAAGTTTCTTAGCTTTTAATTTATTAATTATATATTTTTTATTAAAAATAAGAACTAAATTACTAAGCTAAAGCTTTTTTAACTATATTATATATTAATAGTATATATTATAGTAATTTATAGATTTTTATCTTATAAAAGCTATATTCTTAGTTATAGTCTCTTTATTAATTTTAAGTTATTTAAAGGAATATATTTTAATAATAAGTTCTTAATTAAGGTTATAAACTTATTTTTAGTTTAATACTTTTTAAGTTAAAGTAAATTCTTTAATAAGTATAATTACTTTATATCTTATAGTTAAAAAGAAAAATATATAGCTTATTAGTATATAGATTATTATTTAGTCTATAAATAGCATAATAGGTATAATCTTCTCTTAATCTCTTTTTCCTTTATTTAACTAAGTTAAGATAATATATATAATAGGTTTATAGCTTTATTTATTAACCTTATTTACTTTTAAGTTATATACTAATATAACCTTTTTTTTAATATTATACTTTTTATTTAAGTAGTTTATAGTTTTTTTGTTTTTTAGTCTACTATTAATAATTATTTCTTTATAGATATTATAGTAGTAGAAAAAGTCTTCTTAGATAAAGTTAGTAACCTAATTAGAGGTAATAGTCCTTACTCTCCTTGCTTTAAACTAACCTGTTATATTATAATGTCCTTTGATTAGTGCCTAGGAACTAATTTACTAGACATTAATAGATATCTTTGTAAACAGTAATTCCCCTAGGATTATACTAATATGCTAGTTGTTTATTTGGGTTGATTGAGCCTTCTGATAGGCTGGGTATGATGTGAGCTAGGCTTGTACCCTCTGGTATATATTTTTTTAGATATAGGATATAGAAAGTTAATAGAATGTTGTATTATGTCCTTAGTGTCCTAATTTAATGTGTATATTCCTAATTAGGTTCTTTTGAATCTTTAGGTTATTAATAAGGCGTCTAGGGATTAAGTATCTTTTTATTAGTTAGTAGTATAAATAGCTATTTTAAATAAAATAATACTAAGCCTTTATTTTAAACTTCCTGAAAGTATATAGTAATATTTTATTTAAGTATAATAGTGTTTTTAAATAGAAAATAATTTATTTTATTTAGTTAGTTTAGTACTAATTAAAGTAAAGCTATACTTTAAGGAGTAAATATAAGTAAAAGGTCTTTAAAATACTAGATTTAGATCCTTTAAATGATTTATATAATTAAATAAAGTAGAGGTTAATATTAATAAAATTTTTAACCTAATTAGGGCTTTTATATTCCTTAATATTAGATAACCTTAGTGCTTTTTGTGATAATATATCTACTACTATATTCTTTGTCCTTAGTATATACTTAACATTAAAGTTAAAAAGATATATCTAAGTAATTTACTTAGTAATTAGAATACTAGGAAGATTATAAGACCTTCTGTTAAGCTAAGTAACTAGGACTTATGTATTAGTTTTTAATAAAAATCTAATACTATAGATATAGTTTTAAAGCTTCTTTAATATTATCAAAACTACTCTTAATTCTAGTTTCTTAGAGTTATATTTTAACTTAGTACCTCTTTAAATACTACTTTTATATTTTACTATAGCCCTCTAAGTACTAATCATTTAACTTAGTATTATACCTTAACCTTGTAGGCTTATATCTATAAAATAACTACTAACTTAGCTTTTAAGCTATAAGATAATAAAATAATTAAGTGATCTCTAAGTATTTATTAACCTATAATCTATAGAACCTAGTTATCCCTACAAAAGACTTAACTTTACTAATGTCTTTATATTCTTCCTATTCTTTAATCTTAATGATGTTTACCTAATTAGGGTAGTAACCTCTAGAACTATAGATATAACTAATAATAATAGCTATTTTTTAAAGCTATTATAATTTCTTACTAGCTATTATATAGCTTGTTAACTTAATATTAAAGAGTATTATATTAATATAGTAAATATATTTATAGATATAGTATTAAATATTAGCCTAATTAAAGAGCTCTTTATTATTATATATAGTTATAGGCCTTTTAATAATAATATTATTAAAAAAAGCCTAGTAATAATATAGTATAAGGTTATAGAGTATCTAGGTAATAACTCTTATGAACTATGCTATAGAATTAGTATTACCTTGTGGTAAGGTACATATATATAGAAGTCTAAGGGGTATAGTAAATGTTATTAAATCTCTGCTTTTTTTAGCTAGAGGGACTTAGTTATATCTAGAGAAGAAGTCTAAGAGTAAAAGAATCTAGTATATGCTGAAGTCTTTTGAGAAATTCTTTGCTTTTAGAGGAGTAAAGGTATTACAAATTATAACCTTATTTATCTAAATAGCTGAATTAATTAGGTATAAAGAATTTTTTTTTTTTTATAAAAAACCAAGGGTTTTATATAGCCTTATAACCTTTTTCTAGGATATCTTTATTAATTTATACCTAAATAATGTCTATAGCTTATAATTTAAGTGCTTTAAGTATTAGAATCTTTTTTTCTTACTAGGCTTTGTGAGGTATAGTCCTGATTACCTGTAGAGGGGTAACTTTTAGGTTAAGTGCGCTATTTTTAGAGAAGTCCTAAGTAAGAGTATTTTTGTAGTTTAGAAGGACTTAGAGGAATAGGTCCTTTTTATAGGGTAAAAGATAATTTAGTATATTTATAATAGCTATTAATCTATTTAGCTTAAAGTATAAATATAGCTTAATACTTAAATACTTAGGCCTAATTAGGCCTTAGAATAGTCTTTTATTAAGTTATATTATTTTTTTAGCTTTAGCTAAGTTCTTAACTTTCTAAAAGGGATTACTATTAAGGGTTAATTTATTAAATAGTTAGTTATTAATTAAATATATTTTTTTATCTTTTTTTTTATATATGGTAAATATTTTTGTATTTTATTTAGCTTAATTAGGCTAAGGATAATGTTTTGTTAGATTTATTTTATAGTTATATAGTTACTTTAGGGGTAAAGGTATTTTCTTTTTATTAATTATGTTAAAGTACTTAATTATCTGCTTTTTAATTCTTTTTGCTTTAACTTTTCTAATAGTTACTAATAACTAGTTAAAGTAAACCTTAGGATAGTAAGCCTAATTAAGATAATTAGTATTAATATAAGGCAGGTTAGGCTTTTTAACGCAACAAGAATATCCCTTATTATTATACCTTTTAACCTTTACTATAGTCTTATAGATATCCTTTATAGCTAAAACAAGAAGTATAGTTAATACTATTTTCACTAAATAATCTAATTCTTTTTTAAATAACTAGATTACTTTTTTATTATTTTCTTATAGCTTATATTTAGGAATTTTAAGCTTTCTAGTAATAGTCCTAGTACTATTACTAGAGTCTAGTTTTCCTAGTCTTAATATAGCTTAGTCTGATTAGGGAGATGGTCCTTAAGAGCTCTTATATAGTTATTCTAGTCTAATAGATAATCTAGGAATTTCCTAGGATTACTAAACTTTAGGAATATAGCTAGGATATAGAGCTGAATTTGTTTTATTATTAGTATTAGTGTAATTATATTAGGGCTATAAATATAGTTTATTTATATATAGAACCTAAAAGGTAATTTTAGAAGAAGTAGTTTATTTATTCTCTTATTGTTAGTAATAAATATACTAGTTAAGAAATAATAGCTTTTAACTTAGATAAGTATAATAGTTACTTTATTAAAAGATATATATTTTAAATTAGGATTAAAAGCGTTTATTTTAAGTAATATAGTTATAAGCTTAATAGTATACTTATTTATATATAATCTTAAAATAATATTAATTTATAAACTATTATTAATAATGCTTTTAATTAAATTATTCTAATTAGAGTAAAGACTATTAACTTTAATATTAATTATAAAGTAAAGTATTATAAAGTATAGAATAATAGACTTAATAGTAGTTAAGTTAAGCGTCTTAATAAGTCTAATTTTAGTAGTTCTGTTTATAAGATTTAGGATGTTTCTATTATATTTATTAATTGCTTTGTAGGCTTCTAATCTTTTGTATGGTTTTACTTCTCTAATTAGGTTAAAGGGAGCCTCTAGGTAGATGTTTAAATACCTATTATTATCTAGTATTTAGTATATTATTACTATTATATCTTGGTTAAGCTAAGGCTAGACTTAAAGTATAATTTTGAAAGGAATAGTAATATTCTCTTTAAATTTCTTAGTAATAGCTTAAGTAGATATAGCTTAGTTTATTATCTCTAGTTAATCTAGGATAAAACTCTTCTTAGTAGCTTCTTAAGTATATTCTAGGCTATATATAAAGTTAGTGTATTTATTTGCTAGTATAGTTTAAATAGAAGAGGACCTTGAACTTTCAGGAGTTTAATAGGCTTAATTAGGGTATATTAGACTAGTAGGTTATATTAGCTAAGGAGTCTAGGTATAAGTATTAATATTTATTTCTTTAAGCTAGGAGCTAATACTAGAAGTGTTTTCTCTTTAATATATGTTTTTTAAAATAAAGCCTTAGTGTACTAAATAAGGTCTTATTTAATTAAAGCAATATAGAATAAGTTATAGTATTATATCTAATAACCTAATAACTATATTTACTTTTACTTCTTAAGTTAAGAAGACTTTAGCGTATATTTTAAGGGATATTAAAACGTATTTAATAAGATTTACCTAGGTATTTTAGGTATATAGTAATAAGTAGTATTATATTTTAGGTTAAAAGGGATATCTAATACCCTAGTTAATTATATGTTTTACTGCTTTTATAGCTTTTAGGAATAAGGTGTTATTTACTATATAGGTAAGGATAATAACCTAGTTAGGCTAGTAGTTTTTATAGGCTTCTTAGATAATAATATTAAGAACTTTATTTACTTTAACGTTTAATCCTTAAAGTACCTTATACTTATAGATATTATAGTTTAATATAATTAGGTTAGCCTTTTTGTCCTTTTTAAGTTATAAGTATATCTAATATCTTCTTTAGTTATATCTATTATATTAACACTAATTAAAATAGCCTAGAATAAAACTTAGCTTACTAAAGGAGAATAGTTGTTAAGCTAGTAATATATATAGCTATAAAGGACTAGATATAAAGACATTATAACTATATATAACTATAAGTTAACTATTAGAGATAATCTAGGCTTTAAGACTAGCTTTTATAATAAGTATAAGGGCTATTACTATTTTTAAAAGTTTATTTATAGTAGGATTAGTTATAACTTTAATATCTTTGAAAGTAGACTTCTTAGGGAGTGTACTTTTAACCTGATTAGGGCTAAAAGGCTGTTTTAAGGAATAGAGAACTATAGCTAATAAAAAGAAGGTAGAAGTGTTAGAATCTCTGTAATAACCCTTATATTTTAACTTTTATTTTACTTATATAAGTATTACCCTCTTAAAGGTACTAAAGTTCTTTTTTTTAAATAAATTAATAGAGAAAAGTCTTATCTATAAGGATATTACTATAATTATATTTTTAAAAAATTATATAACAAAAAGCTTAATTAGCTCTTAAGCGCTTATTATAGGCTTCCCTTTAGCTTTTGCCTTTTCTCTTATACTTTTAACCTTTTAAAATAAAGTTATAGTTTCTATTAGGTTATTATTCTTAATTAAGTTTCTTTTTATAAGGTCTTTAATATAGTAGTTTAGTTAAAAAATAACTTCTTTATTAAGTTATTTATAAGTATTAAAAAAGAATTTATTTAGTTCTTATTAAGTCTCTTTTTTAGCTTTAATTTTTATTATTACTTAGTATTTATTAAGTAAGTATTATAATAATACTTTTATTTTATTTTTATTAAAATAACTTATAAGCCTAGTTAAGGCTTTATACTTATTAAAGAAATTAGTAATATTATAGCTATTAAAGGTAAAGGCCTTTTTAGTGTTTAGTAGTAATATCTTAATAGTTAACTAATATAAGTAATTTGTCTTGCCTTAATCAGGCTTAATAGACCCTTAGTCCTTAGTTATACTTATATTAACTATTATTAATAGGTTTACTATTAAGAGTTACTAGGCCTAGAAGTTTGTTGTAGTAAGGGAGTTTAATGCTAGATTAAAAAAAAGGCTTATATTCTTATTAGTTTAATTAGGACTTTTTTTGTATTATTAATAGCTTAAGCTTAAGTCTTTACTTTTATTTCTCTTAGTAGTTCTAAAGTTAGAAATCCTAGGACTAGTCTTAGACTTAGTGTTTATATTATTATTAAGGCTTTAGTAACTCTGGAAAGCTTTATTAGTAAATAAGGTAACCTAATTAGTTAGACCTCTAAGCTACCTTATGTTAGTTGTTAATAAGGTTAGCTTAGATATATTGCTAATATCTTAGTAAGCTAGTTGTAGGAAGTATAAATAGTATTAATTACTTTGAATTAATTTTAGGGTACTATATATAAAATCTCTTTAGAGTTACTACTTAACTTAGTCTATTAACCTAATTAGACTTAAAAATAGTATTTTATATATTCTTATAAGGTATTAGTTTATTATATTCTTAATTAAGTTTCTAAAAGGGGTACTTATTAAGTCTAAGCTAATCTTAAAGGAACATTAAATTTCTATTACTACTAATCTATTAATACTAAAATATTTAGTCTTTATTAATAGCGTAATATTAAACCTAATTAAACTAAGGCTTATATAATAATAAGATCTTAAGAAGTTCTAGGCTTAGTTTATAGTTATAATTATTTTATAACTTATACTAAGAGAGCTTTTTAGCTTATTAATCCTAGTAAAAAGTATTATTTTTATTTTATTATTTTTTTTTTTTATATCTTATAGGCTTTTTTTTTTAATTAGGTTTATTTAGTATTTACTTATAAAAGAATTACTTATATATAAGGTTTATTTAGCTATATTATATTATTATAATTAGTTATTTTTTTTTTTTATTTTTTTAAAGAATCCTGTTTTTCTTAGGTTTTATTTATTATAGTTTCTTAAGGTTAGGCTTACTTCTATATCTAGAACTAAGTTTAATTAGGTTAAAGATATTATTTTTTTTATATCTTTTTAATAGTATATTTTATTATTTAAAGCTCTTTTTAAAGTATAAATACTAAATTTATTATATAGTTAAAATAAAATAATAAGAAAATTAGTAATTTAATTTTATTATAAGATACTATTAAAACTATATAAGATAAATAAAGTTAATAAGTAGATAATTAATATATAAACTACACTAAACATTAAAGTCTTAGTATTATTATAAGTATACCTAGAGTAACTAATTACTCTAAGTAACTACCTTAATGCCTAGACCATAAAATACTACTTTTTTCAGGTTTTCCTTAGCCTAATCAAGGCTATAAGCAAACTAGAAAAGTGTATCCTTTACGTTTTATAGTCTATTTAGATTTATCCTTATTACTAAGTAGTATATATATATATATTATGATCTCTAGAGGAGGAGAATACCTTCTTAGACCTTAGAGGTCTAGTTAAGCCTAAGAAAACAAAGTAATAGTTACTTATTATACGTCTTATTTAGATATTAAAGTAATAAATTTATTTATATTTATCTAAGTGCTTATCTAAAGATGTTAAGCTTATCTATTTACTTAATAATAAGATCTTAATCTCTGTAATAGTATTTAACTAGAGCCCTTTTTTATACTTAGAAGAGTCCTACTTAGTCACGTCTGATTAGGCCTGTGATTATGTCTGTAGGCTAATAAAAGGAAAAATGAAAACGTAAAACCTTACCTTTTTCTAGTAGTTATCTAGGTTTTTAACTAAGAGGCCTATTATCTTATTTTAAATAATTTCTATAAGTTTATAAGTTACTTAAGATAAAGTAATTTTATATAATATTATTCTTAAAAAAGTTCTTAAAGTAAAAGTACTTTAGACTTTTAATAGGTCTAAGATTTTTATATAAAAGTAAAAATTTTATTATTTTATTAACTAAATAAATAAGTTAATACTTAAAGCTATTTAATTTAATAAAACTAAATATTTTTTTTAAATAATAGTTTAATTAAATAAATTACTTAATATATATTATTACTTAAGAATTTTAAGTATTAAGTAAAGTATTATTTAGTTTTATATTAAAGCTTTTATTTAAATTAATTTAAAAAATAATTTAATAATTAACGTTTTTATTTATATATTAATTATATTAAATACCTTTTTTTATTATCTTTAAATAGCTTTTTTTATATTAGTATTTAAGATATATATTTAATATATAACTTTAATATTTAAATTAGCTATTATTAAAAGAGGTTTATTATTAGTTTATTTAAGATTTATATTAATAATAAATTTATTAAAAATAAAAATCCTTAAAGTATTTAAGATTTTATTAAAATATTTAAGTTTATTTTTTATTTATTTAAGTCTATTTAAGTTAATAAATTCCTAAATATATTTTAATTTTACTTTAAGCTAAAAAGTTATATATTATAAAAGCTAATTACTTTAGGTCTTAAGCTTCTTTATAGCCTTAATAGAAATAAATATATTAGAGATATTAGTTTAAGAGAATAGAGATAGTTTGTTTAAGAGAGATTTTCTAGCTTATAGTACACTTTAGACATAGTGGTTTAAAGGTATAACATAAGCTAAGCTTATAACTATTATAGAGTTACTACTTAGGGTAAAAAAGACATAAGGAAAACGGCTTAGATTTCTATGTGTAGGATTGCTTTGTCTAAAACGAATAAATATGTATCCTGTGTGGTGGATCTGCACGAAGGGACCGGACTAATAGTTAATCCAGGCCTGGCGCAAATCTCACAAGGCTGCGCGATGCGCGTGAGGGCATCGCGACACTTTTGAAATATGTTTTTTTCCTAAGCTTCCAGGCTCTACTGTGCTATGTATAATTGTCTTTGTTGAGCGGGAGTGAAATAGTTGGTCAAACAAACCGCACTTCGGCAGCATACTGGTAGCGAGAAGGTTGCAATTCGATCGATGAAGATGGTGTTAATTGATTAGTTGTTAATTGGTTGATCTGCGTCGCGGTGTCGGGCGGGCGAGAGAGTGACGCACAGCGATCCGACAACCCAGGATCAACGGTTACGGGAACCGAGCTTTGAGGCGAACTACAGGCGGGCCTAGACCAGTAATTACCGCATCCTCATACCCCCTTGCTTCTGCATTGCGAGCTTCCCAATGGCTTTGCTTCACCAGAATTCCCCAGGGTCCTGCATGTGGCGCACGCCGTCGCATTACATATCGCGATTCTGTACCTCCGTACTTGCTTTGGGCAACATACTGCAGTGTCCGAATCAGTAATGAATTGTTGGCAGGGGAGGCACTCAAAGTTTTCGAATATAAATTCTAACTCTTATCAAAATAAATTAGGACCAGCAATATGTTATGTCCTTCGTCTGCACCCACCGCAATATAACTGTGAAGCTTGTGTCCTACCATGTTAATCTCCTTCTCTATTTTCTGCGGGCCTTGCTCTACATTCGACTGCATCGTCGCAGCTCAAGCATTGCGAGCATGGGCAATTTTAATCTGGTCTTCTGGCCCCTCAACTTTCTTTTGTGCCGCATGGTTCAACTCCCCCTCGTCCCCGGCGCTCGAATACCGGCATGCGCCTGATTGAGGTTCTCAAGGCGCCTCCTGAGCTCCTCAGATTCGGCCATCGCAGGCCTCGACGTGAGCGTCGATCTTACTTTCGCACGCAAAGCACGAACAACTCGCCTTATAAATGCTACCGTCCGAAGAATTAGAGCCTTGTTTCTCTGCATTTAGGAGGGTGAGAACGCATTGCCCTCTGTATTGCTTGAACAACCATGGTTATAATATATCACTCTAAAAGCATGCCCATGTTATTGTCTTGATAACTGATGCTCCCTACAAGGGGAGTATTTGATTCCGTTCTACAAGACAACTAAAAAGACTCAAGGTCACACGACCGAAGGCCTGGGCTCCGTGGTGTTGGAATATGTACATGGAAGTGAAGATGAGAAGCCTTTATAGCTCCTGGCAGTGAAAGAAAGAGTGACAAACCCTTGGGGGTACCAAGTCTTTCCACACTCAAAAGACACAGCATCCAACTACTTCAGCTTAGTAGTTCTCAGTGGCCTTGGTAATCTTGCCAGACTGAAGAGCAACGTCCTTGACAATGACTTCGTCTCCGTTGACGCTCGTGACACGGACCCAGCAAGTAGCACTGGGAAGAGTGCCGGTAATCTCCCACATGTTGGGGTCATGAAGAGTAGCGGTCTTCCAGGTCGCGCCCTCATCGCTGCTGACATCGAGCTTCTTGGTTCGGAGAGTGGCATTCTCAATGGTGGCTGCGAACCAGTACTGAGACGCGCCCCCGTGCATGTGGACCTGAAGGGGAGTGGAACTGGGAAGAGGGCAGGTGATCCATTCCCACGCAATGCCGTTAACACTGCCGCCAGAGTATCCGTTGGTCAGCTTGGACCAGGTGCCGGGGGTCATGTCCAGGTGGGTCGCGTTACCACCAGTGCGGTTGGTCACCTTGCATTGCAGTTAGTAAGAAGAAACCCAGGTGGGGGAAGATAATGTCTTGTTTGGTCTTACCATGATCTTGAGAGTCTTTCCCTTGTAAGTCACAGAAATGCAGCCGCCGCAGTTGGCACCGTTTTCCCAGATGTCATCAGAAACGCAGGTTGATCCGTCAATGCCAGCGGGCAGTTCGTAGTCGACGAAGCTGCAGGCGCCATCCTGCCAGCAGTTCTCCTCGGTGCAGCTGTCACCGTAGCGAGTTCCCAAGCCGTAGAAGGTTTCAGTGGATGCGGATTGCACTGCTGCTGCTGCAGTAGACGCGGTGGTAGAAACGGCCTCAGTCTGCTCACTTTGCGCGATGATTGGGTTGCTCGAAGAGGTCTCAAGGGCAGCCTCGGCGGCCTTCACCTGGGAAGATTGGATCGTAGGCTGAACGGGGGTAGCCAAGGTAGTGCTAGGAAGACGATCTGGTGTCATATACGGCAGGCTGACACCTACGGCGGTCGAGTTATGCCCATGCTTGGTGTGGTGGTGGTGAGACTTGATGCTTTGGGGTGCCTTGCAGCTCTTGGCCTCTGCAACAGCACAGACAGTAGCCAAGAGGGCGATGGCAAAGTGGGAAATTTGGGCGGCAATCATTGTAAATGTAGTAATTGGCAATCGAAAACTCGTTTCAAAGGGCAATGAAATGAGTGTAACAGCAGCACAATGAGTGAATGACGAAAAAACAAGCTAGCGAATGAAAGTAAACAAGTCCTTGCCGGGTGTGAGTGCTGCTGCCAAGAAAGCATTGAAACGTTTGGCGGAATGAAGCTTTTTATCTAACTCTACTGGTTTCTCATCACTGTCATTGCACTTTCCACAGGTCATCATTGACTAAGTTTTCCGACCTAACCGATCGAATTTCAATTGAGATTGTGCCTCCATTGGAACTTCAACTACAGAGACAACGCCATGAGCAGCTTCTAACGCATCATTGCGTGGGTTAAACAGGGCTGCTCCATACAATGCCCCTTCCAATTTATCTGAGATAGGCTAGAACCATATGACGGCCGATCATCCGTCCACCCATACTCGATAGCGAGATATGCGAGGTGCTCGTACCAGCCGCGAACACGATGCTTATGCTTGCGTAACCCCAGGCGAATTGGACATTAGGTCTCCACGGTTGTTCTGGTTCGGAGCTTGGATCAAAATTGTGTACCAAAAAGAAGACGCGGGAAGGTTGCAGTGACAATACCAAACGTGAGGGCACTTGTCACCTTGGCCCCTAAACATCTCAAACTTCACGTTTCTCGCCACCAAGGCATAATAAATCCAATCCCCACAGTCGGGCAGCGATCCGACAGGCCCATACACTGGTAGGAGGTAAACTTGATGTTGTGATATGTGTACTGAAAGAGTGGCCATAACGCTAACTGGTGATTTATTTAATGATTAGATGATCGGTGTGATACGAAGAGAAATAGACTGGAGATTCAAGGGTAGCCCAGTCACAACCCATCGTGTTTTGATTGGCAAAACTGTTTCCCCCGCAAAGGTATCGATGGCAATGTTCTATTTTTGATACCAGGCTTCTTACTTCATCAGCTCCCTGTACCATTTCTCTCCTCACGTCATGAACTTGACCTTTTAATTTTCCCGATGTCTTTTTCGGCTTCCGGAGGAAGTTTCTTGGTTCCTCCCATATCATCCCAGTACAGTCTAGACTAATATCTAGGAACATAAGGCCGTCAAATCTAGAATTCTGCGAGTAGTAGCAAAAACCGAGCCAGTCATGTTCATCTGCTTTTTCCCTGTACCTACGCTGCTCACACTGCCTGTTTCAGGTATGATATAGCCAAGTTATAAGCGACTATATGCAGGTGAACCGTAGATCAGGCCATTGAACTTGAAGATGTGGAGTGCAACGCCACAGTATGAGTAGATAAATCAAGGGTAGTGACTCGCTTCTCTGATTACAGCATCTTGAGCTGGACTGGAAATGATCTCCTACGCTAAACCTACATTCTCCTGATTTTACAGCTTTTCCCAAGTTTGGTAGCGATCTTGTATCTCAAGTATCTCTCTGTTTGTATTACCAATGTAATCCTTTTGTTGTGTGAGAGAATCTTTGACGGCATTAACCACGATTTGCTTGCCTGCATGATACTTTTCATCAAGAGTATTAACCATTACTTTAAGGCGTTCCTCTAGCACCTTCAATTTGTACGTAGTCCATTGACAGTAGCTTTCTGAGTGCTGCGAAATGGACCTGATAGACTTAAGGACAGAGTCTTCCTTTATGCATGGGTCGCAGAATCGAAAGACGTGATCATGGCGATCCGGTCGGCGCCACCAATGGCAGCAAGGCCCTGATGTTCGACATATTTGCCATGTAGAATGACGGCAGAGTCTTAATGGAATATCAGGTTCCTTCTGAAATGATATCTGAGGTTTTTCTTA
Organism: Colletotrichum spaethianum; assembly: GCF_022836535.1. NCBI lineage: Eukaryota > Fungi > Ascomycota > Sordariomycetes > Glomerellales > Glomerellaceae > Colletotrichum > Colletotrichum spaethianum. The sequence goes on along the minus strand of NW_026054817.1, from coordinate 257,100 downwards.
CCATGTGTGGGCCTCTGAAATTGACGATCTCCCTAGAACCGGTCTTCAAGGCCACCTCACCACCAACCATATTGGTAGCATCGCTCATCATAACAAGACACACAAAAGTGAACGTATCGTGGTGCCACTTGGTGACAGAAGTATCGCCATCAACTCTCAATTCCATATTCTCCTTATCGGTGACTGCACTCTGGATAGAGATCTTGATGCTGCCAACTTCTCACTGACTGTTAGGGACAAGATCTACTCCCGCAACCTTGGAGATGACTGCCAAGGTCTGTGGATCGTTCTAAACTTGATCCTTAAAAGGTTCGTATCTGTGCATCGTTTGAGTCTTGTGCTTATTCAATGTTGAATGGGAGATTTCTTTGGACAATGCCCTCCCAGTTAGCAAGGTGCAAACTGAGTGCTGTTAAGGCAGTTCTCCCATGCCCCATTAGTGAATGTTTCCCGCCTCATCACTTGAATGGCCTCCTGGGTTGGAAAAAAAGGAAACGGGTCTGAACAAGCGACAAGAGAGATGCTGGCATCGTTGGGAAGGGACAGGTTTCAAGAGATAGATACCTTTCGGGGTTGAAATTCTCTGGTTTATTCGTTGGTGCCGGACTCAAGTCGTCATTAATGATCGGCTTGAAATTCAGCTTCGTCAAAGAGGATGGAGTTGCTGATGTGACTTCTGCCATTTTCTCTTATTCGTGTTGCTTAGATCGAAGTATATTGAGAGATAGCGTGAAAACATGAAAATAAAATTGTCGATTAGGACTATCACTTGACTCATACATTTGGGTCCTCAATGTTTCTTGTCTCCTGATCGGAGGAGCCATTGTTTACATATCGGACTGAGTATATTGCAAATCAGACTCATTCGACACCAGGCCGCCTGACATTATTGTTCCTGACCCGAGAAGATCTGGCGATATCTGATCAAGACCGTAAGAGGATCATCCAGGTGTGCCTCGTCAACTTTCATGAGTCATGTTGACAGATATGGCAGATTCGCAAACTCAGCTCCGGCCGTTCTCGGCTTCCCAGAGGTGGAAACTTCTCGGATGCTCATCGGAACGGTGATCCCGATCCCTGGCTCCCGCTCCAAGACCATTACACCCGAGACATGCATGTCACTCCACATTGCAATATGCCACATGCATGCCGACGATCCTAATACCACATTAAACACCATGAATCTTCCTTGTGATGACGGGCTTTTTGGTGAACCGTTATTGGTGCTGACTTGAGAGGCGATAAATGTACCTAAGCCGGCCTATTAATAGATGGGATAGATTGGGCATATGTTTACTCTACTCAATATTCAAGTCTCACATTCTTACGTCACACGACACAGGTTCTAGCATGTCCTTTCCCAAATCTTAGTTGACAAACCCAGGCCTATTTATTGGAAAGTCGTATATCAATGGGCGATGGGTGTCGTTGACGTGAAACAAGACTTTCCAAATCTTCAAACCCTGCATCCGAGGAACGCCTTGGAGCATGCCCTGAGTCCAATATCGCTGACTTGACCAACGACATTGAAGCTGTAGCCAAGGCTTTTCCATTACAGAAGGCAGTTTCTGGTTTCCAGCGTGGACGCATCATTGGACGCGTCTCCGATATTCTGGTCGAGAATGGGAAGATCTTGGCAAAAGCATGACTGCCAAAAATGGGAAGTCAAGACATCGATGCAGCGGGGACCCATGGTCCTCTAACGAATGGTTTCGGCAAGGTAGCAGAGCACATTCAAGACACAGTTAGCTATTTCCTCCCAGGCGGAAACCGACTTCCGTCTATTGGGAAGAACTTTCATGAGCTCACAATCCTAGGTGACGTTAACGACTCTGTGAAAGTCATGCAAGAAGAAACCTTCGGACCTCTCGCAGCACCAACGTAATTCACAACCGAGAAAGAGTCTTTCGAAAGAACCAAAAGTCTGAGGTGGGATTAACGTTGTACATTATCTCAAATGATCTAGCCAGATCTCATCGTGTGTCGGAAACTTTGGAGTATGGCATGGTTGCCATTAACAATGGCTTTATTTCAGACGCTTGCGCATTGTTAGTCACAGAAGCGCTGTTGATTACTTTCAGAGACTTAAGAGATGAACTCACCAACGAAAGGTTTGGAGACGTAAAGTATTCTGGGCTCGGTCAAGAAGGGAGTGAACACGGTCTGAAACCCCACTTTCCATCATAAATTATAGTCACTGGGGATTTTAGTGCCAACTTGTGATAAGAGAGGCATTCTTACGAAGTAGGGTCGACTGCCATTTCATCTTGCAACACCTGCTACATGGCGTGTTGCCTCGCGTTGAATGGGGGAGCCTGCATTCTTGTTCCACGACAAAAACCTCTTCAGCGACTTCAGTATCATTATCGAGTGTCGTTAAAATTTCAATCTAGTTTCGCTTTTGTTCTACATATCAAAGCAGTCCCTCCTAAACAAGGTGCAGGGTTCCGTTGTTGTTTCCGATTCTCTCGTCCAAGTTGATAGAGCTGCGGACCCACTGTCCGTTCCGGGACAGCTCGGCCTCAAGGACCTGGCCACCCTGCACCAGGCGCGCATCCCGAGCAGAGGCACCAAAGTTGCCACCAGAGCTTCCGCCACGGCCTGGGATCTGAAGGACCTGACCAGGCCAGATCTGGTCCGGGTTGGGGATGTTGTTGAGTCTGGCTATCTCTTCAAATCCGACGTTGAATCTTGCGGCGATATTGCGGAGGGTGTCACCCTGCTGAACGGTGACGGAAGAGTCACCGCCGCCGCTGCTTCCAGAAGACCAGCGGAAGCTACCCTGGTCATTTTCGAGGATGCGGTTCAGGCTAATGGTGCTGCTCTGCCATTCGCCGTCGCGACGCTTGCACGACGCGTGGAGGTTGTACTCTCCGTGTGCATCAAGGCGGATATCTCGGGAAGAGCCTGTGAAACCGCCGGCGTAGTTGCCGCTGCGGGGTTTGTCGTCGTTGTGGCCGCCGTGGTGGTGCTCCTCCGGACGATCATGCGGCCGGTCGTGGTCATTCTTGTGGTCATTCTTCTTCTCCTCGTCGCGCTTGTCCTTCCAGTCAGATACACCATCCTGGAGCTTGTGGCCGGCAAAAGCGCCGGCAACGGCACCGATCAAGGTGCTTGTCTTGCTATGGCCAAAGTTGCCGCCGACTTTGTGACCGCCGAAAGCACCAGCAGCGCCACCGGCCAATGCACCCGTTAGACCACGCTCACCATCCTCACCTTCCAGGCCAGCGGAACCAGGCGGGCCATCATTACGGTAGCCCTGATTCTGGTGAGGGAGAGGCGAGAAGTTTTGCTGGTGATGCTGAGGAAGTTGACCGTATCCCTGATGGCCTTGGCCGTGCTGGAAGAAGTTCTCAGGACCTCCTTGGGAAGAGTAGTATGAGTTGGCCTCACCAACGTGAGGGCGATCTTGCTGGTAGCCACCTTGTTGGTAACCACCCTGCTGGTAGCCGCCGTTATTGTTGTATTGGCTCATGATGGCGATGATGATTAATGGATGGATATCAAGCTTTGTGGTTATCGTTGGTGATGTCTCGGATCAGATACCGGGACTTCCATCTTGAATGCGGGGAAATGAGGATTATATAAACTTCTTTGAGCCTCCAAATACGGGTCTACGAAGCTTGTGATACATAAGAGTATTTACACCGCCGCCATGGTGGGGAGAGGCTCATGAAAGTCTCGACTCAGGAGGTCCGCGCGTATCCCCTTTTCGGTCCAATCGGGACTACCGCGTCAAGGTTCACGGCCCACCGCGCAGGCACAGCCCCGGATATCGGCACGGCTCTTGGTATGTAAACAGACGCGTCCATGTCTGGGCACCCTCGGGCCTCTGCCACGTAGCTTCTCCTGATGTTTCTTAAAGCTTCCGAATAGGCCAGACAGAGCTAAACAGGACTCAATGGGGCCGTCAGGAGCCCTTCCCCCAAAGACCCGCCAAAAGCCCCTCGATGTCCATGAGGCCCCCCAACAGCGCCACAATGAGCCCTTCAAACCAAGATAATCGGATTCCGTGCCACCCTGAACCCTTTCCCCGCACAGTGGCTGAGGGAAGAATGGTGTTAGGTACCTCGGAAGGTAATAATATCCGATGTTTCTCAGAAAGAGACCAGCTGATGAAGCGTGGCGGTGAAAACCCACAGCATTCAGCGACAACAACATGCAGTGTTCGGTGACATCCACAAGGTTCGCATTCACGTATTAGTTATCCGAGTGCGAATCCAACATCTGGAGCTTATCTGCTTAGAATTTTACCGAACGGCACATTTTGGATAATATATAGGAAGTCGTTTACTAGACCAAAGAGCTCCGCATTGACTGGCCGGGTTCCAAGTCCACCTTCTTCGTCTACACTAATTGTCTGCGGAGTCCCACTTCAGTCTCGTTTATCGCCATCGCCGTCTCGTGTTCGTCAACCGTAGAGTGGATCCACACACTGGATCGGCGTCCCCGGGCTCAACGAACCAAACGCGTCTAATGATCATCCACTAGTAGCAAGCAGATGATGATGATTGCCCTTGTGGAGTTACCGAATAATATGCCGATAGCCCATCGTTCTTGGAGAAAAAGGCCGTGGCCGTGAGCATCTCTACAGCCACAAGCCAGACGAGTGCAATCCTAGTTCCATGTGATTAAAGACGAATACGACAAGGAATTCTACCTCTGCTAACGTCCTGGGCTCACAAAATCTGGGATGGATAAAAATCTTTTGGCGCAAATGATGATTTGAATCACCAAGATCTCGGCAGAAGTAAATTTAACCAGCTTTTGCAGACAGCATTCGTCAAAGTATGACGCGACTTGTTTGATTGGTCTTCCCACTATCTTTTGCGTATTTGGCCGCTTCAAGTGTCGTGATAGCACAAAAATATTGTGGAGAGTATCAGTATATCGAACAAAAACAGGCCGGGTTATCTTGATTAACACTACCAAAAACATTTCGAAGTCCTTTTTCGTGCCATGTCATTACTACCTGAACCAGCATCTCTGTAGAAAGACAGTTTGCTAGCCATAGAAGTCTTGTCTCTGGCAGCTCTTTATCTTTACTCGATATACCAGAGTAAATCTGCTCAACTATACCTAAGCTGACACCCCTACTGTTTCTTGGGTTCGTTTGATATTTATTCAACACGAAACAGAAGCTTTCTCAATTAATTCGGACAGCATAACTGGAATGGCTGCACACCCAGCTTCCAGAAGAAAATCTTGGAAGAAGAGCAGTCGCTCGTTGTCGTAATCTCTGGTGGACACCATACACAATGTACCAGCACTTTTCTTGCTCCGTGGGTGTACCCATGAATATGCAGGATGCCGATATTATAACACTGCTCGATCCACCGAGCATACTATGCACACAACGTGATGCGATTTCCAGCCTTCAAGTTAGACTCTCACATCTGCTCTCATCATTATCACCAGTAAGAACCCGTAGCCTCTCCGTGTACAATTCCCTACTTCTTTCACAGCTGTTTACAAGTCGGAAAAATCACCGCTCGACAAGTTTCTCCAAGCAACAAGGTATATTCCTCACACAACGGTTGGCCACGCTGAGGGAATAGAGAATTACTCGGGTTAAGTTTCTAAACTCCGTAGACGCCACGCCAAAGGGCACAAGAGGGTTGACCTTGCTCTATCACCAGGTTCGTATCATCAACTGTGAATCACACTACTACTTGTTCAGTATCGATATCTGGTCATCGACTGACATAAGTATTTATTTTTCAGTGTGTTATTTTGGTGACAAGGCCACTGCTTCTGTCTGCTTTATAACAAGAAATAGAGAGATTCGATGCTGGTCAGGGAAACAGAGAAAACCTGTCGGCCACTTTGAAAACCTTGATTTCAACGGGTATTCTGAAGAAACTTCAGATATTATCAAGCGAAGTTAGCCTCCTGGGTGAGTATCCTAGTGTAGCTAGGTGGTGTTTTTGGTGAAACCTTAATTGGTGAACATATTGAACAGAAATCTTCCTGCCCTTTGAACTTGAGTATTCTTACGTAGGGCCATTCGTTTGACGATCGCAAATGCAATCTGCCGTTCCGCATCCGACATGGATGGATCGGCTTCAAGCCAGTAGGTATATTTCATTCTAGACCGCATGATCCTCAGAGGCAATCCCGTTGCGGAGGTTCGGAAAGCCGAGTTTATTTACCCGGAGTGGTTGTTCAAAGAGCTCACCGGACGGTTCAGTGAGAAGGGCTTCCAACGAAGGAGACTGTGGGTGTCAATCGAGGCAAGCGACAACAGACGTTGCCATGAATGAGCAGGACTTGCTGTCGATGACCACCCTCGGTCGATCACAGGCGCATACTGGTCGTTTCTCGGAGTTTCCAGACAATACTAAATTTCCTCATAAAATCGGTATCTTGTCTAAGGACTTCTTCTCGATTGTGGAACAGATGAGTAGTCAAGACGATTTGACCTTTTCGACATTAGAATTAGGACAGTTTTGGAGATAGCTCGGACAGAGTGGAAGTAATCGAGTGAATGGTGGTTTGCACTATCCAGTTTATCTATCATTAATGGGTTCTCTTAATTGCATCATTTTCTGGCGTTATCTTTCTATCGAAGCTAGGTTGCTTCGTGACTCAGCACGCGCCAACGGATGATTTGCTTGATTCTGAATATGAACAGTAAAGCCCGTCAATTTGTGGTACACAAGCGATCATTCATCAAGTTCTTGTGACAAAATGTGTATCCATAGAATTTCTATCCTATTAGCTACCATCCGGTGTGATAATATCCATCCCAGGTAAGTTGATGTTGTACGTGTGGGTGCTGCTGCTGCATATGGATTGGCTGGTATCCTGGATCCTGCTGCCACATTGTTGGTTGCGTCTGGGCTGGGGTTGTGGGAGAGGTCATCGTCGTAGATACTGATATTACCGAAGCATGCTTCATATTATAGCCTTGGTCAAGGAGAGGAACTTCCATGTTGGGATCCGGCTGAGCGATGTGCGTAGCGTGATAGCCGGCAGGCATGTGGCCCGTCAAGCCGTCTTCCAAACCGACTATTGGACTTGTCAGTGCATTGCAATCAAGATGCGACCCTTTTCTCTTAGTGTTCCTAACTTACAAGCGAGGATGTAAAAGATTTCAGCCAAGATCGGTGCCCACGCCGCCAGAGCAAGAACCTGGCCAAAGGTCCATTTGTCGTTTTTGTCGAGGCCATCAGCTGCGTCAATGATCTTCTGACGGAAGTAAGTAAAATAGGCCAAGATCCCCCACATGATAAGCATGTTGATCCAAGCGATCATAATTCGCCACATAGATCGCCATCTTTTGACCCATGGCTTGTCGACCATGCCCGGAATCTTGAACCCAGTAGTGACAAAAACCGTGAGGACAAGCCACAAAAGTGGTAGGCCGACAACCAAGAACTGTGTGGCTTTGACAACGTGCCAGTACTGCGAGCCGCGCTGATCACATTCAAAGTTCCTTTGGCCGCTCTTCCGAAGTGAGTAATCGAGTTCACCTCTCGGGGCAAGGTAGACGACGGTAACGCTGAGACCCCAGAGAAGAAAGAGAACCGACCGGTGCAGCCACTTCCGGTGTCCGTCGTGTTTGGCAAGTGCATACAGCAGCATGACGGGGAAGACGGAGAAGTTTGAGGCGATCAGCGCTAGGGCCATCTCGTAGACTGCGTCGGGTGAAGGGAGGTCTGGATTCGCTCCAGTTCTCTCCATGACATTGGTCGCACTGGCGTACACGGACGCCCCCAGCATGGCCACTGAGATCAGCATTGCACCACCCAAGAATATATCTAACGATCCGCGGAAAGCATCAAATATTCTACTTCCAAATCCTTGTTTATGTGTTGGTCGGGGTTTCTCGTACACGTTCTTATGTAAATGTTGTCGCATTTGGTGAATAGTGAAGGCTAGAAGGTACATTGTCGCTAGAATCCCTTCAAGATAGTAGGAGACGACCACCTGATATTAATCAGTTTGTGAGACTTATCTAACTTTAGTCGGCGATACATACCCCAATTCCACACAGGTCTTGGTTTCCGGTGTACCCAACAGCCTTGCAGAATTCAGTTGGGCAGTGTGGCTTTGGACCGTATAAAACAGTCGAGTTGAAGCGTTCGCTGAAGAGATAGTACTCGGGAATAGTCGAGTTTTCAGGGTACGGGGTATGATACATATTGTACGCAAACCACTTAGCCACTTCGTCAAATGTCGTGTGATATCCCTTGGGCATGGCTGACGCATAGTAGATCATTGCCGATTCAACGCTCATTCCTATTGTTGTCTTCGGATCCCAGGAATCTGTTTGCAGCATAGCTGATAGCCAATGTCCCCAGTGAGAGCAGTTGCGGTTGAAGTCAAGCTGTTCCCAGGTCAGGTTCTTAGAACCCGAGGCATCGGTTCCTGGAACCCAGAGGTCCATTTCCTCCCAGTAGCTGGAAGCCATAGCGAGACAGGCAGCAGCTTCGTTGTGCCTTGATTGGCAAATTCAACCTCCTCAATAGACAATGGGAAATGACGCAAGTGGATTTGGATGCATGATTGAGGACAAGAAGTCTGGGCAGTCAGGGTTCAAATCTGAGCGGGACACAGAGACACTTTTAAGTGCTACATCCTCCAGGTAAACGTCTTCAGCTTTGGTTTCTTGGCATCAATCTCAGGTCTACAGCCGCAATTCCTTCCTTTATCCCAAGCGTCAAGAATTGTCTGTTATTTGGGCCGGTTCGATGCGGCTGAACGCCATGCTGACGGCTAAGACGAAAAATGGAGTGACTGATCGCGAATAAAATCAGGTAGTGCAGTCACTAGCGTAAGCCACCCACCCTAAAGCGATTTACGAATGTGCACCTAGCTGGTTCCCAACAAGGCTAGCCATTCACAGTGTCTACAAAACGCCATCTCGCTTTTGGAGTATCTGCCTATGGAGAGGTTAAGTCGTAAGCTGGCCGTTGGTGGTTAGGGACAACTTCAGTGAGACCTACGGGAACGTTTAGTGTTATCATCAATAATAGATCAGTTAGAGATGATCTTGCCAATTCCATTACAGCATGGCAGTTCGATTGAGCAAAGATGTACATCTTGACAAGTTTGATGTTGTTTCCAACATGTCTGTTCCAATCGTCCTTCCTTGCCCAGCCGGCGCCTCTTTCCTCAGTATTGTTGCATACCATATATGGACAGAAGTACCGGTTGATGTGCGGGGCTGAAGATGAGAAATCATTTGGATTTACACCGGAATGAGCTACAAGTGTTGTGCAGAAAGTATTTTGTAATGCAGTCATTGTCGATGGACGACTATAAAGTTTCTGTCTTACAGTACTGTCTGGGAATTTACTGACCGATCTGCATGTTCGATAACTTCCGGCATGACTTGGATATCAAGTCCTTCAAGGCTACTGTCTACGAATATTACTTTTAAGATTGTCCATATTCTACACAGGCGGTATCTGGAAACAATCATAGTCAATGGCTTGTATCGCTCAGTTACGAGCCAAACAAAGTCGATCTGGCGTCGGCGCGATCCGGGGTGAATGCACTAGCGTCGGGAACTTGTGGTGGCGGAGTGAAACAGGGGCACAAATCCTCCGTCGCTGCCACATCGCGCGATATTCTCTAGCTTGTGGCAGGGGATTGCCGCCTTGAAATACTGAGGGACACTATTGTCATAAGACAATTCGTGACTGCTCACTGGCGAGGAACATGCCGGTAGGCGCACCCAGCAGTCTTCGCTTGATAGGTAGCGACAGCAGCCCTAGCACTAGTTTGGCCTTTAACAAATACATCAATTATTCTGACTGTTTTAGACAACCCCGTTGCAGCCACCTGCTAAAGAGAATATTTCCCTTCTTGGCATCATCTGTTCGAGTCAGCCTTACTGTTCTGCCTACATCGTCATGGCTGGACGATGGCTCCGACTAACGACCTCGCTCATGAGGCTCTTGCTCGTGATTAGCAGATGGCTGATTCCTCCTCAATCGCAATGACGGCATTTCTCATGGTTCCGAGCACATTTATATTCCCAAACAGTCATAGTTCTATTATTCTTGGTGGTGCGATGACCGATCTGGCGATGCTTTCGGTATGTCACATGTTCACCTACTCTTCCCACCTCAACTGCAGTATGTCTTAAATACTGAAACTATCGCGGCACTCCACTTCGGAGCCTTCGTAGTTCTGGTAAGCCGGTGATTATGTTCGACTTTACTGGTTTCCCAATGCCTTGGGGTGGGAATGCCCCTTGAGTCCCGTGCACATCCACAACGGATGTTACCTTCATCTTGGGGGCGTCACCTAAGCCGGCCCACGAAGGTTCTTCGACCCAGTGGCATATATGCGTCACCCCGCAATGGAAATGAAGACGCCCACTGTCACGTAAGACTGCATACCACTGAATGGCAACTTTGGACACGACAAGGGCATCAACCACTGCTTCCAAACCTTCTCGGAAAACTACGAGGTTCATTGTCGCATGGATGCGGTCCTCGTGGTATAAATTCGCCGTAATCTACGGATCCGTGGTCTTACTCGCTGAGTAGCACATCGCTTACCAACCTCACAGAATAAAGTGTAGTCGTCGTTGGCAATGACTGAGAAGGTTCTGCACGCAACCGCAAGGTACAGATGAAGCGTTGTTGGCTCTTGGCAATGACACATGGGACTATGTACGGCTTCGGACGCACGCCAGAGCGTTCTCATTCTTTTTGGTACCTGCTTTCTACGACCACTGGTGCTCAAGGACATTTGTTAGTTACTGGAACAAGTTGAACAATACGTTTCCTGAAGATCAGCGCATGAAAGCTCGTCTGGGGCGAGTCTTTCTGCTCCTTTACTAGATGAACGTGGCCATGACCGGGGTAGCGACTGTCCTAATTTACAAGAGACGACAAACGAATGGAAATATCAAGAGCTGGGGAGAAGGACAGCTTCTAAACGACGCCTGAGTCTCGGAGATGGAACCTTTGGCTGATATGAGGACGGGAGATGTAGAAGACCCTTGTTCTTGTGACGGAGACGAAGTTATAGTTTTACAGAGTCCACGCAACTGAACAAGGTTGTAGGAAGTGAACGAAGGCCGGTGTAAGGTTCATTATCTGAGCTACCACCCATACATTTGAGCTGGATTGCGTGGTATATTGACAATGTCTCTTGAAACAACGTTTTGTCTAAATGAAGTACTGCTGTTCACTTTTTGAAGCTTTGAAGCAGTCCTTGAAGGTTTATAAACCTGCAATACCTCTCCGACGGCTCGAAAATATGCACTTATAGCTAACACCTCTATCTCTGTTGGGAATGTCAGTTGAAGTCTCTTTTCTCATTTAAGACCCCCGCAACATCTTGATGATGGCTCCTCGCTCTGGACGCTATTCTGTCGCGAATACCTTCGCCGAGCGTGTCTTCCAGTACCTTGAAGACAACCGCCCCTCTGACGCTCAAGCCGACTTCTCAAGCCCGTTGCCCAAGAAGCAGAAGCCCGTTAAGCCAAAGGCTGCAGGTCCCCAAACTCTACCAGCCCGCAGCAACACAGTTGAATCTTCTGATTTCTACTCTCAGTCTGAAGCTTGTAAGCCCACTTTTCAGCGCGCCGGCCCCACAGACAACAGCCATGTCCAACGACTAATAGCTAGCTACGAAGCCCGTTCACATGGGGCTGAGGAGGTGGCCTTGGGAGCTGGTCGTCGTGAGCGCGAGGCTGCCGCTGCAGTAATCTTGTCGCTTCAAGATAGTACTCCTGATGCTCAACAGGAAAAGTCGTCTTTTTGCCATGGTTGCGTTGCTGAGGAGGAGAAAGAATGGATTAAGGTCGTTGATGCCGATTTGGACTAGTTAGCAGTATTGGTCACTTCAAGATCAGCTTTTATTGTTGCTGGTCCCCAAGTAGCTAAAAAGGAAAGGAAAACTATACAACATATGTATTCCCCTTGTCACTGACTCAACTATTGATCTAACTATTTCGCTGTTACCGACTCAGCAATACAATTAGGCTTAAACCAGCTACATAAGCCTTTACGTCAAGCAGACAGCAGTCAACCCAAAAGCCAGTGCAAGTGTTAAATCGCGGTTTCATCATCGCAAACGTATCGGTCCATTCGGCAGGGCTCAGAAGAAGACCCTATATAATGAGACTCTTCGAGCCGCCAAGGGTGTTTACTGGAACAATGTTATCATCTATTCCCCCCTACTTAGTCAATAAGGCCCTGACGTTACGATGACGGCGTATCTCCGATCCACTTCGCGGACAGTATAAGTAGGCTTGTCGGCATCCACTGTTGTACTCGACTCGGCTTACTCAGCTCAGCAGGGCGGAATATTAAGTTCATCGTCATCCCCACCTCGTTTCGGGATTGCGTCTGAGACGGAACTTGGCAACAGTCGAATACAGCTTCAGTCCGTAAACATGAGGACGCTTACATTAGATTTCTTTCTTACGATACTCAGTGGCACCATTCTCCACCCTCTCATCTCCCTTTTGGTGCCATGTGGACTGGTTCTGTCGGGATATGAACCCAATCCTGTTGAAATGGGGACTGACTTTGCGTCCATGAGATGGACCGTATCGTCATCCTGCAGGATGCGTTTGGCGTTGTGGTGCGTCGCCTTTTCCTGGGCTATATCGCTAAACTGCGTCTGGAACCGTAAGGCGCTCAATCCGGCGCCTAAATCAAAGCCAGACTTTTCGCAAGAGGTAGTTGTCGTTACCGGAGGTAGGTCATATGATAAGTCTTATCCGTCCCGATGCTCTGGGGGATATGCTGTTGACACACGCGCAAATGAAGGGTCCACCGGTATCGGTGCCAAACTCGTTCGCAAACTGGAAGCTGCTGGTGCCATGGTCATTATACTCGATGTAGCACCCCTAAGCTATATGGCCGGCCCCAAGACGTCGTACATAAAGTGCAACATCGGCTCGAGCGACGACGTCCGTGCAGCAGCCAAAATCATCCAGCATCAACACGGCCAAGCATCCATGCTCGTTGCCAACGCCGGAGTCGTCCGTGGAAAGACAATTCTGGATGCCACCGACCAGGACCTCAAGTTGACCTTTGACGTGAACGTCCTCGGCCTCCTGTGGACTATTCGCGCGTTCCTCCCCGGCATGATTTCTAAGAATCACGGCCACGTGCTCGTCACTGCATCTTCGACAGCCTTTGTAACGCTGGCCGGCATGTCAGACTATTCAGCCTCAAAAGCCGCGGTCAATTCGCTGATTGAAGGCCTCCATACCGAACTTAAGCACAGGCACGGCAACCCTAGCGTGGCAATCAGCGCGATCTACCCCGCAACCATCGGTACAGCTATGTTCCAGGACCTGGACGTCCCCAATACGTTCATGACGCCCATACTGGATCCGGAAGAGGTTGCCCAGAGAATGTTTGATATACTATCCAAAGGCCAAAGGTACGTTTTGGCCGGCTACTTCATTCTGTATCCTAGAGATCCCACCCCCGTTGACTGACTTATTCTTTTGATCCTGCAGTGAGACCGCTTATATGCCGGCTTTTGCCGCAGTGCAAACGTGGTGTTGTGTGGTGCCGACCTGGATTCGCATATGGGTTCAAGACGTAGGGGGCCACATGTCAGACAAGATGGGAAGGAAGAGGAACGAAGGATAACGCATTTGGTTGTAAAAGCCTCTCAGCGGGAAGTGTTTTTCAACGGCCGTCTCAGGTAAGGCACATGCACATTCAAACCATAATTGGAGTCTGCTCTCTCTTTACCATGTCGACCCTTGTCAACATTCAATTCTGGTTTGTGAGTGGGTCAGGCTCTTATCAACACAAACTAGGCGTCCATTCCATGTATTGAATATGTTGTAGTCCTGATACTATTTCGCCGGAACTACATGCAGCACAAACTAAGCGACGGAGAAAAATCAGACCGTCCTCGAGTAACCCCCAGAAACGGCGCTTGCTAGGAGAAGAGGAAAGGAAGGTTATCGGCAAGATAGACGACGAATTAATGTGATCAGGAAGGATTTTAACGACGTAGTAGGGTCTGCAATGCATGGTGATGTACACCTGATGTGACTAGGAGGGAGCGGATATGTTGATAAAGGGCTTTCGAGGGTCTTGGAAGAGTATTTGTTATTGGAGGTAGGTGCTCGGAGCTATGGAAGCTTCCCAGCACTGAGGGAGAGCGCGGGGTTTAGACGCAGAAAGGAACCTGGTATGGGAACTCTCGCAACAGATTTGAGAGAGTACAATAGGCAAGAGCGCTCTTAGGTGCAGCGGAAGTAGACAGCAGAAGGCGAATGAAGAGCGGAAAGTAGAAGATACCATCATGAATCTCCACCAAACCACTCTTTCCACGACTACCTATGAATCCCTCTGCTGCTAGGGGCTGATTCTGTAAAAGTCAACTCTTGCCCGGCTCTCCTGATTTGATCTGTCCTTTCGCGTCTCATTCCAACAGCGTGCCCTTTCCCGTAGATCTATCAGCCCACTATCCTCTTTGCTCCGGTATCTTGTTCCTTTCCCCTGGGCCATGCCACTTCTTTTGCGTCGGTCCCTTCTTTCTGCGGCGAGGCAGGTCATGTAGCTTACACCTAAGCCACATTTGTAACAGGGTATATGTACGTTTCAATAAAGCTGCTGCTTTCGAGCAAGCACTCATCAAATAGTACAGTTGGCCGGCTCCGCTCTTTTTTTTTTTTCTTTTTGCCAACTTTTCAACAGTTGTAGGCTCGAATCGCATATCTTCCGCGCTTTTGTTTTTCTCCCACAAGAAAGTATGATCTTGCTTTGCTTACCCTAACTTACCTCAAGTACCATTTGAACCGACTAAAGCAGCCACTTTAAGGTGGGTAGCTGGGTGAGGTGAATGCACCCGGACGGCATAGTGCGGTGCCACTGCATCACATGCCGATGCCTTGGCCGAATTGGCCGATGGCAGTGGATGGCACTTTATCTCAGCTGCTGTCTTAGGCAAAGTAAGTTGGCGTGTAGTCGTAGAGAGAAACGTTGGGATGATTAGCCCTCAACGGCTGGCATAATCTAATTCGTATCCTATTCTGATGGTAGGCCTCCCGCATCAGCGCAAATCTTGTATCTCGCCATGCATTCCGGACGAATGCATCCCTGTGACATTATGCACTGTATCGCTGCTAGATCTAGAGCGCCTGCGGGAGGCCAACCAGCTAACCACCAATCACCCTAGCTATAGAGCCGCATGGCGTTGTTGTCTTTTTGGGTTGAACAGTCAGTAGGGAAGTGAACCTAAGTATGCACCAGAGATGGCCACCTTGTCTTACTCCAAGACACTTTTTCAGTAATGTCTTGCGGAGAGTTTATGGTATAGCATATGAATGAGACTGGATAACGGAACTTGCCATGGTTCTGGCGGTGTACCTGCAAACGTACCGCAGTGACTACCTGTGGATAATTGAAATAGAGTCGATGCCCACAGCTTCGAGAAAGAATGCTCTCCCATCCACAGTTCACAGACCGCAGGGATCCCTTGCGTAAGACCCTCTCAGACACAGGGCCCATTGGCAGCCTTCTTTCGGACGCTGACGACTCAGTAGGATGACTTTCAAATGCTATACGTGTCTGGCAGTATGGGACTACCGTATGTCCCGGGATCAACATGTGGCCTCTAAGGGTCATGTTGCCCCTAGCTTCGAGTGCGACAGCTGTGGCCGGTGCTTGAAGAGCCAGAAAGCCGTCGACCAACATAAGGATGATCTCGACCATTGGACGGACTCGGCTTTGACCTCCCTTATCGAGCCCATGCATAGCATCGGTAACAAACCCAACAACTCATACTTCACCCAGAAAGCTGTGCAAGCATTGCTTCCTATTACACCCTCAGTCGAACCAATGCCCGCAGCGTCCAAGGTTGAGAACAGTATCGACAAAACGATGGAAAACGACGCGGATCAAATAACTGTTCATATGGAACATCTAAGCTTTGACGCCGCCGCGCAACAGCAAGATGAGATCCTTTCCAGCCCTCTTCTAACCGTTTCTCTGGTTAATAATTCGCTCCCTTCTCAGTTCGGTCTTTTCGGCGGCACCGTATCTGAAGATCGCCCGATCTCGCAAGCGTCGCGCCTATTTCACAACGTCACTTGTCCCTCTAGCGTGTTCATATGTGGTAGCCAGGGTTCGGGCAAAAGCAACACGCTCTCGTGCCTTTTGGAAAACTGCCTCATACCAAGCAACCTTGGAAGGCTGCCGCGACCTCTCACTGGCATAGTATTTCACTTTGACAGCTTTATGTCGGATGCTGGCGGCCTTCCCTGCGAGGCAGCGTTTCTAGCATCCCATAACAAAGCTTCAGTCCGAGTTCTTTGTGCTCCTACAAACATTCGTACCGTCCAGGTACCATTACTCATCCTTGACTTACTCTAGTTAAAACTGAAGAGACGTATTTTCTAACTTATTGCTTTACTTGTAGGATGTTTACAGTCGCATTCCACGAGTCAAAGTCGAGCCTCTCAAGCTGAGCGATCAAGACCTTAACACCAAGCGAATGCTTGACCTTATGGCAGTCGGGGAGGGCAGCATGCCACTTTACCTCCACGTGGTAACCCGCATTCTCCGGGATATGCGTTTAGAGCAGCAGAAGAAAGGACATCCGTTCAGCTACCTTTCTTTCAAAGAAAAATTAGCCCAGGCGGATCTTACCTTAGCGCAACAGGGCCCCTTGGCCCAGCGTCTAGATATGCTGGAAAGCTTCATGGTCAATGGAAAAGCCAAGCACGAAAGGATTGATTGGCAACCAAAGGTAAGGCTGGTCCGCTGATTTCTACCACTGATCCGATTGACTGACATCATTGGCAAGGCTGGTCAACTCACAATTGTCGACCTCTCCTGTCCTTGCATTACGGCAGAGATGGCATGCTTACTCTTCAACATCTGCCTCTTGGTCTTCTTGGAGCAAAAGTCACACATGGGCAAGGTTGTTGCGCTTGATGAAGCGCACAAATACATGCAAGAATCCAACGAGAGCAGAACCTTGACTGGTTCGCTGTTAAAAACGATTCGCCTGCAGCGACACCTTGGCGTTCGCGTATTCATCTCTACTCAGGAGCCCAGCGTGTCGACGAAGCTCCTTGACCTGTGCTCGATGACAGTTGTACATCGGTTCACTTCGCCGGATTGGCTGCGCACTCTGCGCGGTCATATCGCAGGAGTCTCATCTGTCTCAGTTACCGCATCAGAACAGCAGGAAATGGTTAGAGATGTTGACCCACTTGTGATTGGGGAAAAGGATCCGGTCTCTGAACTATTTGCTAAGATCGTATCTCTGCAAACAGGGCATGCTCTTGTATTCGCGCCCAGCGCAGTCATTGGACGAGGAGAACAGATGGCAAATATGACGGCAGCCATTGAGCGATTGGCCCATAGGCCCCTCATGGTCAAGGTCCGGTCCCGCCTGACACAGGACGGCGGAAAGTCGGTGATGAGCTAGGGGTGTTAAGGTCGTATTCTGAAAGCAATGATTGACGAATATAGTTATGGGAAGAGCCTCGGCGATGGTGAAGATAAAAGCTGGACACTCACAAGTTATTGTCCCACGCATATGAATTGAAGTGTTCAGTGCAGAGTATTGAAGTAGAAAGACGATCGCTCACTCAATAGAACTTTGAAGTGTCTCGCATCATGATTTTTTGTATGCAACAGCGACTAAATATGGCTGTGGATCCTCAGAGGTGCACAGGTCTTCGCCCTCGCCAAGGATATATCTCTCAGACGCGAGCATTGGAGATGTTTAAACAAAGCTCATGTGAGCTGTTAACACAAAGGTGCTTGGGTCAAGACAACCCATAAGTCTTCGCACCTGTTCACTGAAGCTGCTAGCCGGCAGGATTTTACATGCAACTTCTTCAAGCGCTATCTATGAGTCGAATATATAATCAATGTCACTCATCTCCCAGATGAATCCCGAATATTTTAATTCTCATACGCGAGTTTGCAATATCCTAACGTGAGTCCCTGCCAGATACAGTAGTTTATTCGCCCAACATGACGCAATTAAACGGTAGTGGCCATGTTATGCCCACTCTCTCCGTCCTCACAGAGGACACCAAGCATAAACACTTCGATACGTACCTTCTCTACCCCGAGGACCAGGCGCCTCCTGTCTCTGGTAGCTGTTCAGTCACCGACGACTCCGATGACTCTTCCGAATACATCTCCAATACTATTGTCACCACGGATCCTTATGATACGTCTGCTGAAACGACTCTCAACCTCACAGGGCTCGGTGCCTTGCCTCTGACTTCGATAGATGCCTCGAGCACACCACCCAAGCCGGCAAACCACGTTGATCTCCATGTTACTTCTTGTGCGATCGAGTGTCCTCAGGTACAGAAGCGTCACAGGAAACGTTTGAGCACCTTGAAGCGAATTCTGGAGCAGGACTTTAGCAAAGAAAACAGGGTATTTTTGACGGACCAACCGCCCTCTCATCAGGTAAACTCTTCAACGGCAAATCAGCTAAGTTTCTTGGGACCAGGATTTCCAACAATAGACAAGACATCCAAAACAACCACTTCTCACGATTCCCACTACCGGATCACTGAGAAACGGCATCCCGCCTCTAGTCTCTTCGTCCATAACAAGCATCTCTTCCCTCGCTGATAAAGAAGGAGCACTGAAGAGCTTTCTCTGGGCCGAAGGCGTTCTCGACATGGCAGCAAATAAGCTTAATAGCGAGGATTGGACTCAAAGTTCAAAAGTAACCTGTGTTTCACTTTCTTCGAAGTCTTCGCAGGGTACTGTAAATCACCACGAGATATTGGACTCCGATCAGCACGACTCGGAGACTGATGCAGATGGCGACTTCATATTCCGAGTTATGGTGCGACTCGGCTCATGGCATAGGAGACAGGTTGCCGAGGGATACCCTTGGAAATGGAGCATGTCCGACGCTATTTTGGCTTTCAAGGTTATCATAAGTACCTACTGTCAGGCGTACTCACAGGGATACGTGACTCTCAATAAAGCCACCCAAAAAGTTCAGAACAAGACCTGGACGCTGTGGTGGGATCGATTTAGACCTTGGACAGAGTGCAAGGGCCCTTTCTTGGCCGAACTTGAAGCTGCTGGTATAGAAGCTAGTAAAGAAGCCAAGGATGAGGATAGATGGTTGGATTTGTTTCCTGATGTCGACTTTTATGAAGGGATTGGACGGTATAAGTCATCATGGTGACCAAATCCGCCGAGAGCTCCTAGAGTGGATCTATCACTAGAGCATTGATGCATTCTTGGCCGAGATATGGACTGATATGCTTAGTACTTAGTTCTAGTTTCTGTTCAATGAAGTCTGTAGTGACGTGGGTTTAATGGAGTAGCAGTCCTGTACCAGTATTCATCGTAGCCGTAAGCTGATGAGTGGTTAATGCCAACTGGTCCCCTCGTGCTACCTGCTACATGGAAACAAGCCGTTGCTTATACTATTATCCGTTGAGCATCAGTATTGCTCAATCTGCCCTTGTCTTTTGCCGTAATCCTAGAGTCTCGATGTCACTCTCACTCTCATGGATTATTTCTAGATGCTTCGTTACTAGTCTCCCCAGATATCAATCACAGCCTCAAGAAGCCCCGTGCTGTCTTTTTAGAGTGCAATGCCGTAAGAATCAAGACAGAAACATAGACAAAAGTTGGATAGGATTCGGCAAGGAGGGAAAGAAGGAGGGAAGTGGCTGCCTGTTTAGTTCCAGTGATTTCTGCATCCAGCCAGTACTCTCATACTCACCAAATCCCTCACTGTTCTTCTGTTGCAAGTGTGAAGTACAGTACCGCCGGGACGCTCCCTAATATGCGTTCCCTGGTCACTCGATCTTAAGGCAATACTTTCTTTCATCAACAATCTACGTAAAGGCTTTCTCTGAATATGTTCTTTACTCGGTTTTAAATCAGATCAAAAATTCTCAAAATCTGCCATTCAGAGTCTGCACCTGTCGTTGAGACTTCACCTCAAGCCCACAGTAAACATTAGCCCAAGATGAATT
Organism: Colletotrichum spaethianum; assembly: GCF_022836535.1. Classification (NCBI taxonomy): domain Eukaryota; kingdom Fungi; phylum Ascomycota; class Sordariomycetes; order Glomerellales; family Glomerellaceae; genus Colletotrichum; species Colletotrichum spaethianum. The sequence goes on along the minus strand of NW_026054817.1, from coordinate 237,173 downwards.
CTGTCTCATCTCAGCCAACACCTCTCATCCCGAACCATAGTGAGGACGTCTCCAAACATCTTTCCCCCTCAAACCCCATTTCCACCACAGAGTCCGACACCAATTTTGTCAATATTCTAGACTTGGCTGTCAACCAAGCGAAAAAGTACCAAACCAGAGGCAGTATCTTCTCTTTTAATATTCATGCGGCCGACGCCTACCTCTTCCCTCTGACGCACTTCATCTCCTTCATCGCCTTAATCTTTACCTTCCCTTTGAGTATCATTCTGAAGCGCAAATCCGCATTCGAGCAGATCTTGAGAGAAGCCGAGATGGCTCACAAAGGCCTCTACGACTCGCCGAAGCGATGCTTCTTCCCGTCGACTGATAAACAGCACCTCCTCCGCCTTTTCAACGTCGCGGGCTACACAGTACCACCCCCCTACTATTGTTTTTCTCATGTAGTCCTGCTCCACATCACTAATCCTCATCTTAGCATAAGCGAGATCCCAGCAAAGTCACTGAAGACTCTAAAACGAGCCTCCGCGAACTCGACTACATCCTTTGGCAAGAAGGCCTCCCCTCATACCTCGATCGCACCCAACGTTACGACTGCATGTCCGGCGACCCCGTCGATCGGCTTTTCGCGGCCCTCCCTGGCGTCGCCGAGGACGACTGGGGCTTCAAAGAGCCCAGCACAGCAAGCACCCACGACCGCCGCGTTGTCCTCGCACTCTGGCCCTACGCCAACTCCTCCCTAGAGGGCATACTCGCCAACACACAAGACCGGAATGCCCACGACTATTGGTGGGCCACCCGCTTTGCCTTCTCACTCTGGGAGCGCTCCGATCTTTCTATCCGCTGCGCTTTCACCCAGCTCCTCGGCCAGCTCGCTGTTGCCCGCGTCGCCCCCATAGATAATGACTTCATTGACGTCGTCCCAGGCCACGACTGCTGCGAAGAAGGAAAGCCTTGCCCGGGTGAGGCATACATCAATCGGAATGACTGGCTCAAGTACGCTCGGTGGATTCACCGCGGCAGACGGGATTCAGACGCCGACATCAAGAACCGGCAAGACCAGAAGTGCGCCAGCGAGATGAGCGATGCTCTCCACACCAACAAATGCGTCAAGTGCGGCATCGAGCGCGGCGAAACCAGCGCCCCTCCCAAGCAGCGCATGTTTTATTGCTCTGGTTGCTACGTCAGCTGGTACCCTTATCTCCGCCGCATGTACTGCTCGAAGAAATGCCAGAGAGAAGACTGGCCCAAGCACTTCCCTGACTGCCAGCGCCGCAAACACTTCCTCCGCGCTGTTTTCATCTTGAAGGGCATAGCGTCCAAGTTCATGGCGTCTACGTACTCGGGCTCTGCCGTCGACTGCGTGGGCGTTGAGCTCCGTGGAGGGGGCTCAAAGCGGGACAAGGTCGACCGCAGTGGGGTGCCGCGTACTGCCGTATCTCCTGGAGCGTATGCTGTCGGCCACTGGGTTGGACACCAGGTCTTCCCTCTCGGCCAGTCGTTTCTATCGCACAAGCCGACTGCCGATGTTCGCAAGGTATTGGCTTGGGATGCTGGTAACAACATCTACTATCATCTTCAGCCCATCATTGAGCAGGTCATTGGCCGTGAGTCCTAGTGCCCTCCTGCCGTGAGAATGGACTTGCCAGCTGACATTGTAGCCCATTGCGACATGATCGTCGAAACGGAAGTCTTCATCCGCAATGCGAAGAGCATCTCGACCCTTGCGAGTGACACCTGCCGTGAGGGACTCCAGATCCAGATTGCAAAGGGAAAGGATCCCATGTTCTGGCCTCATCCGGTTCTCAACTGCCGGCTTAAAGGCTCCGACCCCGATGACATCTACATCGTCGACCTCCTCGGCGACAAATTCGGGTTTACAGATATTGTCCTGCCTTTCACCGCGTTTATCAAATCAAGGCACGCCAGCTGCGTCTCATCGACGGTCATGAAAGACATGGCACCTCACTGGTACCCACCTAGCCAGAGAGGCCTCGTCACCTGCCGCGATACGGTGTCGTTTACCTGGGCAGAGTGCATCAAGACGTACTTTGCCAAGTATTACCCGAACCTCAAAGGCCCGTGGCAGGTGGCTCGTCTCAAGGAAGACAAGTGGAACGAGAAAGCCCGTGATATCATGACCATTTCGGACGTCATCTTCAAGGACATTACCGACCGCATCCGCCGGCAGGACATCTACCACCAGTACCTCGTTCATGACCCGAACCCGTACTCTCACGAGTTCTCCATTGGCGTAACCAACACTCAGGACGAGTGCGACCTCTACAAGAACATCTGGATGGACCGCCGCACCTACGACATCATCATCAAGGACGACCTCGTCGAGCAGCACAAGAAACTCCCCCCAGGCTCTGAAGCGCTCCGCCTTACGGCCCTCTGGATCGACCGCCTCACCAAACATGGCCAGCGGACCCCCTTCGACTCAATCAAGCTCCTCGGCCGGCGCGTAGCGAAGCACTTCTGCATCTGCACATCACACTCGGCGGACGAGTACCGTGAAATGGAAACGGCGTGGCTCATGTACAGCGGCATTCCCGCGGCGGACATTGAGGTGTTCTACAAACAGTGCGAACGGATGTTTGGTGACCTGATGAAAGCGGGCCCCATCTCACCCGACATGTTTCGCAATCTGATGGTGCCTGAGGGCGCGTTCGAGTGCATGAAGCACATGTCGCTTGAGGAGGCCAAGATCTTCATGGCGATCGGAGCATACATAACCACGCCCAACGCCAGCGAGTTCATGTCGAGAATTCAGGCTCAAGTCACGAAGATTTTAAATTCGAAGGAGTGATGCTTGGTTAAGTCGATAATTGACCGATTGCCTGCATAATTTTGTCAGAGACTGTGTGTGGCCGTTCAGCAGGATGGATTTGGTTTCTTTGTGAGGCTGATAGCCGGCACGACAATATTGTAGGAGACCGGCCGGGTCGTTTCTTCAAGGGGTTGCGAGATGGCTCCGGATGGCTTCAGGATTTGTGAGATACCCCCTTTACTTCATCCAGGTTTGACAGAATAGCATTTGCACTTTGCTCTGACAATGAGACGATCAAATGCATGCGTATGATTGGCCAATAAGATTGACTGTCGTGCACGGACCATATGAAATTTGTCCCGATTGAAGCTCGGGAAGCTCCATCAACTTTTTCCATCACCAGGCGCATCCCCATCACGCAGCAGGACTCTTGCAGACATCTCTTGCTCACCAGACACGTACGACACCCCAAAATACGTCACTGGCCCTCGAAAACGCTGACAGTGTACCACAGAATGCCACCTCGGTTACCACAACAGGCCGCGCGCGCCCTGCGCAGGTTGGCAACGCCGCCGACTTCCTCCCACCCCATGGCACGATACCTCACCACCTCGACCGCGCGTCTCGCCGCCCCGGCCGCCTCGAGCCACCCGTCCCTCCGTCTCCCCGCCGACTACGTCCCGCCGACGAAGCCCCCATCAGCGCGCCCCCCCGAAACACGCAAGTCTCAGCTCATCCGAACCTACACCTCGCTCCTCCGCACAACGCCCCTGATCCTCTTCTTCCAGCACAGCAACCTCACGGCCGACGAGTGGTCCGCCCTGCGCCGCGAGCTCAACGCCTCCCTTGCCGCCGCCACGCCTGAGGGCTCCGCCGTCGACGGTCGCGACGTCCACCTCCAAGTCCTGCGCACTCGCATGTTCAACGTTGCCCTGAAGCTGGCTGAATTCTACGACCCCGAGGTCGCCAAGGCCAAGCCTGGCGTGCAGACGGGCACCAGGGGCCCTCTCGTGCACGATCTGAGCACAGCGGCGTACGAGGCCATGAAGAACTTTGAGGCCCCTGAGGACTCGGCCTATGCGCAGATCTCGCCGCTGCTGTGCGGCCCGACGGCGGCGCTCGTTTTCCCCGCCGTGTCGCCCGCGCACCTGGCGGCGGCGTTGAAGATCCTCTCGCCTAGCCCGCCCAAGTTCCCCGCGCCGACGCGCAAAAAGAACCCGGGCTACTACGAGCCGCAGTGCCAGAGCGCGCTGCAGAAGCTGCTGCTTGTCGGTGGACGGATCGAGGGCGATGTGTTTGACGTCGAGGGCGTCAAGTGGGTTGGCGGTATCGAGGGCGGCCTCGACGGGCTGCGGGCGCAGCTCGTGTACCTGCTCCAGAGCGCTGGCTTGGGTCTTACTACTGCCCTTGAGGGTGGAAGCAAGAGCCTATGGTTGACATTGGAGGGACGGAGGACGCAGTTAGAGGATGAGGGTAAAGAGGGCGAGAAGAGGACCGAGGAGACTAAGAGCGAGTAGAGCATTGGGAGGAGGTGTATGATAGTGCTGTACAAGTCTGTATTATCACGGGATACGGATCTCTACTATAGAGCTAAACTATTTGTTCATGCAGTGGAGTTGAATGAGCCTTTGCGGTGTTTTTCGTGGTGTCTTGGTAGCCACGGGCTTGACCAGTCTTGGATTGTCGGTCTCTGCAAAAGACTGCCTCATCACCAGTCTGCCACCATCCAGACACGGGATACAAGCCTCACTCGAGAACGGTAGGGGGGATCCGTAATTCTATCTGCAGGGATAAGCCTCATCAACCTGGAGTTGGTAGGTGTGACATGCAGGCGCTCTTACATGGGCTTTTAGCTAAACGTATATTAGTGAAAATAAATGAGTTGTGGTCATCTTGAACTTATAGCCCTCGTTCGATCCAGCCTTGCAGTCCAGCAGTCCCTCAACAATCAAGCCGTTTGAGACGCCAGAGCAGACAATCTCAATCGACCCGAAGTGCCAATTGTCGAGGTGCCCCGATCTGCCCCCGACCGGGCCGGCAAAATGCGGGGCGGGCGACACTAACAGCAACCACTGCATGCGACCTGCATGAACGCGCCGTCGGACCGGGAAAGGACCCCCAGTTAAGCCTGGAGCGCACCAGTCCCCAGCGTGGTGTGCCAGCTCTAGCGGTACCTCCGCGTAGTACCTGACGCCATGGCATTGCGCGTTTCCGAGCTCTCCAATTCCTCCAGCTGACGTACCTCCACATCCCCTCGATTCCCAAAGCAACAACACAACAATAACATCTCCCTCGTGAAGCTCGCAACGCCCCTCCGCAACTCGCGCACCACTCCACCCCGCCACAGTCTCAACGTCCAATTTCCTCCATCGCCTTCGGCCCTCTAGCTTGGCCCCGAAACAGACCAGAACCGCTCAACCACGACGATGGACTTCGCTCCCTACCAATCCTCCCCGCCGGAGCGCGAACGAGCTTTCTCCCCTCCCCTCGCATCGCCGCGCGCCTCGGCCGATTTTCGAAGACCATTCTCGCCATACGGCCAGCCGTCACCGCCGCCGCTGCAGCATCCCCAACCTCAGCGCGGGTGGCAGCCAAACCTACCTGGGTCCTACCCAACGGCGGACGCCCATCGGGAGGGCGTGAGCGAGTTCGACACGAGCTTGGGCATCAGGCTAGATTACGAGGCTGCGCTGGCATACTTGGCTCTTCCGCCGTTAGGAGCGATACTGCTGTTGATTGGGGAGCGGAACAGTGATTATGTGAGGTATGTTGGACACTGTTGCTGAGTGCGCTGGCTGGGACCAGATTTCGCTGCCAAGAGTGACATCTTGCGCAATGCCCTCATCCAGGTATTGAGTAACGAACAGACCGCTGACACATGTCAGGTTTCACGCATGGCAATCCGCACTGCTCTTCACGGCGGTCATGATCTTTCACCTAGTGTTTCTGTCATGGTCCAAGTTTCTAAGCTGGTTCTTCTTTATTGGCGACTTGTTCGCCATGATTTGGTTGGCGTTGAGAGCGTATCAGGACGCGGATACACTCGATAGGTATGTCCATAAAGGTATGTATCCGTTTGCCAGGAGCAAGCACTGACAAATACCAGGTTCGAGGTCCCCATTATCGGCTCGGCAGCTAGTCGTATCCTGGATGACGAATGATTTGACGGCTGGAAGTTCGGGAGGTATGCTGTAAGATGGCGAGGGCATGGCTTAATGACTGTTGTTACGCATATCATATACCCTTTTAATCAGTCAGAGAGAGAGGCATTTCTAGCCGTCCTGGCTCTTGGCTTTCTGTTCTGATAGACATGCCATTTGGCCTTATAAATGAAAGACAAAGAATTATGAATTTCACTTGAATGAGTATCGTACGAAACGCATTCTGAAAAGCTCAGTGAGAATATTCGATGGGTATCCATATCCTCGTGGCACGGTGTGAGGCACTGTTTATTGGATAATTGACACGGCTGCCGGATCCGGTCGGACTTTCCTCCTAGCGCTTTCCGGCAAGAGGTGGCCACCGGACGCACAGGGCAACACCAGGCTGATTACGCGACTGTTGCTTGCCTTGAGGTCCAGCTCGAGCCTCACTGCCCGTACCTCAACGACGCAGCTCCGAAGCTGTCCCTTACTGCTCCATCACCACCCACGACGAAGAAAACGGCACCACACCTGATCCATCACCACACCACCCCACGCGTTGACGACAGAAACGGCGAATTGTATCCTTGACGACCATTTGCCTCTAATACCCTCCAGCTTCACACCCCGCCACCATGTCGACCCTTGAAGAGCTCGACGATCTCGATCGTCACGACAAGAACGACAAGAGAGACGATGGCGAAAAGGACAAGGACAACAAGAAACCCTCCGGTGAAGGTGATGCCGACATGAAGGATGCGGAGGAGGAGGAGGACATCCTCGATGACGAGATTCTGAACCTCAGCACCCAGGACATCCAGACCCGCAAACGGCTGCTCGAGAACGACTCGAGGATCATGCGCAGCGAGCTGCAACGGTTGACGCACGAGAAGGCCACCATGGGAGAGAAAATCAAGGAGAACCTCGACAAGATCGCCAACAACCGGTATGCCCCTCCATTCAACCGACAATGACGAAACGGATAGCTGACTACTCCACCCACAGGCAATTACCTTACTTAGTCGGCAACGTTGTCGAACTCCTCGATCTCGACCCTACTGCCGAGTCATCGGAAGAGGGCGCCAACATCGACCTAGACGCTACCCGTGTGGGCAAGTCCGCAGTCATCAAGACGTCCACGAGACAAACCATCTTCCTTCCGCTGATCGGTCTGGTCGACCCCACAACCCTGAAGCCTGGTGACCTTATTGGTGTCAACAAAGACTCGTACCTCATTCTGGACACGCTCCCGGCCGAGTATGACAGCAGAGTCAAGGCTATGGAGGTCGACGAGAAGCCAACAGAGAAGTACACAGATGTCGGTGGTCTGGACAAGCAAATTGAAGAGCTGGTCGAGGCCATTGTCTGGCCCATGAAGGAAGCTGAACGGTTCAAGAAGATTGGAATCAAGGCGCCAAAGGGTAAGTCTTACTTGTCTTTTATGGGCTGGAATCTCGGGGCAAAGCTGACGATATTTAGGTGCTCTGATGTACGGACCCCCCGGTACCGGAAAGACGCTCCTGGCCCGAGCCTGCGCAGCGCAAACCGACGCCACTTTCCTCAAGCTTGCTGGTCCCCAGCTGGTACAGATGTTCATCGGTGACGGTGCCAAGCTCGTGCGCGACTGCTTCGCTCTCGCCAAGGAGAAGGCGCCCGCCATCATCTTCATCGACGAGTTGGACGCCGTCGGTACGAAGCGTTTCGACAGCGAGAAGAGCGGTGACAGAGAGGTGCAGAGAACTATGCTGGAGCTTCTCAACCAGCTCGACGGTTTCGCATCAGACGACCGCATCAAGGTGCTGGCCGCCACGAACCGTGTTGATGTGTTGGATCCCGCGCTGCTCCGTTCGGGTCGTCTGGACCGCAAGATTGAGTTCCCCTTGCCGAATGAGGAGGCCCGCGCCCAGATCCTCAAGATTCACTCTCGCAAGATGAAGGTCGACCCCGCTGTCAACTGGGGCGAGTTGGCCCGTAGTACGGACGAGTTTGGAGGTGCCATGCTCAAGGCTGTCTGTGTGGAGGCTGGTATGATTGCCTTGCGGATGGGCAAGAACAAGATCAGCCACGAGCACTACGTGGACGCCATTGCCGAAGTGCAGGCCAAGAAGAAGGACGTAAGTTCAGACGGTGTCTCTACCCTGGTCCTACTCGTACTGACCCACTCCAGACTGTCAACTTCTACGCTTAATCCATTCGCATGTCGGGTGATGCCGCTAAGTTTCTGGGGTTATTGCTTCTGGCGGGAATGGGAAGACATAGAGGAGTCGAATGCGATAGACAACAACTTTGTACGATTACCACAGACACTCAAGCGGCCCTATAGGAATGGAAAGCAGTGTTGGCAAGACCGGCAAACGACGTTCATGTGTGATGTTCTCACGGAAATCAATCTAGATGCTTGGGCGCAAGCGAGGCCTCCTGCCAAGTGGCAATACCAGGTGATGGCAAAAAAGAAGGCCCCATTTCACAAACCGTGAAACGGAATAGCATGTTGACAAAAGTTGGAAATTCACGATGATCTGCATCGTGGAGGTGCGCTAAACACTGAGAGCGCGCTTCCCCCTTGATACGAAGACCTGATCGGCAAGTTGCCAGGAAGTCTCACGGGATGTCTGCATCTGAGCTGCCGCGTACGGGAGGCCCTGTCGAGCTGAAAACGATCACGCATGCAAGCCAGGACAATCTTGGTAAGTGGTGGAAGGGGCTGCGTGAATGCATTCCAAGTGGCAGTTGTCGTCGAGCCGTTTACGTTGCGTACTCATCGTCCGTTGATTGTCCCGGGACCACGACTCCCACTTTGGATGAACGACCAATGACAAGAGTCAATGCGTCAAGGCGGTGCGATGGCGGCCGGGGAGGGATTGCTCCTCCATGAGCGTTGTGAGTGTTATGAGCCGTGTCGAGTATATCGTGTGGCGATATGTCCTATATATCCACTAGGAACTAATGTGCCGGCCTGCCGTCTTTGCAATCTTATTGGCGGGACGTAAAATGCAACCTTGGCGACGAAGAACTTTGGAACCGCGGACCTTGATTTTTCTCGATGGGCCGATCTCTGCCTGGTTTGGGGTCGCTTCGAGGTGGTCGAGGCGACAGGGGATCTCAACATGGAAGTCATACCCTAGCGTATCTCTGTGGCTTTCTTTTGTTTGGGTCCAAATGTCGGTTGGCTCTTGGGACTTGATAAAGGAGTGGTCAATTGGTGACGACGAATTGCTGTGAAGAGGGAGATGACGGCAAGGAGAGGGCTGAGGTGACATCGTGGGAGGCGAACCGTTTGTTGTACAATTCCAGTAGGCATTGGGCACGAACAACCTGGGCTGGCCGGCAAGTTTTCTTCTTTCTTTCTTCCTCGGGTACGCATCGCGCAGGCTCAGAGTTCCAGTGCAACAGCTCTCGGGAGTTTTCTGCTTGTCAAGGTCTCATGGTAGTAACACCGGGGGAGACGAAGGGTTACCGAGCGTGCGGACCGTGGCCGGGGGGTCGGCGGATGACGCCACCGCGGCTGATGGCAACGTGAGAAGCTTACTTTTATTGTGCTTCTCCAAGTCCCATCTTTCCAAGTTTGTTTATGGACTGGGAATGTCCAAAGCGAGCCTTATGGGTGAGACAATATCGGCACCCCGATCTTGAGTCCATCCCGCAGCCGGGCCCCATATGCCGTCCTGGCCTGCGTCCGGCTCCATGGCCGGGTAATTTCCCGAAGCGATCGTCATACCATGCATCTTCCCAGCAAAGCTGAGATGCCGTTCATCGCTTCATTCGCAGTCGTCCGGCTCTCGTGTCCGTTCAACGCTTAACGTATTCAAGGCGAGATCACCATGCCAGCTCGTCTATTGTTAGAACGTTGACACGTTTTCCGGCCACGAAAACGGCAAAGATGGGCGCGTCCAGCTGTCCAAGGGATAATGACAGGTATGTAGAAGAAGCACATTGCATCGTTGGGCTCGCCGATCTGTAGCTGGCTAAGCCACTCAGCCACAGCTTTGCCGTTAGACACGAGGAAGTCTGACAGGTCGTCGGCCTTTAAGGATATGTGTTGCAAAGGTCAAAGTGACTACCTGACTAGGTACGCCGAAATGACGCCTCTCCTCCTCCTCTCCTTCTAGAGACTAAATCATGGATAGTGCACCCGGCTCAGGGGTGGCACTTGTGTGTGCTGCCCGGTACTTAAGATGCAGGGGAACGGCACATATAGCCCCCAATCCCCGCTTTCCCATCGCCGCCGTGGCTCTGTTCTCCTCCGTAGGCGCGGACCAACGACGTCTCGCGACGGGGGGTATTTTCCTCCGTCGCTCTGATTGCTTGGCTGTTAGTTAGCCTGTTTGGCTTGTTGGACGTATACCCCGTTCTTGTGTTACGGGGCCAGCATTGACACAGTATTATATCACATTCGAGATCCGGTTCTACGTGCTTTTCATCGTTAGCCATGACGGCACCCGCCCAAGCTACCCTTCCTCTGTTTGTCAACTCTCGCCTTGGCTGTCGGCCGGGTGGGATTTCTCGTACGATCTGTACAGCAATTTATGCGCGGTTTCCACCACGCACATGGACACATGGCAAAATGACCCGGGTATTTCTTGTCACCGCGACGAAAGAAAGGAAGCAAACGCCGTGGTGACGATCGCCCATTGTCGAAATTATGAGGCACGGCAAGGCGAGGCGAGCCCAGCTACTAGTTTAATGTTCATGTATCTACGAACTCGTCCGATCGCCACGACCCTAGCTCGCCATCCCGGTTGAAGTTGACCTCTCCTGCCTTGTCGGTCTAATTTCCTGTTCTGTTAACCTCGATTAATGCAATTCTATAGCTCTTCTGACGGGGATTCGAAATCTTCGACTTGGCCAGATATGGAATGAGCAAGGTAGTACCTGACGTATGCACTCGTCCCCTTTACCGGCAGAGCCCCTCATCAAGGACAGGTAGTCAGGTTCTGGGTCGACCGAGGTGCTCGACCGTTTTCTGCCATGCGGGAGATTGGAGTCATGCATGGCTGTTTCTGGCTGACGTTCTGGAAGGCGGCGCGTGGACTCACTGGCCGACACCCGGGTCATGTCCGACGCCTCGTCTCCGCCATGTCTAGCAACGAGAGGCTGTTGTCATCCTCGGGGCTTCTGCCACTGTCGTCAGTGTAATCTGCTCGCTCTTCATGCGGTCCACGCCGCACAGAGATTCGGTAGCGATATCCTGGGGGCCGTCATACAGCGTTTTGGATCCTAGGCTAGGGATGGACTAGCCGAGCAATCAGGAGGGCTCGCTTCGTGTCGCACAACTGTTCGACTGATGTTGCTGACGATCGGCACATGTCTCCTTCCATGTACTCGAGAGACACGGGGGAAGAGGAGCAGGTGGGTTACTTTTCTTTTGCGGGTCTCGTTGTCATGCGCTGTTCAGGCCGGACAGCCACACGCAATCCAAGCGCTTCCAGACGCGCAAACGACGTCTACACAAACTCGGCCCTGCATCAGACCAGGGATTCGCGCAGTTCCCAGAAACTCTGCTTGTCTACCGATGCAGTGGTCACTGCAGCCTCTCAATAGTCTGATGTGTGCCTGCGTCCAGAACTCCCGAGCTTGCTGGGCCATCATCTCAAGGCTAAAGCTGACGACCATGCCAAATCCTCCTCGTCAGGGGAACCATGCCGGTGTGTCCTGCCTCCCCCGCCCCTGTCCAACAACGGTTCGCGGAGCGGTCTACAAGACGTAGGTACTCTTCATTAGGTCTACGTGTGGCTTGGTCTTGTCCACTTACACACTCTCAATGGGGGCCCCCCATAACAATGTGTGGACGATGTCGACCTATGATGTGAGCAAGATGGGTGTCTGCCCGCCAAGATCCCGGATAAGCGGCCTCAACCGGTTGAGAAGCGTGTGTGTGTGGCGACATAGGGAAGCTCCATTGGAGATTCAGGTACCGATCTCGAGTAGTTTCTTTGGAGTTCATATGCTGGCACGGATGGAGAATGACTTTGGGCTGCAGTCCAGTTCAAGTCGCGCTGACCAGACCGCTACCCCTGAGCTTCATGAGGTATCAGGCTTGACTGACCATGAGATCTACAAGTCCGTCTTCGTCACTCCATAGTTCGAGAGGGGGGCTATATTTGGTCACGTCTAAGACTCCGGGTCTATCACGATGACACCCTATCCAAGAGTTTCCGATGTAGGTGGGCTCAAGGCGGCGCGACAGCGTCCTGTTTGCTGTGTCCAAGCTGAGGGAGCATCGTCATAGAGACGGAGGCCTGTGACGAAGGTCAAGACAACCACCCTTCTTCCTTTGGCGGTCTGCTCAGTCCGGGATCTCTATATAAGAAGCCAACCTCCAACCCATCGACATTATCATTTTCCTTCTCATCACCAGCCCATCACAACCCACCAAGCCTTACCTCCCTCTCCAACTCTCCAACAGTCTCTTAGTACATCCAATCGTTACCAAGCCACCACCAAAAACCAAAAACCTACCGTCAAGATGCAGTTCACCGTCGCCATGGCCGCCCTCTTCGCCAGCGTCGCCCTCGCGGCCCCGGTTGTCGAGGAGCGCCAGGCCGTCTACATCCCCTGCTCCGGTCTCTACGGCACCTCGCAGTGCTGCGCGACCGACGTTCTCGGCATCGCAGACCTCGACTGTGGCAACCCGCCCGAGGCGCCCACCTCTGGTGATGAGTTCAGCTCCATCTGCTCCGCCATTGGCCAGCGTGCCCGCTGCTGCGTCCTGCCTATTGTAAGTTGATCTTAGGAAAGTGAGGCTCGGAGACACTGCTAACATCTTTCGACAGCTGGACCAGGGCATCCTCTGCAACACCCCCACCGGTGTTACGGACTAAGCGCCTTCATGACTAGGTCATGGAGTTGAGATACTTGATTCCGGATTGGTTCTAACGGCAAGATGATCTATGCGGCTGTACGATCTTGAGGGATGCAATTGCACTCTTCCTCTGACTTTTACGAGCAATATTGGGTATACTGGACGAATATGAAGTTGGTACATGGACGGGCAAAGCTTGGAGTCTGAGGACTACAAATGGATTGTATTATGGAATGTACAGAATCAATGCCTAGGGAATGAAAGTCTTTGAAACCAGTCGACATTTGTGCTTCTCGAACTACGACAGTGGCTACAGGAAATCCAGACCGATTGAGTTGAGCTTGAAAGTTCTCGTCACCTTGACTAACCGACGACTGGGCTAATAATGATGCTGTGCTCCAAAGCCTTGGATCATTGGCTTGGAAACGAATGTGGCTGATGTGCCTAACATCTTAAGAACCTGGTGTTTGTGTCGCAGCGCTTACCACCAATTGACTGGAGTTGGCTTCCCGTATGTTTGCCAGTATTGTGGTAGTATTTGGCAGACCTCTTTGAGTAAGTAGGCCTAGAAAACTCAGCAAGCACACAGCATTGCCATTGACAAGGTTGGACTTCAGCACAACGACGCAAAGGGCTCAAGAAAACCACACTGCCACGGGTCGATGCTTCGAAGAATTCATGTTACCGACGCAAAGGCTAAGCGACATCTTACACGAACGATTCCGCATACCGAGGCGCAGGCCCGCTGCGATTCTCCGGGACAATGGCGGCGGCTATTTCCGGCCACGTCCGGGGTTTGGTAAGAGCAGTGATGAACACCCAATGACCAAAACCTCCATTCCCGTACCCTTGGCAGCGGTACCAGCATTGGCAAACGGTGACTGCGAAGAAGACAGCGTGGACTCATAGCTCACTCACAGGAACGGTGATCGGGCGATGACGATACATGGGCCGGTCTAGGCCCCAGGTTGGACTAGGGGAGGTTGGAGGTGAAGCTCTCGGTGAAGGGCCAAACATGTGAGTTTGCTTTCTGCGAGCACAGACCGCCGGCTGGCAGCTTCAAGCCCACCTACCCCACACCCCGGACCCGTCCGTCCCATCCAGGCCGCCAAGGATCGCGATTCACCTCCGTTGTGAGGTGCAACCGGTGGCGGTGCGGAGAGTGGCTGATTTTTTTCTCCCCCTTCGTCTGTGGGGTTCGCTCAGAATGACATCACCGGAGCAATTGGTCCTGGCGCGCCACCGCTGGTTGCTGGGTTGGTTGGTGAGCTCAGTGAGACAGACAGCAGGAAGACAGCAGCAAGAGCTTGCAGCTTCCCGCTGGAGCTAAGAGCTAAGGATGACGCACGCACCAGGAAAGAGCATCTCTGGAAGTGTTGAGGCAGGAGAGACAAGAAACCAGCGATGGCTTTTTCTCTGTGGATTATGGAGCGATTTCGTCTCCCTTTTGTCTAACGGAAACATGCGATCCCGAATGTTATTAGTAGTATCCCGGTATTCCCAATAGCATAGAACGGCATGCCGTCTCCCCCATTTTCCCCATCGACAAAATGGTTTCACCGCCTGGGCTCAAAACTGACCTGCAACCTTAATGTTCAGCGCTATGCACGTTGCCGGCGGGGCTACGTACCTCCCTCAACCGCGTCGCTAAGCTGTAAGGAAAACCCACTAGCCAAGGGGGGTAGCTACGTCATGCCTGGAAGATGAGCTTCACGGAGCTCTCTGAATGGCTGCGCGGAGAGCTCCTGCTGCGATTTTGATGCTTTCCCGCATCGCTTTTCAAGCAGATCATTGTGGCATGTGGCCCGTTCCAGCCGCCATTATTGCATAGAATTGACGTGACACTTCAAAGATTGAACCCAGCGGCGGATGCCTGTCCCCGGTTGCCCGCCCGCCTGCCTGGCCTGTCTTGATGCAAATCGTCTGTCTATCCGAGGTTTTTGTGTTTTTTATGTACGAATGTCTTTGCTAGCGCCACCGAGCGGAAAGAGGACAGAGATGTCGAAGCTCACCAAGCGGATGCAAATGCATTGTGATCGGAAGAAGGAGCACCTCGTCACACAGAGAGGGAGGCGCCTTCCATCCCTTCTCCCCCGCGACGAGTGTGCACAACCCCCATGGCAAGCACGACTTCTATGGACGTACGTAGGCCGATAGGCCACACCAGACAGGAGGAGCAAGAGGCAGGAGCAAAGAGGCAAAGTACGTATGTATGTACATGCGTACAATCCGAACCATTGGACCAAGGCCACCGCGGCGACCAGATGCACCCAAATGCAGCCACAATTTCCCACAAACACACTGCAGTGACGTGATGGATTCCTGACGTGAATTGGATCATCCGTGGACCTTTTCTGTTCGCCGCTTGACGCTTGACGCTTGACCCTCCCTGTCGTCAACCTACGCAGACTCTTGCCTGCAGTCCCTCCATCCCCTGCAACCAGCTTGCCGTCCCCTACGTGTTCCGCCTCCCGGGTCGACACAACAAAAACCACCTACACCCTTGGCAACCTCTTTCCAAAACTTTTGAACTCCTGCTTCTTCCTCCTTCACTACAACCTGGTGATTTTCTACTCAGTTCTTCTCAGTCCTTTTTTTTCGTGATACCCCCCAAACACCTGGATCTTCATTGGAAGACTGATACGCAAAAACCACCAGAATGCGTTTCCTCCCCACCGTCCTGACGGCCCTGGCCGCCCAGGGCGCCATTGCGAGCACTTGGTTCTCCAAGGCCGGTACGTTATATCTGCACTGCATTTGCATGTTTGCTGTGGACTGACAGCTATAATTTCGTAGCCTACAACAAATGGCACGAGACTGAGCTCGAACGCTGGCTCTCCGACCATGACGTCCCCTACCCCACCCCCGCCGACCGCAAGGACCTCGAGAAGCTCATTGAGAGCAACTGGAACAACTACGCTGTCGCCCCCTACAACTCGTGGGACACCGACCGCCTTCAGAAGTACCTGAAGGCAAAGGGTCTTCAGACTGAGGGCGCCGCCAAGGCCAACAAGGAGTCCCTCGTTTCCCAGGTCCAGAACGCCTGGTATGAGACTGGCGACCAGGCTCAGAACGCCTACCTCAACGTCAAGGACTGGATTCTGGACGGTTGGACCGACAGCCAACTCAAGGCCTTTGCTGACAAGCATGGCATTCCTGGTATGTCTACACGCCGAAAACAGGATGAAATGTGGCACAAGACGTATTATTGACATCATTATAGTTCCCCAGCCCCGCAACCGTGACAGCCTCCTCCAGAAGGCTCGCGCCAACTACGAGACCATTGCCCAGAAGGCTGGCGAGACTGCCTCCTACCCTGGCAACTGGCTGTACGAGACCTGGTCTGGTATGTCTGTAATGGATCCCTTGCCTTGGGTCACCAAATAACAATTTGCAGAGTCTGATCTCAAGGAGTGGCTCGACACTCACGGTTTCCCTGTTCCCCAGGTCACCAGCGTAAGAATCTTCGCGCTCTTCATCAATACATGAGCTAACAACTCGACAGCGTGACAAGCTGATTGCCTCTGTTCGCCGCAACTCCCGTCTTGCTTCACTCAAGGCTCAGGAGCAGGCTGCCAGCGCTTCTGAAAGCGCCCAGCAGGCATACGCTACCCTGACTGACATGGTTATTGACGCATGGAGCGACTCTCAACTCAAGGAGTTTGCTGACAAGAACGGCATTCCTGGTAAGAACCCTTGTTACGCGACAAAAGGCCACTGCTAACACCAAATAAGTCCCTCAGGGTACCAAGTCCAACGAGCTTAAGGCTCTGATCCGCAAGCACCGCGCTGACTTCCTTCAAAACAACGTTTCTGGCGCGGCTGCCAGCGCTTTCGGTGCTGCCACCTCCAACGTCGGCTCTGCTGCTTCCAAGGCCACTGACACTGCCTCTAACGCTGTTTCTGACGCTTTCAACGCTGCCATCAACACCTGGTCCGAGACCCGTCTTAAGGGCTACCTTGATGCCCGTGGTGTTCCCGTTCCCCAGGGATCCAAGACTGATGAGCTCCGTGCCCTCGTTCGCAAGAACCAGCATAAGGCTGCCTCCGGCTGGAGCGCTTGGACTTATGATGACTTCTCTACCGAGAACCTGAGGAAGTACCTTGCTTCCAGCAGCGATGCTACTGTTAAGAAGGTTGCCGAGAAGAAGGACGCTTCCCGCGATGAGCTCGTCAGCGCTGCTCAGTCTGCCTACAGCTCTGCATCGTCTGCTGGCGGTTCTTCGTACGCATCTGTGACCAGCTACCTATCTTCGGCTACCGACTCTGTTAAGTCCAACGTTTTCGACACCTGGAGCGAGAGTGAGCTCAAGTCGTACCTGGAGAGCTATGGCGTCAAAGTTCCTCAAGGCTCCACCCTCGATGAACTCCGTGCCTACGCCCGCAAGCAGTACACGTACTTCAAGTACGGCACCTCGTCGCCTTCCGAGACTCTCTACGCTAAGATCGCAGAGAATGCTAAGAGCACTTGGAACTGGGTTGCCAACCAGGTTGGCCTTGGTGCTGATGTCGCTCAGAAGAAGGCCGCCGATACCAAGAAGGCCGCCGAGAACGCCAAGAAGCAGGAGTTGTAAAATGCTCACGCTTTGCACTTATTGATACCTATCTCTCACGACGGGGGATGATGGCGATTCCTAGGAGTCGCGGAATTATGACGGATGACAAAATTTGGGTTTTCCGGCTTGCTTTATCGACACTTTGCGCTTGGAATTGGCATGGTCTGGAGGTGGGTTTACCTTCAGGCTTCATGGGTAGTATTGGCATCGGTTTTCGTTTGCCCCTCCTGCTAGTATGGGGCCAGGACTGTACACTATTCGATTAGGGATGAGCCATGAGATTAATCATCGTAAATGACTGTACTTGCCGAGTGTGCTGTGATCACGTCGCTGTGAAGCTGATCGTGATACATTCTCCACATCACACCACCAAGACTGTGTGCGTGTATGATTGAAATGTACATCTCCAACACCGAGTCGGGTATGTTAGGCACAAGATGTAGAGAAGGAATTCCATGTCATGCATTCCGCGCTTAGAATACGGACAAGAATTTTAATGGAGATTGGTCCTAATAATGGCTGTCAAGTAGAGAGTCCCTAGCTAATGCTCAAAAATCACAACTTTTTCGTCTGGGCAATACCACGTGCCAGACCTCTGATGATGCTACCTCCTCTACCAAGGCAAAGCAAGAACTGGTCCCATCCATGCCATGCACGTTCGTCTCATCCCGTCATGGGTCCCTCAACTGGCGGCCTCTGCCGCCTTGTCTCTGCACGCTCGCGCCCCCTTGTTCTCTTACCGCGAGAGGACACCCCGGACAGTGCCCTGCAAGACAGGCTTGGTGTCGAAGACGACCTCGTCGATGCCCGTGTCGGCGCCGGTGCCCTTAGCGAGCCAGCGGGCCAGGAGGTCGTTGCTCTCCCTGGGCTTGATCGAGTCGTCGCGGGTACCGACGGTGATGTGCGCGACGTTGTTGGTGCACTTCCACTGCTCCGAGGGATCGACGAGGCGCACGACAATGGCCATGACGCGGTCGTCGAAGACCACCTGCGGGGGTTCAGGTTAGTTCGTGTACCTCTAGTGTTTACAGAGACGGGGTACTCACTCTCTCCAGCTCGACGGCGCACTCGCCCAGGGGCCGGGCGCTGGCTGCCTCCTGATTGCCGCCGGCTTCCTTCTCGGCCTCGGCGTGGATGGCCACATACTTGGACCACAGCTCTGAGTTGTCCTTGGAGCTGGCGCGGTGCATCAGGGTCACGTGGAACTTTGGCTGGACGCGGCGGGTCTGGGAGAGCTGCTTGTAGAAGCGCGCGGTGGGCATGCCGGCCTTGTTGAAGGCGCCATCGAGCACACCGCGGATCTCGTTGGCGGGGACATCGACCGACATGTACTCGAGGGGCTTCTTTTTCTTCTGCTTGCCGCCCTGCTGGGACCCCTGGTTGTGGGCCGGCTTGTCCTTGCGCGGGCCGCGGTCGGGGATGTTGTGCTTGAACTCGGGCTTGTACTCGATAAAGGCCGACTGGACGGCCTCGTCGAGGCGCTCGGCGGGCGGCACCTCGGGAACGAGGCTAGGGTACATCTTGTGCAGATCCGTGATGACCTTTTCGAGGTTCTCACGGCTGCCGGCGGTGGGGTCGAGGTGGATAATGTTATCGAAGCCATCGTCAGGCGGGGAGAAGGCAGCGAGTGGCTCGAAGCGGCTGATGAAGCCTTCCATGACGCCGAGGAACTTTTCCGCGTCCGTGGCGGCGTGGATCGTCTGGTGGTTGTCACCACGAGCGATGACGCGCTCCTGGGTGATGCGGCGGACCTCCTCGACGTTGTTGTCGTCGTGGGCGAAGTAGAGCGCGACGAGGCGGGCTGTCTGGTGCTGCACTTTGACGTCGGTGAGAATCTGCTTGCGCTCGTGCTTCTGGGCGTTGTTGCGGTCGGCGATGACGACGGGGTGGTCCTTGAGCTGGTCGAGGACGGCCTTTGTGAAGCGCGGCGGCCGGCCCTTGCCCGAGATGTTATCGTTTTGGACATGGCCCCAGTTGAACAGGTGCTGCAGGGCGACGGCGATGGTGGTCTTGCCGCAGCCGATGGTGGCGATGGGCACCAGGATAACGTCCCGGGAGACGTCGTTGTTGATGTTGGCCGGCTCCGAGAGCTCGAGGTTGGCGGCGTCGGAGCCCTTTATGTTCTTGAAGGCGAGGAAGTCGTTGCGCAGCGCGATGATGCCGTGGTTGTGCTGGTAGAGCTGGGCAAGGTTCTTGTCGGCCTGGAGGCGTCGGCGGGCGTACAAAAGGTACTCCTCGGTGATTTTGACGTGCTTCTTGTAGCGGGGCGGCTTCCCCGTGATCATGGCCTTTGTGCACTCTCTCCACTGGCGGTACATGAGATAGGGCTCCTCGAACTTGTACTTGAAGAACCAGTCACGGTAGGGCACCGAGTCGGGGCTGTGGCTCTCCTTGCAGCGAATGACGAAGCCCTCGACGTCGCGGTCGCCGTAGGCGCCCGTCTCGGCCACCCCCTCAAGGAAGGACTTGACCTCGTTGACGTCCTCCATGACGATCAGGCCCACTTGCTTGAAGCCCCAGGCTTCGCCGAAGCTCTGGACCAGGGCGCTGGGGTAGGTGACGAACTCGGGAAGGTTGAGGTTGATACCGTGGATGTACAGACCGGCCTTGTCCGGGCCGTACTCGAGGATATGCTCCTCAAAGGAGTCGTCGCAGAGTTCAGCCACCGCGGTGGCATTGCGATCACGCAGCTCCCTCGCCAAGTCCTCCTTTGTCTTTCCCAGCGCAGCCAGCTGCTTCTCAATCATGCGCTCTCCCGCCATGGCGTGGCTGATGTCTGCGTCGCTCCTCTCTCCCGTCGAGTGCTTGCTGCAAACCAGCAGGGTCCCGTCCTCGAGACCAGAAACGAAGATGATGCAGCCGTTCTCCTTGAGGGTGAGCTCGTAGGGCCCCTTTGTCCGGGTAAGGATGTTCTCCCACTTTGTCTCGGGGACCTCGCCGACGTTGAAGAACTTGTCGTAGCCGCGCACCACGATCTCGGGCTCGTTGCTGCGGTTCTTTGTTGTGAAGAGGCCTCGGGCGTACGTGGGCAGGTCCCTCTTCTTGTAATCCCACTCCTGCATCTTCCAGGAGTCGACGACGACGCCGTCCTGGGAGCTCTTTACGTCGAACGAGGTCTTCTTGCACGAGAAGCCGCCGCTCTTGGACTTGCTGGATTTCTTTGCGCCGTCCAGCGCGCGCACCATGTTGGCGACCTTCTCAGCGTCCTGGGGGACGTAGGGGACCGCGGGCATGGCCGCCCCTGCTGTTGTTGCTGTAGCCATAGCTCTGGAGAAAATGTGAGCTTTTGTGGCTGAAAAAGTGAGGGGAGATGGTCTAGAAGTGAAGCAGAGGGCCCGGCGGGCAAGGAACATGAAGAGAAACAGGCGCGGCTAGCGTCTGCCTGCGGTCCGTCTCCTGAATATGAAGAGAGAACGAATTGTGTGCGGTGATGGTCTCACTTGAATGTCGTCCTTGGAGGGTGAGACGATGTTTTTTGTAGAAAAGGATTGCAGCCCAATCCGAGATATCCAACTACAGCGGGCAACAGACAGGACGTGAGTCACTTTACTGGCTCCTGTCGGATCCGTCTCAAGCGGCCTCAACCAAGATAACCAAGTGTGGCTTTAGCTTGGGAACCAAAGAAAGAGTCCTTAGTGAGAGGGAACGAAGCAGTCAGATACACCGGCGACCATACACGGGGGTGGGCAACAGCGTGGTGGTTTGTGCTGTGCGTCTGCCTGCTGCTGGCTTTGGGGGTGTGAGATCAGATACCGGAACTTGCAGGGACGCTTTGCAGATCTGGGAGGCTACGAAAATAAGCCTCAGGGAAGTGGCGTCGCTGGGATTGCAGGGCTGACTACGGATAGGGACATTTGGGCGCTGGAGTGGGTGGCTAAGAGGGGCACAGTCGAGCTGGTCCAGGGCCTCCAACCCCGGGAGGTAAGAGCATTTGTCCTGTCCCAGAAGGCGGTGGGCTGATTTTGGAGGGGTTGTGCGTCACGCCGGAAGCTCCCCCGCATGGCAGAAAATTTCCCACGGACACCATCGAGCAATTTTCAGGAACAGACAGCATCAAACTGCGCCCCCGTCGAATTTGGCCTCAATTCTCATTCCGTCCCGGACTACGAACCCATCCCTGACTCCCCCAAGCATCAAACGCCAAACAGCTAGCTGCCGAACTAACAATGGGCCCTAACCCGTACCTCCTCGCCGCCGACAACCCTGCGGCCCTGCTCACCCTGCTCCGTGAGAACCCCGCCATCGCCTCGGGCCAGGATGAGCACGGCTACTCGCTCGTCCACGCCGCCGCAAGCTACAACCACCTCGAACTGCTGCGCGCCTTGGTCCAGGAATTCGGCGTCAATGTTGACCTGAAGGACGAGGACGAGGAGACGGCCCTGTTCGTCGTCGAGACGGTCGATGCGGCAAAGTGCCTTGTTGAGGAGCTCGGCGCCGACATCAACGCCAAGGGCGCCGACGGCATCACCGCCAGCCAGAAGATCGAGGGCGAGGCCGACTACCCCGAAGTTGCAGAGTACCTCAAGGGCGTCGAGTCCCAACGAACCGCCGCCACCACCGAGGGCACCAGCCAATCCACCGCGACCGCCGACACCGCCGCGCCGCCTGTCGAGATGCCGCCCGTCCCCGAGGGTCTCGCCGTGACGCTCGGCACCATGGATCAGGCCGAGGAGGTTCCCGCAGAGGTCGATCCCGAGTTCAAGCGCCGGATAGAGCAGCTGGCCGAGAGAGAGGACTTCCACACCACCGAGGGCCAGGCCGAGCTGCGCCGCCTCATCGAGGACGCCATCCTCGACCAGGGCTTGGGCGACGAGCGCAGCGTGCGCCAGAAGCAGGCGTAAAAGCAAAGAAAAGGAAAAAAAAAAAAGCTGCTTAATCATCACCCTTGATTTCCCAAAACAGGTAGTGGCCGGGCGACGAGGGCGGGCGGAGGAACGCGACCTCGGAGCTGTCGCCTGTCATCCCCTTGGAGAAGGAGGTGGCACTGAGGGAGACCCAGGTCCGCGACGGCAGGGCGGTGAGGGCGTGGATGAGGACGCTGCGCACCCAGTCCGAGGTGAAGAAGCCCTGCCATGCAATCTTGCAGACTTTCGCGTGCGACGGAGCGTCGGCGTCGGTGTCGCCGGGGACTCGGTAGCGCGAGAGGTACGGGTCGATGCTGTCTCCGGCCTCGACGCGGGGGCTCCGTAGACGGATCAGGGACAGCCACTCGTACGTCTCCGTGGCAAAGTCCTCGAGGCCGGGTCTGTCGCCGTTCTGGATGACCTCGCTGGGAATTGCCAGCGGTGCCGCTTGGACGTGCATGTCGGACACGAGGGCGGGCTCGCAGGTGTATCTAGTTGGGAAGTGCTGGTCCAGGGGGTCCGGCGAGGGGGCTGGGCGATGTCAGAATAGTCACCGGTAGAATAGCGCGCACGCGGGGGTAGTAACGTACCAGTAGTCGCCGCGTTGCAGAACAGCCACGTCACGGGCGTGTTGAGGACGTTTTTGCACGCGTAAGCGAGCCTGTCGAAGCCCTTTTTGCCGTGAAGCATTGACGGGTCTCGCAGTTGGTAGCTTACAACTGAGGGGGGTTAGCCTCGTGATAGTGTTGAGACGAAATGTTTACTCACCCCATCTCGGCTTCAGGCCTCGCTTTCCCTTGACTCCGTGAGGCTTTCCCACCAGGCCGGCGCGCTCGTACGTCTCTTTGTCGAGGTACATTGTGAGCAGGCCCTCGCGGAGGGAGTAGACGTTTTCGACGGTCGTCCTGCCCTCGGAGAGCATGAGCACGTTGCCTAGACAAATTTAGTCACTGTTTCTCGCTACACACAGTGCCCAACTGACCTCGCTTGATGTACTCGGTAAAGAAGGCCCCGTCCAGCACCTGGCCGAGAGTCATGATGACGCGGTGGAACGTCGGCGCCGCAAGTTCCTTGACCAGCTTCTGGTGGACGACCTCATAGCACTCCTGAGGCAGGATGAGCTCGACCTGCAGAAGTCAGTCAGATGTTCTCAGTGCAACTCGTGCAGTATAAAAACGCACCTTGTGGTTGAATCCCTGGCCCAGGATGGGCGCCCATGGCTTGCCTTTGGTGGGCAGCTGTTTGGGCTCAACGTGAGCCATGGTGCCGTACGTGACGAAGCATTTCGGCGCCTGGTAGACGCTGGGCGTCGGGAGCGACAGCATGTCGTTTCGGTATTATTCGCCTTGTCTCGAATTCTTGCTGTCTCGCTGATTGGGGAGGGTCATCAAGCCTAGTCCTCGTCAACACGGATGAGAGAGCTCGACATCGCAAAATCGAGAAATGCATCTGGATCCTTTAGTCGCACGCCCGGCGTTGGTAAATAGATCAGCGTCTCCACTTCACCAGCGCAGCCCGGCCCTGCGCCGCCTGCTGCAGCAGCAGGTTTACTCCCCGGCGTGTGCCCATACGGGCGCCTCTGCACTGAGAAAATGCCGTTCTGGCAGCGCCTAAACCCACACAAACCCGTCGAGTCAGCGGGAGTCCAAGACGAACCAAGAAGTCGGATTTTACCAATACCATCACCAATTTCGGGATACCGAAGCTCTACAATATTCTGATTTGACACTGCCTCGTTGATCTGTGAGTACGTCTCAAATACCATGTATCCCGTGTAATGACCGCGGCTAACACGTCGAAGAGTCCAAGAGACGGCGCAAACGAGGGGCACATTTTCACCCCGCGCTCCGGCCCAGCATTTTTCTCGGCTGCCCCTCCTCACTCGAGACTTGTGTTACACGACCCGGCGCATCGCGACCAGGACAGCCGCGGCGCCGAATCCACGATGGAGTACCTCGTCCGCTTCTCCCAGGCCCACGAGTCTTTCAGGCTCCCGGAGCTGCAGGCCCTGGCCGACCTGGAGGAGATCGACATGAAGGTTGTCGAGTACAGTCCTGATGTGAGTTTTCTCAGTGACGTTTTAGCGACCTTGTGAGAGTCTGAAGTGAGCTTGAATATCGTTCAATACTTCTACGTTAAATACCTCGAATCAGTCCTTTCAGGAATTGTCCCTTACTTAATCAAACTCACCATCTGTCTTTTCATATACTTATTAGTTAAAGTATTACTCTGTAACTAGCACTGCACTCATTCTCATCCCGTCTCATGACTCCCCAACCTATCAACCCCTTTTCTCATCCCCCTTTTTTCTCATCCTCACTCCTCTCAAGAATAACCCACGAACCCAAACCCGGCTAACAGAACCACAGTCCCCCTTCTGCATAATCACACTCCCCTCTCCCTCCCTCGCCCCCCGCCTCATCGCGCGCTCCCTCCTAACCCAATCGATCCACCTCCTCCTCGCCTCGGCGCCCTCCCACGACGCGCTCCACGAAACCATCAAGTCGGCCCTCGCCGCCCCCACGCCCACCTCCTTCGACTGGTCCTCCGTCTCGGCCGCCTCCTTCAAGTTCTCCCTCGACACCTACCAGACCTCCCGCCCGCACGCCGACTTCGTCGCCCTCATCAACTCGTTCCGCTACCTTCCCCTCCGCGGCCCCATCAACCTCAAGACCCCGGACCTCGAGCTCACAATCTTCGAGGACTGGGACCTTCACGGCGCCGAACCCAAGCGCGTCCACCTGGGCCGCCACCTCGCCTCCGGCGCCCGCCACCTCTCCCTCACCTACGACCTCAAGAAGCGCGGCTACATCAGCACGACGTCCATGGACTCGGAGCTCGCCCTCGTCACCGCCAACCTCGCCCACGCCGCGCCCGGCCGCCTCTTCTACGACCCCTTTGTCGGCACGGGCTCCTTCCCCATCGCCTGCGCCCACTTTGGCGCCCTGGGCTTCGGCAGCGACATTGACGGCCGCAGCATCCGCGGCGCCGGCGGCGACCGCAGCGTCCGCGGCAACTTTGCCCAGTACGGCCTGCTCGACCGCGTCGGCGAGTTCTGGACCGCCGACCTCACAAACTCCCCCGTCCGGAGGTCCCGGTGGCTCGACGGCATCGTGTGCGACCCGCCCTACGGCGTCAGGGAGGGGTTGAGGGTGCTGGGGTGCCGGGACCCGGACAAGACGCCGTGGGTCGTCGAGGCCGGGAAGCAGCGGTACAAGTGAGTCGACGCACCCCGCTAAACCCCCCCTTCCGTATCTCTCAATCTACGAATCCAAGCATGCTGACGAGCACCAGATCGGGCGACTTCATCGCCCCCAAGAAGCCGTACAGCTTTCTCGCCATGCTCGACGACATCCTCCAGTTCGCCGCCGACACCCTCGTCGACGGCGGCCGCCTCTCCTTCTGGATGCCCACGGCCAACGACGAGGACCAGGAGATCCCCACGCCGCAGCACCCCCGCCTCGACATCGTCGTCACGTGCGTGCAACCGTTCAACAAATGTGAGTTTTCTTGTTGCAGACTGCCTATACCCTACCGCTAAACCCGGCTGCCGCCGTTCCCCCCAACGTGCTTCGTCTGGACCCCCTTCATGCTGACCTGCTTCTCTCTCTCTCTCCCTCCAGGGTCTCGGAGACTCATCACGTACCGGCGCATCCCCGACAGCCAGGTCGACCCGGAAAGGCTGGCCGCCTACAAGCGCACATTCGTCGCGGGAACAACAGCAGATGAGCTGAACCCCTTCCGAAAAGGCTACTTCACCAAATTCGAAAAAGAAGAAGCCTAGTAATAGAAGAAGAACCAAAAAAGCCATGTACAGCAAAAAGAAGTTTACCCCGTTGTTTGATGATGCCTTGCCCGTGCCTAACAAGAAATACTGTAAATGTAGCTGAGTGTGTGTCTCTCTCTCTCCGTACGTAGGTTTCGTGATCCTTCTTGTCGTCGCCGGGCCTTGAATTATCCCTACTCATACCCAAGGCGTACCCAAGGCATCGTCGTTTGATATCATTTGCAAAAAAAAAGAAAATAAAAAGCCGCATGCGTCCAAGCAGATGTACTCCCGCGCGCCGCGTAATGTCTGCTGTCACGCTCGGTGCCTCTGACACCCCGCTGAGCCCCTTTCCCCTAATTCTTCCCAAGCCGGTGTGGCCTCGGGGCCTCATCTGAATTCCATGGCACCAAAGCAACCCCTATCCTCCACGTGCTTGAGCTCAAGCTGTTGAAACCTAGCGGGGATTGTTAGCGAACAAAAAGCAAGCAAAAAAAAGACAAATGTCTCGGGGTATCGTCGGCACAAACTTTTCGCTCTTGGAGTGGAAGTAGATTCCACTCACTTCGCCCTTGACCTGGTTGAAGCAGATGTAGTAGAAACCCTCGAAACTCGCGCCGGAAATGGTGCGCACACGGTGATCGGGGACGAGGAAATGTTCCTTCCACCGCATGAAGATGTTTTCGCGCTGCGCGACGTCACGGATCACGACCGGGCCCTTGCGCGCTTGCTTTTGGAACGGGCGGAAGGCGTTGAACTTGGCCCAGTGGTTTAGGTCGATCTTGTCGGTGGCGCCCCAGGTCTCGTGGTTTGTGATGAAGCTGTATTTGGTGCCAATGATCTCGCCCTCAAAGTACGTCGTCAATGTGGGGTGGTCTTCGGTGAGGCCTGCACGCACACACACACAGAGTTTAGCAAACGGTTACACGACGGGCGGGGAAGCTAGCCGTCCGCACCTTGGATTCGCAGGTATCCGCACAGGAAGGATTCCCTGAGATCGACGTGCTTGATTTCGACCTGCACGTCATACACTTGTCGCTCGGATTGTTGCGTTCCGTGGAATTTGCTTCCAGGTCGCAAAAAGGAGGATGCTGTTGATGGAATGATCTGTTGATGCGTCAGTCGCCGGTGAGGTACACGTTCACCGTTGGATACATACCCGCATGTTGGAAAAGTCCGAACCCATGGATGGCGCCATGAGCTCCTCTTCCCACACGTCATCGACGTCGAACTCCATGCCCTTGCCGTCGTCGTGCACCGATGTTGGCGAAAGCCTAGGGTCGTGCCGCCTAGCGCCATCTTGCCGAGATGCCCTCAGCCTTTCACCAGCCGAGTGTCCCTCTTCGTCGGACTCTGCATGCTTGAACGAATCCATATCGGCCGCCGGCGAAGAGTGGGCGGTGTCGCCCGACTGCGGCCTCGGCGACATCGTGGTGGATCGGGAGGAGGAGACGGCGGACGTGGGCTCGTCGTCGATGATGACCTCTGTGCTCATGCCCTCGGCTTGCGACATTGGGGCGCTGACGGGGGCGGGCGATGCGTCCTCGTCCATGCGATCGTCGTGATGGGCGTCCATCTCGGCAGGGCCTTGGTTTGCATCGGTCGGTGGGCGCCAGCTGCGTTGCGGGGTTCTTGAGTTGCTGTCTTCAGGACATGTCGAGAAACTGTGGGATCGAGGTGAATGGGGGTCGGGAGGAGGATTGGATGAAGGCGTCGGCATGCTGGGCAGGAGGAGGATCGAGGTCGTGTGTCGTGAGGTGCGGCGGTGGAGATATCGATGTCGGGCGATGGGGTTCGGTCGCGTCGACGGGGAACGGCTGCGGCTTTACCGCCAGCAGGGGGGGAGAGGGCTCCGCAATGATGACAGCAGGGGGTGGCAAGAGGATCTTTGGGGTCAAGCAGGCAAGAGAGTATAGTATCGATCGGTGTCTGAATATGCAGTGACGGGCGATGTCGGGGTTCGTTGGTGGACTCGTTCGTGTGCGATCGTGGGCTCGAGACACAAGACTCGGTCGAGGGGATGCGAGGAGAGGTGATTCAGACCAGTTGGAGCAACGGGTGACCCAAAGGACCAAGTAGTATAGGCAGAACAGAACCACAGGCCTGGCAAGCGGTCGGTAGCGGTCGGGGGCTCGAGAAGGGTATTGGTCGGGACAATACCACCCCAGAAATCCGCAGGAGACTGGAGTCGCGGGGACCACAGCGGGTGGTAAGGAGGGAGGTTTGTGGACGGCAGGCAGTTGTTGGTTGCTGGTACCGGCACGAGTCAAAAGTGTGAAGCTCGTCGCAGAAGAGGAAGCTTTCTAGGGTTGAGGGAATATCGAATGCAGGACGAGAGCAACAACTGGTGGATGACTGATGTGACAGAAGCGAAGTCGGGCGAGGCAGACTGGATGTGCGGGAAATGGAAGGGTTGCCTGCAGCAGCAGTTAACGGCCGCGATTGGAATGGCAGCGGTAGAAGCAACGATGGCGATGCGGAGAGGGCAACCAAGGAACGGAAAATGGGACGGGGGGTGAAGATTGGCGTTGGGAACGGGGGAAGGGAGACAGATGCACCCAGACAAGAGGACTGACTACCTACAGAGTAAGGTACGTGGAGACGGACGGGAACGCAGAGGACTGGAGGTACCTACCTAGTGTTCGGGATGTAGGAGATGTACGTACACTACATACACAGGTACGGTACACTTCCTCGTCAGAAGCGTGGGACGGGGGTGCAATAGGAATGAGAGAAACGGGGGTGACCGGGAAGGTTTGGGACGAGAGACGACGAGGAGGGATGGGATGGGACGGGATGGACCTGTATTGCGTTGATTGGGTTCGGCTTCACAAGCATGGCTGATGGGGAGGGCTTGCTTTCTGTGCGTCTTCGCCTGATGCTCTGCTGGACGTAGACTTGTATGAGACGGAGCGAGGCGAATATGTTTGAATACTACCTGTTCATGTTGAAGCGGCGGGAATCCAATAGTATAACGTCCAGCAGTACCGTTTGGAAAGGATGCAGATATGAGTAAGTGTACTTGGTACCTAGACGCAGAAATTGGAAGTGAGTAGGTACAGACTTGGGGGGGTGAGAGTGAAAAAATGCGGAGGAGGGTAAGGTCATGGCAGGTGTGCAGTCAATGCATTGCAGCCGATGACGCCTGCGTCCCCGCCTTCTGCTCGCAATCTGAAGACCACCACCACCACCACCACCACCACCACCACCAGCTACCATTAGGCTCTCTCTTTCTCTCTCTCAAAGAGTGAAGAAGGGGAAGGGGGGGAAGGGGAAAAAAAAAAAGTCAAGCCAACAGAGGCCCGTGGGACGTGGAGACACGCATCGTTTACCGCTAACCACGTTGGAAGGGTCCCCCCAGCATGTGCCATTTCTGCGCTGTCAAGCCTCGCCCGTCGCACTGCGTCTTCCCTCCTTTTTCCTTTTTTCTTTTTCTCCGTCTTCTTATTTTGCTTTCTCTCTCTCTCCCTCTCTCTCGCATTTTTTTCTCTGGCGTCACTCTCCCCCCGTCAAGCCCCGTCCGTCACTCAGGCTAATCCCGACCGCTGTCGCTTCTGGCGTCTTGACCCTGCCACGCGGTGACAGGATGGCTGCGCTAACTCGGGCCAACTCGTCTAGCACGCCTAGCACACCCAGCTGCCAGCATTTTGCCTTTTTGTCGCACCGCCTAGCGGCTTGGAGGAACACGCTGCTGGGCCGCAAGCGTCGCAAGGACACTGCAACACATCACGCATTGGTAGGGCCAACGGCATGTCAACTGGTACACGGTGCTCAACTGGCAGCGAGCTGGTAGGTGACCGACGCCTCTTTTTTTTTTTTCCTTCCTTTTTTTTTCGTCTTCTTCCTCTTCGATTAGTCCCCTGCCGCGCTTTGCGTCTGATTCGCTAGCCCTGCCAACTCACTTGGCACGCACTTCACCACTGACACTCTTGTCTCTGGCCCATGTCTTGCTGTCTTTCTGTCTGTCACCGGCTCCCACTCGCTGCTGCGCCTGAGCCTGCGCCTGCACCTCACACCACACCTCGCTGAGACGAAACCGCGTCTCTGTCGCTTCGCTGTCCGCATGCGCTGAGATGCATCTTGTGCGCTGCTGCTGCTCTCTCTCCCGTCCTGCAACAACAGTGCAGTTTTCTAAGGGGTCAGGGGCCTCTCTTCATCGGGCTTGCGGACTCTTCTCAGCGCCCGTTTTCCCCTCTCCTTCCCCAACCCTCGCGGCGGGACGGGGGCTTCGGCAGGGCGCTGAATCCATCTCGCTGTGAGCACAGACTGGGGCCAAACTCTGTGCTCTTGCAGCGACTCTCTTGTTCTTCCTGCATCAAGCCAAGCCCTCAGACTCTGTCCAAGCACCTCTCTCTCATTTCGCAGCAGCTGTGCCTACCTACCTAGTTCCAGCCTTTGAATGCATGGCATCAAGGGCCCTAGGTAGTCTAGGTAACCTTCTAGCATGGTCTTTTAAGCTTCGTCGTGAGGCTGAGCTCAAGTCCGGACAGCTCAGAGAGCTCTCCTTAACTCGCCCGGGTCATACCCAAGTTAATGCCCAAATTTATGCCCCCAGCCTCATGTGAAGAGGGCTGTGCGAATTGGCATTCTCTCCCGTGCCTAATCCATCCCTTCCTCGCCATATCCCCTCTCCTTAACAATGTAGGTAGAAGACCTGCATCCACGGCCAGCAGCTCCCTGCCATAGTCTGTGGGCCCCTTAGCCTCGCATTCTTGCTGCATTTCAATTGTCGCCGTCTGTGAGCTTTCAAATCGGACGTCTTCATCACGTTCGACCTGGTAAACCCCTATTCCAGGTGCAAACCCGGCCCGGCATGTCGTGATGGGAATGCTCCAAGGCCTTCGGGCGCGCGCATCAAGTCTCGGGTCTCAAACTCATCACGGCCATCACATTCATCGCATGAGAGACACTCCGGGATCGGCATCGCCTGTCCAGCGCGCCGCCCTCGTGTGCCCCGTTCTTCCATGCCCTCTTCTGGCGCAATCCGAACGCCGGGCACCAGCTCGCTCACCCGCCCGCGCCATCAGCGACGGTTACCTTGCAAGCCTTGCCAGGCTTGTCGCATCCGTCTGCTCACCCCCCCGCTAGCAGCCCGCAAAGCCGCCGTTTGAACACCCTCCCAGTCAGGCGCTCGTGACGCGACTTGCCTAGTCTGGAATGCAGCCGTTCCGAAATCTGACTCGGGCTTGGTTGGCATGTATGCGTGTGTGTGTGTGCCTGCGAACCGCATCACCTTCATCCTCGAACCAAGTGCAACGTCCCAATTCTGCGCAATCCGACCGATTTGTCCGCGTCAAATTCCCTGACAGCGGGCCGCATGTCACCTCATTAAAAAGAAAGAAACAAACTCCTCCCCCATCTCTGGGCCTGCTGAGCTAAGTCGCCAATCCGCAACTTTGAAGCCTCACTTCGGCGTAGCAGGGGGTGGCTCGTGCGTGCGTGCATCAAAAGAGGAAGAGAAGAGAGAAAGAATTAAAAAACCGTATCTCGTAATGTTTTTTTTCTCTACAAAAGACACATGACCGGAAGCCGTGCAGTCTCGTCCAAGTCTACTTCAAGTACGGGACGACCAGCAGGATTCCTGAATTTGCCCGCCTGCCCGTCCGTCCGTTCGCCTGCTTGTCGTCTGAGCTGAAGGGCCCAAGAACTCCTCTCCATGCATCCAACATGCGGCATCATGCATTTTTCTAGAAAAGTGGTCGTTCCGCACGTCACATGCGGTGTTTCGTCATGGTCGTCTCGCGGCCCCCTCTCATGGGGAGCCGCTGGCCACTTGTCCCGGGTATCTCCAATTTCGTCGTCGTCGCCGCCGCCTATCAGCGTCGTCGTTTAGATGGGCTTGATCTTGAAGTGTAGCGCAATCAGGCTGAACACCAGCGCCTTGAGGTCCTGCACCAGGTAGTAGAACACTCGCAGTCCTTCGGGGTCGGCGGACTCTGTCACGTCGACCAGTGACCCGATCTTAGCCGTCTGTTCCAACCGTGTCAGCCCGCTTCTCCGAGTCCAGCAAAGCCGCCGTCACCCACCTCGAATGAAATGTGGTCGTTGCCCAGCCGAATCTCGAGCTCTTGACGTCCGTCCTTGTTCTTCTGCGGCCATTTTGAGTCGTCTTCCCTTCACGATGTGTCAGCGGTGCCGTGGTGTAGTCCGTCGCTGGGGCCGTACTTCATGATCTCGCTCGTCTTGATGATGCGCTTGATCTCATCGATAACAAGAGCGCTGACGCACACTAGTTTCCTCGGGTTAGTCGTGTACGTTTGTTTATTTCGTGGTCGGCATCGTACTCTCTTTGCGGATCAGACTGTCATTTCGGTAGTTGGAGTTGTTCGCGTAACGTGCAACTGCGCTTCTTCCATCGCCGAGAACGCGGAAATCGAACTCTGAGGGCCATCGTCAGAATGCAGATCGAGGGATCATGTGGTGGTGGGGTCGGCGTTACCCAAGAACTCGTGTCCGAACCGTCCAGAGTGGCCGGAGCTGCGTCCAGTTAGCCAGAGTGCCCCAATGTAAAGAGAGAAGGGCCGCATACTAGTATCGGAGGTAAAACTGATCAGTAGGGGCCGCCATCTTTGCAGCTGTGGTCGACAGTGTCAATGTCGGTGTCTTGTTGCGGCTGGTGTCCTTGAGCTGCAAGGCTGGAGACTTGGGAATGCAAGAAAAGCGGGATGGCCCCCCCGTCCCGCCGGCGGTGCCAGTGACGGCCTCAGCCCTGGCGGGGATCTTGGACCGGCAGTGGTCCAAGCTCCGGCCAATTAGGGAGCTCCATCAAGGGAGGCTCATTGCAGGGATTGTCCGGCAGCTTTAATCCGTTCCGGACTTCAGGGTCCCCACCAAAATCACGTGGGCTCTTCGCTTAGTGACACCTGTTCGGCGGCAGGCGCCCAGGGACAGATATTCACGAATGGGCCAGATAGAGAGACTAGTTGCGAAGCCGTATATCGGAACGAATTGCTTCCCAAACAGCACAACTGGGCGACGCATGTCTACCAAGGTCTCGCGTGGAAGAGGACAGTCTGAACGGATGGTCTAACGTTCGTCATTTCCCCCGTACTTGGCCCCCCTTGAACCCACAGCAAACGTGTACCTTCAAACAGCGTGAGCTTCCCTTAGGTAGCTAACACGTATTCCGCCCCGTCCCCTAGGCCGTCCAATCCCCACCGCCCAGCTTCGATACATCCCACTCGAACACCCCCCGACTTCCCCTTGAACACTGTCCTCAACCTCACCGCGCCGGCACTTCGCCAGCAACACCACATCAACCGCCCACGATGGCCTCCTTTCTGGAAAATGCGTATAGCTTGGTGCATCAGGACAATGCTGCCGACGTCCCTTCCCTCTCCGACCTGCGCACGCAGCTCGAGAAGGGCACCGACGAGAGCAAGGTCGAGACCATGAAGCGCATTCTCACGATCATGCTCAACGGCGACCCGATGCCTAACCTGCTCATGCACATCATCCGATTCGTCATGCCCTCGAAGCACAAGGCTCTGAAGAAGCTCCTGTACTTTTACTACGAGATCTGCCCCAAGCTCGACTCCAATGGCAAGCTGAAGCAGGAAATGATCTTGGTCTGGTTCGTGGCTGGCTCTTCGTCCCTTGGGAGCTGCGACACCCATGCTGACACTCTGGCCTTAGCAACGGTATCAGAAACGACCTTCAGCACCCCAACGAGTACATCCGAGGAAACACGCTTCGCTTCCTGTGCAAGCTCAGAGAACCCGAGCTCATTGAGCCTCTCCTTTCGTCCGCGAGACAATGCCTTGAGCACCGCCACGCCTACGTCCGCAAGAACGCCGTCTTCGCCGTCTCCTCCATCTTCACACACTCCGCTTCCCTCATTCCCGATGCCTCCGACCTCATTGCCACATTCCTCGAAGCCGAGACCGACGCGACATGCAAGCGCAACGCTTTCGCCGCCCTGGCGTCCATCGACCACGAGAAGGCCCTGCTCTACCTGAGCACCGTATTCGAGGGTATCCCGAACGCAGAGGAGCTTCTGCAGCTCGTCGAGCTTGAGTTCATCCGCAAGGATGCCGTCCAGAACTCCCAGAACAAGGTGAGTTCCCCGGCAAGTATGGGCTGCGCGCACGTCTAACATGAAGCAGGCGCGGTATCTCAGACTCATTTTCGACCTCCTCGAAGCAAACACCTCAACCGTCGTGTACGAAGCCGCCTCGTCATTAACCGCCCTCACCAACAACCCCGTCGCAGTCAAGGCCGCAGCCGCCAAGTTCATTGAGCTGAGCATCAAGGAGGCAGACAACAACGTCAAGCTCATTGTGCTTGACCGCGTCGACCAGCTGCGGAAAAAGAACGAGGGTATTCTGGACGACTTGGTCATGGAGATCCTCCGTGTCCTCTCCAGCCCCGACATCGATGTCCGACGCAAGGCCCTGGACATTGCCCTCGAAATGGTGTCGAGCAAGAACGTCGAGGAGGTTGTCCTGTTGCTCAAGAAGGAGCTGTCCAAGACCGTCGACCAGGAGTACGAGAAGAACACCGAGTACCGCCAACTTCTCATCCACTCCATCCACCAGTGCGCCATCAAGTTCTCCGAGGTTGCGGCCAGCGTTGTCGACCTGCTCATGGACTTCATCGCCGACTTCAACAACACCTCTGCCGTCGATGTCATCAACTTTGTGAAGGAGGTCGTGGAGAAGTTCCCCAAGCTGCGCAAGCCCATCGTCCAGAGGCTGGTGGCCACCCTCAGCGAGGTGCGCGCTGGAAAGGTATACAGAGGAATTATGTGGATCATAGGAGAATATTCCTTGGAGGAGCGCGACATCAGGGATGCGTGGAAGAGCATTCGTGCCAGCCTTGGCGAGATCCCGATCCTCGCCTCGGAACAGCGACTTCTTGACGGTGATGGTGAGGAGGAGAACAAGGAGCAGGTCAACGGCCACTCCAAGCCCGCGGCGCCCACCGGCTCCCGAAAGGTCCTCGCCGACGGCACCTACGCTACCGAGACAGCGCTCACCAGCCAGTCCTCGGTTGCCGCCAAGCTGGAGGCTGTCAAGGCCGCCCAGAAGCCTCCCCTGCGCCAGCTGATTCTCGATGGCGATTACTACCTCGCGACCGTTCTCTCCGCCACCCTCGTCAAGCTGGTTATGCGCCATGCCGAGATCTCTGCCGAGTCCGCGCGCACCAACGCTCTCCGTGGTGAGGCCATGCTCATCATGATCTCCATCATCCGCGTCGGCCAGTCGCAGTTCGTCAAGGCCCCCATCGACGAGGACTCGGTGGACCGCATCATGTCTTGCGTCCGGTCGTTGGCCGAGTTCACCCAGAACAAGGAGCTCGAAACTGTCTACCTCGACGATACCCGCAAGGCGTTCAGGGCAATGGTCCAGGCTGAGGAGAAGAAGAAGGCCGCCAAGGAGGCTGTCGAGAAGGCCAAGACGGCCATCCAGGTTGACGATGTCGTCCAGATCCGCCAGCTCTCGAAGAAGAACGCCAGCGACGGGATGGATGAAATCGAGGTTGACTTGGAGAGGGCAACTGGCGGAGAGGCTACCGCAGAGGATCTGTCGTCTAAGCTCAGCCGCGTTGTCCAACTGACCGGTTTCTCCGACCCTGTCTACGCCGAGGCCTACGTCAAGGTGCACCAGTTCGACATCGTCTTGGACGTGCTGCTGGTCAACCAGACCATGGAGACGCTGCAGAACCTGTCCGTCGAGTTTGCTACCCTTGGTGACCTCAAGGTGGTTGAGCGCCCGACGACACAGAACCTGGGTCCCCACGACTTCCACAACGTCCAGTGCACCATTAAAGTCTCCTCCACGGATACCGGTGTCATCTTCGGCAACGTCGTCTACGACGGCGCCCACTCCACGGATACCAACGTTGTCATCCTCAACGACCTCCACGTCGACATCATGGACTACATCCAACCCGCGACGTGCACCGAGACTCAGTTCCGCACGATGTGGACCGAGTTCGAGTGGGAGAACAAGGTCAACATCAACTCCAAGGCCAAGTCTCTCCGCGACTTCCTCGAGCAGCTGATGGCGGCAACCAACATGAACTGCCTCACCCCCGAGGCCAGCATGAAGGGAGACTGCCAGTTCCTGAGCGCCAACCTGTACGCTCGCAGTGTTTTCGGTAAGTTTTCTCGGCCAGCAATGAACATGACGTATGCTAACCATTGTAGGCGAGGACGCTCTGGCCAACTTGAGCATCGAGAAGGAGGGCGAGGACGGACCCATTACGGGCTTCGTCAGAATAAGAAGCAGATCGCAAGGCCTGGCTCTGAGCCTGGGCTCCCTCAAGGGCCTCAACAAGATCGGCTCAGCGGCATAAGGGGGTGGAGGGTGAGGTTCTGGTGCTATATATCGAGAAAGCAGTGTCGCCCCGGCTGCCCACGGCTACGCCCGTGGGTGTAATGAGAGCCATGGAGGTGTCATGATGGCTCCGAAACCAAAAGCAGAGACACGATGCGTGGGAGAGGGACAACGGACGGCTGGCTTGGTTGGAGCGGCTGACAGCGTTGAAATGGGAATGAATGAGGGAAAAAGGGGGGAAAGTCTTGTCTATGTTTTTCTTCCCTCGGCTCCCCCCCCCCCCCCCTCTCTCTTTGTGGTAAGAGTAAAAAGTGCAGCCCGGTCAGGCGTCATGAGTAGGTAGAAATGAGATGTTCTTCATGTTCCATTTGGAAGATTGGGTCAGGTCTGTGAATTTGCGTGCAGGATAAGGCTTGCATAATTGTGAACCGTCGTACATGGACTCAAGTTGGTTCTTGACCCACCCAACAGGGCTTACCTCTAGGCTGGAGAGGGAACACAAGAGCGTTACATCAAGCCATTGGCCAAAGACAACAGGTCAAGGGAAGATGCGACAGGTCTTGTCATGTTTTCTCATACATGGGGTATTTCACATATTGTAACGAAGCAAGGTGAATAGTCAGAGCGGGAT
Organism: Colletotrichum spaethianum; assembly: GCF_022836535.1. NCBI lineage: Eukaryota > Fungi > Ascomycota > Sordariomycetes > Glomerellales > Glomerellaceae > Colletotrichum > Colletotrichum spaethianum. The sequence continues at coordinate 200,381 of NW_026054817.1, read as the reverse complement.
CAGATGTTTGTACTATTCTCCGTCCCAAGTAACAACCCCTGCCAGGCTACTCGGGGAAAACCACACGCCAGTTTGATCGCAATGATCGCTATTAACAACTACAGAGAATTACGAAAAGAGAGAGAGAGATAGAGTATGGGAAAAGAAAAAGGGGGTCCAAGACAAGCACGCCCCTGCAACGATGTGCTGTATAGTCAAACAAACGCCCTGCAATGGCTCGCCAGATTTATTGCTTGATTATCTGGGGAAAGATTCTTCCCCCGGTCGCCCTGAACGCCAGATTCCGAAAAGGAGAGAGTGAGAGAGAGAGAAGGAACGCTGAAAGAGTCTCGGACCGCGATGAAAGGGGGTATTTATCCAGACTGAGAGAGAACCAGACCAAAGGAAATTTTGTGCTGATGTAACAAGTCGATGTGAGGAGAGGGATATATGAAAGGGCGTAGCGTGCGCACGTGGAGGAGTGTCGTCTGCGCTGGGCCGGCTCCTGAACAGGCATGCACGTCAAGATGCTGGCCGCTGGTGCGTGGTGACTGCGAACAACAGCCGGAATGGCCACGACAAGCGCACCTACTGGCTGGCCCCTGTGACCGGGGACAGTTGCGGGCTCGGTGGGCCGAGTACCATGCGAGTCCTGACGACGCGCAGTGTAACAGACAGCCAGGGCGCGTGCTGTCTCATCGGAGATTGTCCTCGATGATGCTATCGGTCGAAGACGAGGGCGTTGACCACATGGCTCTCCTGCCAGCCCTGCTCGGTGAGGGAGAGGTTCTCCTTGAGGATGCGGCCCATGTAGGCGATGCGGACCTTTTTGGCGGCGGCAAGCTAAGTAAGAAATATGTCAGAGGATGGCGGTTGTGGAAAAAGACATGCGCAGGGCTGACTTACTCCTGACTCCTCCTGGATCTTACGGGCCACGACTCTGACGCTGTCCGACTTTGCAAAGTTGACGGTGACATCGCGCGCCGTCTCGCTCAGGCGGGCCAGCACCGAGAGCTGGTCCCGGGCGTCGACGACGGCCTTGCCCTTTTCTTCTCGCCGCCGGACGTTGTCGTCTTCGTCCTCGTCGAGCTCCTCCGTGGTCTCCTCCCCTCCGGCGAGATCGTCCTTGAGGTCCCTGGTGGAGAGCGCCTCGTCGGCGTCGTCGATGGTGGCGTCGTCCTCGACGAGGTTGGTCGGGTCGGCGACCAGCCACTCTGCCAGGGCGTAGTAGTTGCCCAGCTGGTCGTACGCGCCCTGCGCGAGGTCGCCCGTCGGGAGCGTGATCTCGGCCGCATCGAGGATGCCCTGCGCCGTCGCGAGGCCGTTGGTGCCGTCCGCCGCGGCGCCCTGGCCGACGGGGTCCCAGAGGACCTCGAGGGCGGCGCGCAGGGACTGCCAGACCTCGGGGCGGCCCGTGACGCGGGTGTCGAAGAAGTCGGCGCGCTCGCGGTCCAGGGCGGCGCGGGTCCAGGCACGGCCCTTGGAGGCCCACACATGGCGACGCAGGGGCTTGTTGATGTGTTTGTCGAGGGGCATGTTGGAGGGGCGGCCGCGGCGGCGGCCGGACGAGGTCTGCGTCGTCTCGGCGGCGGCAGGCGAGGCGTCGCGGGAGACGGAGGGGGCCGCGGCGGGGTTGATGGCTCTCGCGGAGCCCGTGTTGGACGGGTCCGGGTATGGGGCGTCGCTCTCGGGCGGGAGATGCAGCAACCCTACGGGAAGGATGGTTAGTTTGCGAACCGGTGGGAGGTGGGTTGGTCGTGCAGATGCATGTCTGGTAGTGCGCTTCGGGCGCACGGCCGGAGCCGTCTACGGTGGGTGAGGGCACGAGGAGAGAATGAGAGATGAAAATACCATTTTGTCAGAGCTTCGCGGCACGAAGAGGGGCAAGTAAGAGTATGCGTGGGGGTTCCTATTCTAGCAGGTCGAGATGTCTCGTGCCATCGCCTGGGATCGTCCGTCCTGGTGCGCAGAGTTGTCGGCGACTGATGGGTATGAGTGGTGTAAGTAAGCTCGAGCGGCACAAGAATCGCAAAGGCGTGTCTGTGTGACTTTGCGAAAGAGCAGCGAACGGCTGTATTATAGGGCAAGGAGAAGGTAAGGTAGGAAAAAGGAGGAGAGGCGAAAATCGGGCGATAGTCGTAGGGAGGCCTGGACCCTTGCTTGGTCGATGTGACGAACTGTCGCTGGTTGGTTGGTTGGTTGGCGGACAGGCCTGCTCGTGTGTTGGTTTGCCGGACACGAACGTGGGGAGCAGCGAATGGAGGAAGAGGTGGTGGTAGTGAGCGAGCGGCAGATCCCAACGTATGTGTCTGTGAGGAGTTTGGAGTGCTTGTGTATATCGTGGGCGAGAAGGGGCGAAGAGGACGAGGAAGAGGGGAGAAATGACAAGTGACGAGCGGACGACGAGACCGGGACGAGGTTCGGGGTCGGTGGGCTGGCGGTAGTGACGAACGGGGGACCTGGACCTCGCTCTCAGGCCGGCCTGACTGACTACTGCCTTCTTCTCTCTCTCACTGCTCGCTCACCTTGTCGCGCTGAGAAGATTCAAGACTGGACGGGGCCGGGAGTGATGGTTTACACTTTCAGCGGTCGTAGTTCCCGGAAGAGGATTTCGGTAGCAGGGGTGGTGCTAGCTGCGATAGCGCAAGACCACCTGAATTTTGCTTGTTTCCGCTTTAGAAGCCCGCCTAGGATGACCGAGGAGATAGCTAAGCAATGAATAACAGGTCTGGACCTCGACTTTTTGTCCCTTTCTCCCGCCCCCCTAGGTGCGCCCTGCCCCAGTCCCGGTCGTCGCTCTTTTCGTCCGTCATTAACTTTGATTATTATTATTATTTTAGGTGTCCCGCGTGCAGTGCTCCCCAACCAGGGCCTCCATTCCGTCCAAATCTCCGTTTGCACGTGGCGCCTGCTTTGTCCGCAAAACGCTGAAGACAATAGAACTGAGACAATGCATCGACCCAGTCAGCCAAGCCGGGCAGTCTTTTCTGGTCTTCGAATGGATTTTCCCTCCGTCTTCCCTTTTTTTGTTTCTTTCCCTAGCTCTTGGTCACAAGTGCTTTGGCAAGTTCCACCAGAAAGCCGGCCCAACACAGGGTCCTCCCCAGCAATCCTGGGCCTAGCTCACGGTCCACCGGCGGGACGTTTCCCTCCATTGGTGCTCGGTGAGCTGGTAATGGTGCTCGAGTCGTGCTACGATCAAGGTTGCTGAGCCACCGGGCCTCTCACAGCGCCTGGTCTTGATCAATGACACAAACAAGCTCGCGGACGCAAGTCATGACCGAGGAACAGATGCCCCAAAACTCGCACTAAGAGAAGTTACTTCATGACGACAGGCGCTGTCAAGACGGCTTCGTCAGCGACAGAGCCCACAGACGGAGACGGCTAGGCGGGTGTCTCGTATCACACTCGACGAACCCAATTAAGACGCCGTTGCCGAACTTCCGTTACCTCAACCACGCTGTTTCGGGGACCTGGCTCTTAGTTACACGATCCATATGCTTCTCCGAAATCAGATCTGCCACCTCTCTCCGGCGCTTGGGTTGCGTTGATTATGTCACTATCAATTCCCAAGAATGTCCTGTCTACGACAAACTCGCAAATATGGCCTTTGTCAACGGCGAATCCAACACAGGACATGCTCCCTCCCTCCCTCCCTCCCGAGGCGTCCACCTTTTCAGACGAACCGAACGCACCGGCTTTCCCATGAAGATCCGACTGTGTGGGCGGCTTCATCGAATCCACGGAGCCTCCGTGTCATGCCGTTTCGGCACCTGGTCCAGTCTTTTGTGGCCGCTGCACCCCTGATCTGTACCCATCCCCGGGCCCAGTTTTCAATCTTTCCCTGCCAGTCCTCCCACCCACCAAACGGCAGATCAACGGTCGCGACCGATGACGTTTGAACACCACCTGTCATTGACAGCGGCCCGGGCGGCCCAGTCTTCTTGTCCGGTGGCTGTGAGGTTGGCGAGACGCCCGTTGTAGCCGTTGCAGGCCGTTTCTCTCAAAACCCAACGGCTTCTCGTTGTAGTGTCTGCCGAGCAATCACCACAGGAATTTACGACAGTTCTTGCTGTCACATAGGCACTTAACCATGTCGCCCTGCTTGCTCTTGTCCTTGGCATCGTCGTCTTCCTCATTGACGCCGTCGACGTAGTCAAACGTCAGCTCCTCTCCTCTCGGGATGTCCTTGAGCGCAAACATGGCAATATCGTGGATATGCTTGTCGGCGTGGTCTCCCACACGCGCGAAAATGCGCAGGTTCGGGTCGCATGAGTGGTTGATGAACCGGGTTGGGCCAGACATGAACTCCCCGTCGATCTCGAGTGGCGGTCCTCGGAGGCGCACGTCGGGCGACTTCTTGTCGGTGAACTTGTCGAGCGCGAAGAGGTACACGTCCTTCCGCTCGGCGATACTGGACGCACTGCGGCGACGCTGGGCTTCTTGTGGCGTGATAATCTCTCCAATGTACTTGTCGACGAACTGTCCCTTTTTGATATCGACCAGCGAGCGTACTCCTGTCATCCAACAATCAGCCACAGGGTACTCGTATTACACGCACTTATGGGGGGCTTACCCCATCCAGTCCTCTCCGTCCGGAAGATCTGCAAAGGCACCTTGCGACCTCTTTCAACCACACGGTTCGGGCAGCTCTCGGCGCACGCACAGCCATCGTGGCATTCATAAATAGGTCGCTTTGACTTCAAAAACTTGCTGCGCAGCAGACCAGCCTTGGCACCGTGCATGTGGTACATGTAGACCTTTCTCCTTGCGTGCCCCTCATCGTCCGAGTCGTCCTCTTGCTCCTGCAGGCACAGGCAACCGCTGTACTGACATTCCTCAACGTCTTCACACTCGCAGCCGGTGCGGAAACTATCCTCGGCGGCCTGAACGCCGGTCCCGAGCTTCGAGTGTTGTAGAAACCGGAAGGTGGATGGGATGACTGCCTCATCTACTTCGTTCACTATCGTGATTGGGTATTGCTTGTGTTTCGGAAACGAACGGATCTGGCACCAATGGCAGTTTTCTTTTTCTTTTTCGAGAGCCTGCGAAAGACAAGGTCAGCTTGGGTGTCTGCACTGAAGTAGCTGGGAGGTTTGAGTATCACCCTAGCCGATGCCTTCGTACCAGTCGGCTCACTGCCGCCATGGTGGAAGAAGTGGCGCTCAGTAGCCGCCTCCATTTTGTCAGCTGTTCTTCAAGGAACGGAGACCTTTGGCAGCATCCCAGAGACGAAGAAATGGGTGTTGGTAGGCGGCCACAACCTGCCCATGGTGGTTCGAATTGAAGCCGCGGGGCAGACAAGCAGTGGGCGGGAAGCAAACCACTTTACGCGACGCGTCCGGTGCACGGTAACGGAGGTTCAGCTGACTCAGCCGACGCAAGTGGGGCCGTTATTCACCTTCCCGCTTCCCGACACCACCCTCAGGAAGTCCATCCCCCGTTCTCTTTTCGTGCTTTGCTAACTATTTACATCAAGCAGGCAGTATCGAGATAACAAAGATTCGGGTTAGCAGACTGCTCTTTGAGACTGTATGGCAATTATGTAACAAATCTAGTTATGTTGTGTTATCAACCGACCTAGCAGCGGCCACATGTGCTAACCCTGTCCCACAATCGAGCATTACATACATACCCCTTACGAGTTCGCAAATCTCAAACTCACAAGTTCCTAGGCTTGTTCTTGCACTGAGGCTTGAACGTCGACCCGAGCTCTCCCCACTTGATGTTGCTAAACGTCACGACAGGGTTTGGCTCGACCTTGACCACGTTCGCCGGGAAACCCTCCGTCTGATCGCACGGTCCGGCCTCGGGTGCGCCGTCCAGCCACCTCATACCGCCGCCTTCGTCCCACCAGATGCTGAACGCGAGAACCATGCCGCGGTCAAACGACTCGCCCATTTCTTGGTGCGCGCCGAGGTCCATGAACCGACGGGACCCCGTCGCCTCGCAGAACTCGTCGTTGAGGTAGTTGACCTGCGGCAGGTCCGGGTTGTTGACCACCTCGCTGCGGATCAAACGCCCGTCCTGGATGTACAGCCGGTGAATCTCGGTGAGAACGCCGGCCTCGTTGGCGGGGAACTGCGTGATCACGGTAAAGGGGCGCGTGGTATCTACCTTGAAGTCCGGGCCGCGGCCGTATGTTTCCGGGGTGTTGACCCGGTACGGGCTTTGTAAAGATTAGCTTGGTTCAGGAATGACGATGGAATGGAATAGCGCTTACTTCCAGGCACAGCCGTTCTTGTCGCAGACACCTTCAAAAGCACAGTCTTCGCCCTCGCAAAGGTATACTCCGGTCTGGTTGCAAGGGTGTGGTGCCAAATGTGCCGCCCGCGAGTTGGCCTCCCAAATATCCTAAAACGAGCTTGTTAGTGACTCTCGAGACAACCCAGCAGCTCAGGAAACCTACCATCTCATTGCAGCATGCCCCATAGCCCTCAATGTTGGCCTCGCCGTTGATGAACGGCGTGGTATAGCACTGCGCATCGCAGTATCCTGGAGACGGACAAGTATCAGTTCAGTCCGAGGCAACCCGGGAATAGCCTGATAATGTAAAGATCGACAAGACGCACCCGTTCCGTGAAAAGCGCCTCCCTTGTTGAGTGCGCTCTTTCCGCCATCAGCCTCCATCTCGGAGGTATACAGCGCGCTGTTCATACCGCACGGAAGCTTCGAAACATCCACATCGAAGGTGAACTCCTTGCCCGTCAAGTGCATCATCTCGTACCTCTCCTTGGAAGAATCAAGAAGATACACGCGTGGAGACACCTGAGCGCCGTTTCGAAGTTGGTACATGGTCATGGCACTACCATCGGTGGTGACGCCCACACGGCTGTAGTCATCGAGGCCCTCCTGGACGCAGTTCTCGGCGCAAGCCTCCTTCGTCGGACACGCCGTCGCGTTGGGCGGGTTGCCCCAGGAGCCGCAAGAAGCGCCGTTAGCTTCCTGGTAGACGTTGTGGGCGAGGGAGTCGAGGACGATGAAGTTATTGACCTCAGTGCAGCCGCCGGCCTTGGTGCAACGCCATGTCGTCAGGGCCGGATGATTTTCGGCCGGTCCGATCTGGCGCTGGGCCGCTGCAAAGCCAAGGAAGAGGGTGGCCAGGCCCAGGCGGGAGAATGCTGAGGCCATGGCGACTGGCTGATGATCAAGGTCCTTGAGGGGGCGGTCACAGATGCACCAGGGTGAGGAGAGACGATGGCGATGGCACCACAAGACGGGTAGGAGCAGTCAGACGAGTTCTTTAGGGGTCCGGTCTGTAATATAACCTCACGGATGGCCAGCTCCATCTCAATGTTGAGCTTGGGCTGCCGCATACCGGTCCCTTTTCGGTTCTCCGCTTCACGAACTATTCCTTGAGAATGTGGCCCAAAGGGCCGTCGTCGACGATACTATCATGCGCGTCCCTTGCTAGTCCTGAGCTCGCTTTTTCCCAATGAGACAAAGGAAGATCACGCTCCGAAGCACCCCGTCGGGCTGTCCAAGCCCTGTGCCATGATCGATAGCAAGGGTCTGGCAGATTGAGCTGTGAGGCCACCGGCCGCGCGAAGCTAACTATTAGACTGGAAGCGGGCACGCCAGCGGATAGAATTGAGCCAGAGTGCTGTCGCGCCCGCGCCTGGTCTCTTCATGGCCCTCACGGTAGAACGGGCCAGGAACCGCGCGTGGGCAGCGCTTGGCGCTCGGTTGAATGCAACTGAACCTCCCCTTGCGTCGCTACGCAGTCGAACCTGCATCGATACATCAGGAAGGCCGCTTGGTCGTCTCGTTAGCTTGCCGTATAGAGACCTGGTAATTAGCCGGTTCTAGTTCGCGACGTGAGTCACAATTGGACGCACGCTGCATCCAGACCGGCCCTCCAGTACTGGTTGTTCAACACATTGGGGGCGTTCGTGGGAGAAGCTGGGGATGTGGCAGAAAGCGGGGAAAGGCCAGAATTAAAGACGGCAAACTGTCGAGGTTCCCCAGTCCTCCGCATGAAGCTATTGCAGGGGTACATGACAGGGGTCGGTGATCCGATCCATGTGCCAAACTAGGAGCGGATGTAAGTGTGAGAAAGGAGAAGCCCCTCCGGCTGGGGACTATCAATGCACAGGTGTGCTTTTGGGGTACGAGATAAGGTCTAAATGAACCGAAAATAAATGTAACGCGCTCTGTATTGGCGTAAGAGAGAAACTTGGAAGTTATTGGAAGTGTGAGATAAGTCAAAACGATGAGAAACGTCCATTGTTAGTGTTTCTAAGGTTTGCCAGCTTATCACAGAATATCAAACCAAACCTGGCCACAGGGACGGGTACAATACTGGCCAACTCGGGTCTGCCACACCTTAGACTCGCCGAGGAAGCTGGCCATCGGAGAAACTACCGCTCATCTCCGTTGAATTCTTCCTTCCTGTTCTCGCTTTCGATCATGGAACAATATTTCTATTGTTCCGCCTTTGCCCGGCCCGACACACACTATCCACGAGCGCTTGGCTCTAGTCAAATCCTACGAGGAAAGCAAACTAGCCGGACTCTGCCCCCATGCGACGTCTGTCAGATCACATGAACCGGTGGCCTTTCATATATCGCTGCAAGGCACACTGCTGGTCTCCACACGGAAACTCCCTGTTTTTACGTTGAATCTATTAGCACGTGGTGTCGCTTACGGGAACCGGTTCCGGTGGTCACTCTGCCCCAAGATGAGTAGTTTGTGGACTTCGGATGTCTCGCCGTGGCTAGCATCCGATTCGCGTGGCTCGTAGACGATGGTAAGACGGTTGGGTTGTCCCCCCCGCACTTATCTATGATGTGTTTATGCTATTAATCTCTCCTTACTATGCAACATAGAAGACAGGGAACTTAACGTACATTGTTGGTCTTTAAGCGTACTGACGCAACAATCTCCTTTTTTTTTTTTTTTTTTTTTTTTTGCATGATAGAGTTCGAGACCAACTAATTAAGCTGGTTTTAGACATGGACTTTGAGTAGCTGTGTACTCCTTTGAGTGGGTGCTGCATTCTTTCCCTTTTTCTCTTCCTTGGCTTTTCTATTCTTGTTTTTTTTTCGTGCCCTTTACTAGCTTTTGCCGGGCGCGCTCCCGCTTCTTCACTCACTCCTATGCAACACACCGAGGTGGAGAGTTTTACATGATATCGGAGTTCATGGCGAAGAATCAACGGTTCAATCATAGCTGTTTGTGCATAAAAGATAGTTCGGGTTTGGTAAATCAATTTTATGCAGAGATAGAGTAACGTGGAAAAACAAGTGTCCGAAGACGTTGTACTTGCGCGAACCAAAACATGTGCTGGAGAACAGGCTCGGAAGCACACGCCTGTGGCGGACGAAGCCTCCTTAAACGGCTTCATTCTCTGGCTACTCCCATGAAACAACTAAGCAAGGTTGACGAAGACCACAGTATGAATCCTCATCCGTCATCATGTGATGCATATCAGCTAGGCGACTAGCAGCACGCATTCATGTCTCATGAGCAATCATTGCCAGTTGTCCTTGATGACATCCACAATGACACCGTGGTCCTCGTCCTGCTTCAGCCCACTCACAACCACAACAGCGACCACACCCTCAACTCCCTTAACACGGATCGGCACGCCGCCGCCGTGGATCGCGTACTTGCCAGCCTGCTCCGTGCTCATACCGAACTTTGATGCGAAAAGCTGCTCGTCGCCGCCCAGCTTGTTGTGGAGCAGCCATGTGCTGCAGCCCCATCGCAGCACGCTGTTGCGCTTGCGCTGCACCCAAGTCTCGTTGTCGGGGAGAGTGCCGGGACCGACGGCCGTCTGGAAAAGAACCTGTTGGTTGTTGGCCAGAGCGATAGAAATCACTGTGGGTTTGCCGTTTTTCAGGGCAAAAGGGAGGAGACGGGCGTGCAGGAGGTGGCCGAGTTCAAAAGCGTCTTCGTATGTGAATGATGAAAGGGTGAAGGAGTCGCCATCCTCCTTGAGAGCTTCAACCTGTAATTTGTCAGAGACCATAGCAGCACATCGTTCATTATATCATATAAATACTCACATCGCGGGACGGAGATGGAATGTTGACCGGAGCGGTATCGGGGCTGCGAACAGCCTCTAGGGACTTCTCCAAGCCGAAGCCTGCGGGGTTACGGCGGGACCAGACTTTTGGGGACATGTTTGGCCGTGGCGACAGTGGTCTCAAGCTGTCCAAATATGAGTTAAATGTTGATTTATTTAGGTTTCCTGGCAGATCTTCTGGCGAGCGACTGGCGAGTGAGCCACTTGATGATAAACTGTCGTCGTTGAGCTAAAATTGAGGTCCTTGTTAGTTAATCATTCAATTAGCTGCGGCGGCAGCGCTCTTAAATCCTCAGCAAATGGACAAAACCCCCATCCGACTCCCATATTCCCAAAATTGTGGTTCCTCACAGCCCACTTGGCGTTTCTTTGACTCTTACAACTACCCCATCGGGAAAGGAGAGTTAGACGTACGGAGTCTGGAATCTCCTCCTGTTGCATAATAGGCTGCACGACTGGTTGAGTGACGGATGCCGTCACGCTCCTTGGGGTGCTGCCGATGGTGCTTGCCCGACCCGTGCTACTTTGTTTCCTAGGCGTCTTTGCGTAGCGATAGAGTCCCCATTCCCTCATTCTGCGCTGGAAGGTCTTGCTGTTTACTTCGATGCCTTTGGCGGCGAGGCCCTTGATCATGCTCTCGACGGTCTCGCGCCGGTTGAACGCCTCGATTATCCCCTCTCTGTAGGGCTCCAAGTCCAGACGGGGACGGCCGGGGGGCATTCTTTGGCTAAGCGACGAGCGTTCCTTCTACGATATGAACTTCTCGGTCTTGAAAAGGAGGCGACATTTGCTGGACAATGATCGCTGCTCGACTAATCATCATCATTGCGAAGAAAGCGTGACGCGATCCGAATTGGAGACTGCACGCTTTGGCCACTTTCTGCGGGGATTTTGAGGGGTTTCAATCGGACAATTTTCTCGGCAATAGTCCGGAGCATACACCCCGCCCCAGTCTCCTGCTCCTGGAGGGCAATGAGGGTTGGTACGATATTGGGAGGCTACTCACTTTTAGATGTCGCCTGACAATTAGACTCATCTATTCTTCCGAGCAGTTACTTTACGCCAACTTTAAAGTCAACAAGAAAGAGTATGAATTTACGAACTAGTGCGTGCCATCTGCGTCATCTCATCGAGCTCCTTGGGACGCTGTGCTGATTATTGACCAAGTCAACAAGGCGATAGTCATCCAACAATATTGGTTGAAGGACTATCTCTTCATTCGTACTGCAATTCGAAATGATGTCATAAGCTTTATATATTTTCAAAGGCTCTGCTCTACTTTTCAAAAAGACAGTACAGACAATTTGTTGAGTAAGACGCTCAAAGTTTTTAACGCTAGATGAAGTTCGAAATGAGAACATATACCTAGCCTTCGAGGACTGCAAAGACTCAAAGATTATCCAGCTCTCTCCTTTAGGTCAACTGAACTGGTGCACTAAACGCATGGGATCCACTGTGTCTTGTACGACACCTTCACATTGCACCATAACTGAAACATATTGAGCCGCCCGCCTAGGAGTCAACCTTGATGATGGTTGATGCGAAAAGATTAGTGGCACTTGGTATGACTTGGCCTTACCAATATTACCACGCAATCATACTGTGTTTACCGAGGAGCGAATTAATAACAGACATCCCCTGAAGATGCGACGCTGATCGCTTAGCAGTGAATAGCCTCGGATTTGGTAACTATGTACCATGTGGAGCCTTCCAGAGTCGGTCTATCGTCTGGCGTAGGAGTTTGAACATGGAATGATTCAGCTACGACGTTGGTATGACTGATAGAATGAAATGCGTGTGTTTGGAAGAGCTATTGCTGTCAAGCCAGTCTAGAGACGATCTTGACGACATAATCTCCTAATTTTCTCAATTTTATGGTTACTGTCTTCAGTTCAGACGTGTCTCCTTCAATTCGATAGCTTTCTGCCCGAGTTCTCTCTTTATCACGTCTGTGTCCTTGTTGTTAATTTCACTTGGGATGCTCATAGCAGGAGAGTAAGAGTTAGACGCATCAATGCGATGATGGATTACGAAACACATACAATCAGTCACAACCGCCCAATTCCAGCCAAGCACACATACACGTACATGCAGACAACATCAGCGGTATGTTTAGAAGGAGAAAAAGAACCGAAAACCCTCTTTGAGTGCATGTTCTAAGCCTTGTACTTCTCAGTCATCGCCATAGCCACAAAGTTGAGTCTGAAACCCGGCGTGAGTAAGTGACAATTGAGTTATGATGACAAGCTTTCGTCCGAGACTTGGTTTGGATCATCCCAGTTCAGGCTAGGGGTGACGACCGGATGAAGCATTGCAGTTTGTTGGCCTGTGTCGAATTCAGCTCAGGGATTAACGGGGTTACTGAGAGCCACTCAGGTGCCGTCCCGGCGAAACGCCACTCCGCATCTTCAGTGCCGTTCCGGCTCGGGAGAGCACAACTCAGCGAGTCCTATCGGACAACGGCCGGTTGGCCCAATGGCAAGGCGTCTGACTACGATCAAGTATAGCATCAGGAGATTCTGGGTTCGACCCCCAGGCTGGTCAAACTAAACTTTTGCATCCTGGGAAGGGTGGATGGGGAAAAAGGGCTCAACGGGCTTAACGGGCTGGGTGTTTAGGGCACAATCTCTTTTTCGGAAACCCAAGAAAGACCCCACATGTCTGTCTTGTCGTTGTGGGCCTAAGCACGGTTCGTTGGCTGTTTGATGGGCGAAAAGCTTGCGTTCACGGGTATATATAATGTCAACCGGTGGGAGTGCGTAAAAGATGTGGTGAACATCAGACGCGCCAGAAGCTTGAACGGTGTTGAGAATCAAGTCTGGTGTCGGTCCTACGCGTCCAAACCGTCCTACATCACGCGTGTCCGATCAATTCGAGCCATTGACCGCATTTTGATAACAATTCGAGAGCGAGAACGAGCACATTTCCATCATGTTAACAATCTGGGGAATAACGCCTTAAAGTCAAGGGATGCTCGTATCTTGTCGGCAGCACCGCTCCGCGTCGGCGACCGGTGGGCGCCGGTGGTGCTGGGGGACCCCAGTCGGTAGTGTCGGCTTGTGGGCGAGGTCTTTTGACTGTCAACCTGTCCGGGGCTTAACGTTCCGGGATCGCAACCAGGGGCTCTTGTGGCTTTGGCAAGTCTGTTCACTACTCGTGTAGGTATGCACGAGGTAACAAGTGAGGCTTTCACAATCTGTATGAACGAGGCACAACGGTGCACTACAATCTAGGCAAGACGATCGGCAACCAACGCATAAAGTAAAATCAAACTCTAATAACCGGCAAGTGGAACCACTCACAGCTCTGTCCCTTGGCGGCACCCAATCTCGCGATGCCTGACTCGTATTTCGACCAGGATGAAGGTTTCAACCGGGACTCGGGTCTCATGGTGCCCCCCCACACAATCTCGAATTCCCCTGGTCAGAGACCACACCAAAGTGATCACGACACACGTCAACGGTGCTGCGGACATGCCAGGTTGCTCCCTCCCTCCGACGACTGGGTCAAAGATGCCCCTAATCCCGCAGTGGTCGAGTCTCCGGGTCTTGCTGCCCCCTTTGGGTCCTAAGCTCCTTGGGGGAACTGGAGTTCAAGGATGTTTATCAATACCAAGTGAACCGTGCCATCTCGTTCTCCAGCAGAGCGCGCACCCGTAGGAAATTGCTTCCTTTCGTTGCAGTCTATTCCTCCGTCCCCTCCACAGCTCCCTAAAACTCTTCCTCGTCCAAAATCGACTGCCTCTCGAACCCCGAATACCGCTCGATTGTAATCTTTGAACGTGTAAGCGGCAATCCAAAGGAAATCAATGTTGAGAAGGGTATTAGGCAAGGCGTCGACCCGCTAGAGGAACCGAATACACCGATTCCCGACGCGATCGTGCGTCGACCGACGAACCGTTGAAAATGTCGCCGAGACCTCGACATCGAATCATCTCAACCTCATCACTCCTCATCTCATACCTCGCGTCGCAGTCTCGGGCAGCCTTCGTCAACGACTTCTCTGCATACCCGATAAACTCAAGATCATGTTTGGACACGGCAGCGGCCGCGTCCGGCTGCACCGGTAACACGGTCACGGAGATGAACACATGCCTCTGCGGAAATGGGGGCAACTTCGTGCTGGCGACAGCGAAGTGCGTCGAGAAGCAAGCCAAGGACGAACTCGATAGTGTGTATGAGATGCTGCTGACCTCCTGTACGGACTCGAAAACTCCATTGGGCGTTTCTCAAGCGCAGTTCCTTGACCCCGAAGACGATGACGACCAATCAGCAACATCCTCGGTTAGGAGCAGCACAACGTTTGCTACATCAATCACGACGCCGCCGACTATAGCAACATCAGCGCAAGCATCAGCAACAACAACGTCAACGTCTCTGACGACGTACAAGAGCGTGGCGCCAGGCGGAGTAACAGTCACAGTAACAAGGGGAGTCGAGGTGGTTCCGACCGGGACGGACAGCGGGAAGCAGAGCAGCAACGACGAGAACTCGGATTCCAATGAAGACGGCCCTAGCCATTCGGCTCTAGCAGCAGGAATCGTCGGAGGATTGGCTGTTGTCATTGCAGCGCTTGCGTTCCTCTGTTATCGTCGACGAAAGCAGCGCAAGGAACGACAGGGGCAGGTCGGAACGGGTGGAAAGTTTGCGGCGTTATCCAGTGCGACAAGTCTCACGACAATGACAGCCTCACCGCATCAGGACCAGGCGGCGACAGCATACAGTGGTGCGAACGGTCTAAGACCTGACACGGCAAATACGGTGCAGATGGCAGCAGGTACTACTGCATGGGGCTACCAACAGCAACAGCAACATGGACAACAAAGTCCTCAGTATTGGCAGAACAACTCCCCGAACCAGTACGACCAAGCCGCAGGAGCTTGGCCATCGCCAGTAGCCAACGCGGACGGAACTACGGGAACATGGGGAGTTTCGCCTGTCTCTCAATTTCCCACGAACGCGTCAAGAGGACACGAGTCACCTCCGTTGCAAAACGCAAGTTGGAACGCACATGCGGTTCCTGCGGGTGTTCCCGCTCCTCACCCTTCGCATCCATCGAACAACACATATACTCCCGTCTTCGAACTCCCCGGAGACGAAACCCAAGCCGTCGAGGCGGACTCAACGCCCGTCGGCCATGCACAACCAGTGCAGCCGCCCTCACGATCGATTCAATCCACACCGGCACACTTGTCTCTGCAGCCGACACAACTGGAACCCACCCATCACGGAATGCCCAGGCAGATCGACGATGCACTGCAAATATCGCGGGTAGAATTACCGCCGCCAAGGTACTCGGGGCCTTCATCAGGATCCGAATGGGTCAGCGAAGACAAGAAATTCGGCTAGATAACGGAGGTCCCTTGGCGAAACAGCTCTTCAGCATAATGATATTCTATAAATTTTGTAATATTACCTACCTAACTGTAGACGTTCTGGGCATCACTGCCAACATGTTGCATAAGACTTCATGTTTTGCTCAAGATCAGCGATATCTCACATTATCTTCTCATACCTCAACATTGTTATCACCGGTCTTCATGTGGATTGTTGAAAAATGACCTAAAATATCCGGAGCTTTGAAATTATGGGATAATTGGTGTTGACCGCACGGCTTCACATTTCAATCCGACAGAATGCAAAAACAAAATGAATGTCCCTAGCAAGGCTCGAACTTGCGACCTTTGGATATCCCGAGCTTGTAGCCGGGTCATATTGATGAGTAATATGAGACCAACGCTCTACCGACTGAGCCATAGAGACTGTTTCTTGACATGCACGCTGCTAGCCAAATTTAAGAATGCCAAACACAAGACACCGCACTTGAGCGCTCCCAAACCTACTCCTCGTCGACTGTGATGAGCCTTCCTGTATTCTTTTTACTGTTTAATATGAAGTCCGCCTCGAATCGGAGCAGATACTTACTCTGAACACTCAGCATTAGCAGCCTCGGAACCGCCAAAGTCATGACGCAAGTCCACTAAATCGTAATGTGTCACACGCAGAGAATAACGGATTTTGAACCGTCACATTCCGTCACGAATCCTTTGCAGTGTATGAAATATCAGAAGATATTCTGCACAAACTTTGGGGTTTCAATTTAGTCAGAAAGCCTAGTAACTATTCTGACCCGAACCAGCCCTGCAGTGTGGTTAGACTTGTCATATGTGTGTCTTGCAAGAGCGGCTCATGCCTCCATAACACACACCCAGAAACAATCCAAAACCCTTGACTAGACCAGCAGAACCTCTTTTTATTAAGCAAGAGGCCTCTTGTCAGCCTTACCCAGCCACAGCAACATGCGGGTGTCGTGTTCCGAACGCGCGTCCCTACGACGCTAGCCAATAACTCTTGGGGCCTCTGGTCAGCCAACTCCTGCGGCTGAGCCGCGAGAACGGGGCGCAGGATGCCTGCCTAGCACGAATGCGGTGCCTCCCAACCACAGCTTGGCGTCTCCTGGTCATTTCATCATCCCACCGCGCGACCGGATGTCAGCGGGGTTGGGTACCCTTGTTTCCTCATTTAACCATAAATCATCGCAAACGAGCGGGCTTACTGCCGAGGGCATTAGCAAAACGTGGGGCTCATCCAAATAATCCATCGACAACTCCATTAACGTTCAGGGAAATCTGTTCCTTTTGACAATGGTGGGCTTCTCCTCCGCCGCGATAACGTCGAACTGTGACGACATCTCCCATCGAGCAGTCTCTACGTCAGCCGAGCTGGACAGCTTGCTCAAAGCCATTAATCCTGGGAGCATTGCAGCCCAGCATCTAATATCATTCTCAGCCAAGCTCGACCAGTTCAGAGACACTGCGGAACGACTCCGGAAGTATCTCGATGGCGCATCAGCTATCTCGCCTGGTCTGCGAAATGCCCTAGTCATCTCTGTGCAGCCTTGCGCAGACGCAGCGGCAGTCGTAGACAAGCAAATTCGCAGACTCGACCCGGGAAATGTGACGGGACTCAATGCCGACGTGATCTTACAATTTGAGAGCTATCATATGGCGAATACCCGTCTCTTCACACAGTACATTCAAGTGGTTCAGATGTGAGTTTGAAACGAGCTAATCTTATGTGTAAATAAGTTGCTGAAGCTATTGAGGCCCACGGTCGTTCAGCAGGACTCAAGGCTCTCGGCACCGGACGGACACCGATTGTTGGAAACGGCTGTGGAAACATCACAGATCGTCCTCACTCGCAGCGACATTCTTCAAGCCACGGAAGAACCCAGCAGCTTGGAAATTAGCAGCGCAGGAATCGCAGAAGAGTCGGAGGAAACTCCGACGGATGCACCACTACCAGACTATGCCTCAGACAAACCCAGCAAGGGCAAGAGCAAAGCAACCGGCCAATTCTTCTCGTCAATTTCGAGCTCTTTCAAGGCAATGACAGCCGGCTTACGAGCCAGGCCAGAGCCGATGGTAATCGCCATGTGCCAAGCTGCCAAGAGCGGTGACGTGGGACATCTCAAGGGCTTCGTCTCGCAAGGAGTCAACATCAATGGCCAGAACGACGAAGGGTATACACCGCTTATTTGTGCCATTCGTGCTAATCAAATCGAAGCTGTTGGTTTCCTCATCAAAGCTGGAGCCGATCGATCGAGCAAAGACTCTTTTAGCGGCAAGAAGAAGCCGCCTCTGTTTCACGCCGCAGAATGTGGCTTTGTGCCCATCGCCGAGTTGCTCATGAACAACGGGGCAGATATCAAGGAGCGTTCCTGGTCCGGACAGCCATTCTTCATCGAGGTTGCCAACAGTGACAAACTGGACATCATCAGGCTTTTCTTGGACCGGGGATGCGATGCTAACACTAGCGCTATCAGTGGACGCACTATTTTCATCCACGCTGTTCAGGCTGGGAGCCTTCCACACATGAAGCTTCTGCAGGAGTTCGGCGCCGACATGAACGCCCGTGACATCACTGGCCAACCAGCACTCCATATGGCTTTGGGGCAAAACCGCATGGACATCGTCTCTTTCCTCCTGGAGCATGGTGCGGACCCTAATGTGATGGATCTGACTGGCAGCACCATGATAATCTCCGCGTTGCACAAGAAGAAATACGAGCTCGTCAAAATGCTTCTAGTCAGGGGTGCCGATCCGAACACCACGGGCCTAATGGGCAAGGGTGTTCTCTGGACAATGTTGCAAAGCAAAGACATGGAGGATGCCATCAAGGTGGACCTTGTTCG
The DNA here is from genome assembly GCF_022836535.1 of Colletotrichum spaethianum. NCBI lineage: Eukaryota > Fungi > Ascomycota > Sordariomycetes > Glomerellales > Glomerellaceae > Colletotrichum > Colletotrichum spaethianum. The sequence goes on along the minus strand of NW_026054817.1, from coordinate 182,179 downwards.
CTCACTTCTCCAAAGAGGTGCGAACCCCAACGAGGTTGACAATTGGGGAGAATCCATCATGAGCCTGGTCATCACGCTGGGAAACACTGAGCTTCTTCGAACATTTCTTACGCACGGCGGGAACCCAAACAAGAAGATCAAGGACGATACGTTCCTTCTTTATGCCATCAACCAGGGAAGGCTTGAGGATGCGAAGCTCCTCTTGACACACGGCGCCGACGCAAATGCGGCTGATAACAAGGGCAGAACGCCCCTCATTGAGGCTCTGCAATCAGAAAACCATACTTTGGTGCAAACACTGCTTACTTTCGGCGCGGACGTCAACAAGATGGGGAATATTAAGCCACTTACGTTGGCACGCCTGGTCCAAAAGCCGGAACTCGTTCAGATGCTGACGGAACGAGGGGCTCAAGCTCCTATGCCCCCAAAGGTAGAACTTGCACCGCCTACACTGGTGAGTCCTGACCGGCCACAAATAGGTTCTAGACGGCAACGCTGGTCGGCATCGGGGAGGGCAGAGATGCCTCCACCATATACGGAAGCAAGCGTTCCTGATGGACTTACAACACCGGCAACCCCAGGTGGCGGGGGAAGTTAGTTTAGCGTGGTCTTTATACTCGTAAGAGGTGTCATTGGAAATGGTGACATGTATACCTCATTCCGGAAGTGCGAAATGTCTTGCTGCATACAATAGCTCTCAAGAGCTTTGTGCGATGGAGGTTGATTACTAGGGGTTCAAAGTAGCTTTAATATGATAGTCCAAATGTGGCCAATTCTCGGTAACGAAGCACGCAAAATGATTCCATTCACTCTGAAGCATTCGATAACTTCGCAGTCAAACACAAAGACATATGGCTGTATCAAAAATCTTCCGACTGGTTTAGATAACTCCCTCCAACTCCCTCAAAATCTAGATTCCTTACTGTAGCCGACCACACTAGGGAGTGAAGGTGCGGGCAATTTCGATAGGAATCGCCACTCACCAATATAACAAGCTCATCTAGCCGGTGGAGGGTTTGAGGCTCTGCGGTTTCCGTTAGGAAATTCTTCGGTTACAAACACAAACCAAACTAAGTTAGATGTTGACCCGTCGTTACCAACTCGAGATATATAGTTGAGGACTCCCGGGCTAGATTAAGAGACCCCCAAGAAGCATCATAGGTTAAAAGCACCTACCAAATAAAAACCTCTGACCTCATGGTGTCACAGTAATCGAATTGGTAAGCCAGTAAGTATACAATGTGGGATAGTTACGGAGCAAAATGAAACAATATCAATGTCGGTAACAGATTGATCGCTTTAGTGATTTCCAATCTCAACACCATCATCTGCGGCAGACTAATTAGTGCGGAAAGTCTGTCAAAAACGTAGACAAGACACCAAGGATTTGTAGTTCCGATCGATTAGTCCTTAGGTCACCGTCTAGCTGTGTAATCTCATATACTTGGTGGCCATGAGTCCCCAAAGCGGTCTTCATCCGATACCTAGCCCGGCAATGAAGCTTCCCAACGTCGCTGGGTCGATATCAGAGAGTTGTATACTCTGCAGAGCAATTGTCACGGTCGTTGCATCTGAGAGCATATGGAAGAACGGTGCTGTAAATTGTCGCATAAAGCACAGCCAGCTATAGGTCTGTGGTCTGGCCCCTGTGAAGTTTAAATTTTTGGAAGCTCCCTTACCATCCTGTTTCAACCCACCTACCGCCGCAATTGAGTTATTTGACTCGAGCGGATGCTGCGGTGAAACTTACCAACTCTTGCTCAACGAGGCGGGCCGCTGCCGCTCGGTTGTCTCAAGAACGGACCTGAGCTGCAATAGAGTTTGGAATCTTCCCTGAAACCTTCCAGGCCAGGTCGAGCATGGTTTTCATTCATAGATGCTACACAACCCCAATGTGACCAAACGAGGGTACTCTGCCCCCTGTTGTTGATTTCCCAGATTTCAGGACTTACGTGTCAATCGCCCGTCGTCTTTTGACAAAATTGCCTCAAACTCTAAAACTGCCCGCACCGAAGCTGCCGGAAGCCCAGTACGCACAGCTTGTAACATCGATATCGAGAACATACTTATCAACTGTAACGGCTACCATTCATCCGGCGGCTTCGAATTCTCATCTTTTATTTTCCAGATCGAGCTCGCAAGACTCTAATATGTGCGGAATTACGGCCATCATTAGTCTCCAAAGAGGGAGCCGCCTTAACGCGGTGAACGAACAATCCAGTCTCCCGAGTCAGAGGCAGAACAGCTCACAAAAGTACGTCGCTCTACATAAGCAACTAGTGGAGAGCCTAGCAACCATCGCTCACAGAGGCCCAGACGCCGAGGGCATCTGGATTAGTGAGGATGGGAGCATTGGTAAGCAAATTTTGAGGGGAGGCATCCATGTATCTGACATGTACATTTTTTAGGTCTAGGGCATCGACGTCTTGCCATTAACGATCTGACATCTGATGGTGTTCAGCCCATGCATAGCGATGACGAAAGCATCCACGCAGTTGTTAACGGTGAGGTTTATGATCACGACACCATCCGTGAACGCTGTATTCAGGATCATGGATATGAGTTCAAGGGCCACTGCGACAGTGAAGTATTACTTGCTCTCTACAAGATTCACGGGGCACCGGAATTTCTCAAGCATCTGCGGGGCGAATTCTCATTTGTCATATTTGATGAAAATGACGGGCGGGTAATTGTAGCAAGGGATCGCTTCGGGATCAAACCTATGTTCTGGACGATCACTGGTGACAAAGATGGCGCAGACAAGCACTTGCTTCTGACCTCAGAAATCAAAGGGCTTCTGCCGCTTGGCTGGAACCCTGAGTGGAACGTGCCAGGCCTCATCAGCGGTGCTTCTTTCCAAGCTGAGAACACGACGTTCAAAGACGTTTGGAAATTGAATCCTGGAACCTGGATGGAAGTCTCTCGAGACGGCGAAATTAGGCACCATCAATACTGGGACCCTCAGTATAAAGACAAGGTGTGTAAATGATGGCGGCCAAGATTCTTTACTTTGCTGATGTCAGGTAGCATGAGGTGGAGACGAGAACCACAGATGAGATCGTTCGAGAAGTCAGAGAACGGATGGTTGAAGCTGTGAGACTTCGACTTCGTGCTGACGTGCCAGTGGGGATCTACTTGTCGGGTGGTATTGATTCTTCGGTCATTGCTGGTATTGTGACCAAGCTTGTGAGGGAAGAGGGAGTCATGCTGGGTAACCAGGACGCCACGAAACGCATCTCTTGCTTCAGCATTCAATTTCCCGAAGGCTCAGGCTTCAATGAGGCGGGTATGTTCTTCCAGCACAAAGTTTTTGAGAGCTTCCTTTAGATTAGAGGTTCTACTATGTTAAAGCAACTAACCACCTACAATCTCAGATATTGCTGAGCGTACAGCAAACTGGCTCGGAGTACAAATTCTCAAGAAGGATATGAACGAAGAGGAATTAGCGAAAAATTTCGTCGATTGTGTTTACCACACTGAACACCACCATTTCGATCTCAACTCTGTAGGCAAATTCTGTCTCTCGACATTGCCCCGGCAATATGGAGTGCCGGTTGTCCTGACAGGAGAAGGCGCTGATGAACATTTCGCGGGATATCCATTCCTATTTCCAGACTTTCTTCTGGAGCCGGACTATGCATGGCCTAACTCTCCTCTAACCAAGAATAACAGCGTACGTCAGAGTATGCAGAAAGAGATGGCCGAAGACATCGGGAACATGTTCAAAACAGTTGGCATGTTTGATCACCAGTGGGAAAAGACATCCCCGTCATCAACGCAAATCGGCATAGCCGATAACGCTTTGAAGTGGCAACCGCACAGGGACATGTTCGCTTCTTGGGTTCAAGAAACTTATGGCCAAGTTGACATGAGAGCGGTTGTTGCCAAAGCGATGTCACCAGAAGTCCTCAGGAATATGCGGGAGAAGTGGCACACGTTACATTCATCATTGTACATCTACACTAGAGGTCAGCTTGCTAATATGGTCTTGACGTGTTTGGGCGACCGCACGGAAATGGCACATAGTATTGAAGCTCGGCCTCCCTTTCTGGACCATCACCTGGCGGAATATGTCAACAGTCTACCGCCTAGTCTTAAAATTGCATTCAATCAGGCAGAAGACCAGACAGACGGAACGGGAACGAGCATGTGGTGGAAGAACTTTAGTTCAGCCCGCCAAGCGCTGGTCGAGAAATGGATTCTCAGAGAGGCTGGCAAGCCTTTTATAACGCAGGAGCTTTATGATAGACGGAAACACCCTTACACAGCCCCTTTGAAGTGGCCTCAAGGAGGTCCTCTTCACCAACTTTTCACAAAGCTAGTGACTGAGTCGTCGGTGGCCAATTTGGGCTTTCTGGATTGGGAAAACGTGAAGATTTGGCTTGAAAAGGGGTTTGGCAACGATGCTGACCCCAATGCTTTTAGGAAGGTTGTGATTACTGGATCTTGGGTTGTTTTAAGTGAGGGGTTTCGGGTAAAGAAGGCTGTTCCAGGGGAAGCGTCGAAGTGTCCATAGGGCAAGGAGGATGTTAGAGAAATAGAAAGTTCCGAAAAGAGAGGATTGACATTTAGGTTTAGAAATGAGTATGTAGGTTTGAGTGCGGAAGTAGAACTAGGTGCAAATGCTTTGCGGTATTGATCCGGTTTCTAAAAGATGAAAGTTCCCATTTCTAGCGGAACTACCGGTTCTACGGGTTAAATGGAGAAAATGTGTGAATATGACACAATCAAAAGGTTCCGGCTATAGGTGACAGCAGTCGCAGTTGTGGTTACGAAGGAGCCTAGTCATGTTGCAATAGGGCACATATCATGATCCTCTTTTGGATATGGTCAACCCCGAAATAGGTAAACAATAACGTCATGCTTCGGCTATTTGAAAGTACAATACTCATGATATTGATACGTATAGTAAATACACTCAAGAGTATATAATTGCGATATTTTACAGGTAAATAGAGAGCCTGGTGCTAGCCCACTTCAAAAACTGGAGTGGAATCGAACACGAGTGGTAAGGACCGTCATGAAATGAAAACCTAGCCCATGCCTCACCCAAAATCATAGTCGCCAGAGCACTAGTTACCAATTTCGAAGTCGGCAGGCAGACGTCTCAGAGAAGGCTTGACGATGATCTGAGGCCCAGTTCGCTCGTTTACTCGAGATCAAACTCAGCGGCGACTTCGCGGCGGTAGTAAACTCCCTTGTTGCCCTTGTCATCGTTCTTCTTGTCATCGTTCTTCTTGCCACCGTTCTTCTTGTCGTCATCGGAGTCGGAGCAGTTGCCCTTACTGTTACGCTTGCACTGCTTGTTTTTCTTCTTCTTATCATCGTCTGAGTCAGAGCAATTGCCCTTGCTGTTGCGCTTGCACTTCTTCTTGTTCTTTTTGTCGTTGTCGGAGTCGGAATCGGAGCAGTTGCCCTTCTGGTTGGTCCGCTTACACTTCTTCTTGCTATTGCGCTGCTCGAGAGCATTGACCGAACTGGTAAAACCCTAGAGAAAATTTGTTTAGCTTAAAACCGACTTGCTGTCACTTAGATATGGAACTCACCGAAATGCCCTCGCCACGGGTCTGTTGGGGAAAATGTCAGCCGTAATTCTCAAAAATTACCAACAACTTAAGATTAATAAGTAAATAGAAGATGAGCTTACGGCAAGGTCAGCAGATCGCTGTAAGATATCAATTAGCTGGTGTATTTCTGGGTGCTTGGAATCTAGTTACTTGCCTCGACGAGGTCGGCCTCGAGAGGCTCAGCGATGGGGACAGCCAGAGCAGCAACAGCGAAGAAAGCCATGCCGATGGTGGCAACTTGACCGAAGGTAGGGATGTGCATTTTGATAGTTGGGGTTCGGATTATGTTTGTCTTAGGAAGGTGTGGAGAAAGATGAATATAGAGCGAGTGATGGTAGAGTGGGATTGTGATGTTAGAGTAAGAGTGATGATGAAAGGAGAAGAAAGCTCGAAGAGAGAAGAATAGTGATTATTTATACCGAAACCCAGCCTTCATGACTGAGCCTTCCAATGCATGGCATGCTTCCCCTCAAACAATGAAGAATTACAGATGTGCATCTGGACGAGTCCAACTCGAGCTTAGATACCCATGCAGTGGTGTAGATTGAAGCGCCTAGACCGAGCTAATGGTTATTCACGCTCTTCAACTCAGCTTGCTCACTAGTTAAGGCTCGAGGGCGAGCTTGGCGGTGGGCTGCGATCTGATAGCTGGGAGCCCGAGTCACTCAATTAGTGGAATCTGAACTTTTGGTACGGAGACTTGACGCTAAATGCAGCCACCTCACAGACATATACGAAAGCATGTCCATTCTGTGGATTCAACTAGACGCCAAAAGCCAAGATAGACAAGAAGTACAGTTCCGGATGGCGGCCTCGGCAATGCTTGGGATGACCCAAGCAATGCGCTCGTCCGACATGCACCAAGATCACCATTTTATTCTCAGCAGTGCAATACTTCGTGATGGAAACAGGAAATGAAAACACAGGACAGCTATTTAACTGGTCTTCCAGGGATATGGATGGATTTCACGTGAGTTTCGTTTGGCCGTTTGGGACTGTAGAGCGAATGCTTTTGCACATGATGACCATTATGCCTTTCGCATCCCGACTAGTTTGCCAGATCTTTTTATCTTGAAAACGTTGTATATCTCACTACTGCAGCCAAGCACAGTAAGACGGGGAGTAGACCCGAAATACCGGAACACCTTTCCCACTGGAGCCAAGTGTTTACCTATTAGAAGACCTCGGACCTTATGAGCCCCATCCGAGGACTAAGTCTACTGGGTCTTAGCACCCTGTGCTGAGCGCTGCAAGCAGAAGCAGACTCAGGGGGCACACCTGAATAATGCGGGGTGGCGTCAAATTCAACGTTCCCGGCGCTTTCCCTACTGAGCAAGTTTGCTAGTTGGGACCCGGTGTGGCGCCGCTAACGGGACTCTCGCCCAGATTGTTTCACCAACAGGATAGGGCCGGAACAAACAACGCTGTTTTTTCAGAGCTTGGGAAATGAAGCACGGGCAGCATAGGAAGTTTAAGATTAATCTACAGTTAACCTTAAAGACTAGTGGCTTCTCGTGTTCGTGGCCAAGTGGACTTGGCATACGTCAAGTACTTCACAGAAAGGGGTCGTGCAGTATAAACATCCGAACGATATCGATATGGCCCAGACATGATATTCTAGAACGCCTCTCTGCAGGTCGTATTAACCCTATGGATGAACGCTCAATTTCCTGAGATTTCTAGGTTCAACGTGGTCCGTCCAGCTTTGAAACTGAACTGGTTCAACAATTTCATAACCATCATGTCGCATGTATGTTACTACGTCTTCTGAATTATCAAACCCACAACTCTTCGATGATACTGTCGAATCACTTAGCTCTCATTCTGGTCCGAGGGCTGATCTACATGGTAATTTATTCTGTGGACATCAAGGAGTCAAGATGTGCACCGAGGTCAGTGAAGCCATGACCAACCGGTAAGCGCAAAGGCACCGCCAAGGCTAGCCAACTACGAAGCCAAGGAGACATTGCATATCTGTGATTAAATCTATTGAGATTTTCTGGTTTCTCAACATCTCCCAAAAAGATTAAAACCGAGTAAGTAGCCCTTTGTGCATCGTTTTTCTTATTCATTCTAGTACCAAGCCCAAATTCCTTGCATTGTGTTCCTCAAGTCCTTTCAAGATTCAACAATATTGTTTCGATCACTGAAAGATGATCAGTAAGGTGCATGGAAAAGATTGCAGGCCTAGATTTGAGGGAGAACTTACGGCAACTCAAAATTCGGCAGGAACCAGACTAGAATAACACCAGGGGCCGATGCTCCGACAGCAGTGTAAACCATGTACTTCATCACATCGGTAAACTGTTCAATTATAGGATTAGTGATCGAAATCTGCTGTTGTTGGAAGGCATAATATACCGCGTGGTTGATGGCAGTTCGCTGTGGAGTGCCCCATGCAGGGACTGTTCCAACAATTGAGTCAAACAAGGAGTTGACTAGTTGAGATGAGGTCCCAGCTCCGAGGTATTGATATAACGCTGGCTTGAATGTGTTCGTATAGATGGCACCAGAAATACAGCCACCGATGCTGCTTCCAATGACTGAGAAGCAGATTACAAGAGCGGTAATCTGAGGCATCTCACGATGCGGCACGACGACTTGTGCAGGTACAAGAACTGACAACTGCATGAATCCAGATCCCATGCCTTGAATTAATTGCACGATGAAGAGCTCCGCGACAGAGTTATCGGCGCCTCGCAACCGAAGCATGACACCGTAACCGATGAGGCGGATGACTGCTCCTGAAACGAGCAGCCACTTGTACCGACGCGTGTATGCCATGGCAAGTCCGGCGATGATCCCTGTCACACACTGCATAACGCCATGGGTATACTGGAAGAACGTTGCGTCTCGAGCGGTGAAGTTGCGCGCTACGGTTGCCCAAGAGTAGAGATACGTATGTGTGCAGGAAAAGCCGATTGAGTCGCTGGCAACGAGAAAAAGGCAAAGAGCAATGGTTTTGTTGCGGAAGTAGCGCGGCGGCATGATTGGGTACTTTGCCGCAAACCTCTCATATACTGATAATGCTGCAAGAACAAGAACTCCTATAACGATGAGGACGATGATATATGGAGTCTCCCATTTGCTGGGGCTGCTTGCTGCTAGAGTCAGGGGTATTAGAACCATTGCAAAGCCTGCGCATAAAAGGGCAGAGCCGCCCAAGTCGATTTGTGAGCAGAAACTGTAAAGTGTTGTCTTCTGTCTTGGTATGAGGCACAATTTCTTTGCCTTTCTCTGATAGTATAGTAATGTTGAGACGATGAATGCTGAGCCGAAGGGCATTAGGATAGCGAACATACCAATGCCCCATCGCCAGCCAATACCGCCAGGCTTGACAACGTCATCTATTATGAAACCCGCGGCCCAGGGCGTTATTAGAAATGGGAAGAAGAGAAAGCTTATGGCGAAGCCACGCCAACGGGCGGTGGTGATATCGGCGACAACGATATCATTCAGGATATTAGTGCCCGACTGGCCGACGACATAGAAAATTGCCCCCGCCGCGTATGTACTGAAAGTTTTGGACGATGCCATGAGAATGTACCCCAAGATATAGGATGAAATCGCTATGATGTATGTCTCACCCCGCCCAACGACGTTGGACAACTTGGCGATTGGCGGCTTGATGACTGCAAAGACAATTCCTGTGGCGGTGGAGAGTGTTGCCAGTTTGGAGAGTGCCGAGAAAGATGACGTCGCATAATTGTTATAGATGTAGACAGTAGTATTATCAATCTCACTGTTCACATGATCAGCAGTGGATTAATCGAATATTTGGCAGCGTACTTACTAGATGATCATGACCAGGGCCAGGCTTCAATCACAGTTAGCATCCGACTCCTACAGATATTTCAGGCCGGTTGATCTTGATATTTACCACTTACCCAATTATCACCAGCCATCTGCCTTTCCTGCCCCATAATGTTTGTACTGCCTCAATCGTATCGACACCAGAATCGACTAATTCAGTGTCAGTAGGCTTTTTGAAGTCACAATTGTCATCATTGGCGCGATCATCCCTATTATCGCCCAATTCTACGTCCGCTGGACCTCTGGACATTGCAACATCGTCGTGGTTGGTTCCTTTCGAAGTGGGCGAAGTGGGAGCCTTGGTATAAAAACGACTCTGCAATGACGAAAGAACCCCCATTGTATGTTTCTGTTCCTCGTTCGTTGTCGCCGTCGTCGTCGTCTTCTTCTTCTTCAGAAGACCGGTACGTTCATCACTGTTATACTCAGATGAACGAGCAGGTGACCTGCACATGATTGACTAGGAGACGCGGCTACTTTAATCAGTTTTGAGTCATGCCCACGCATCGGCAACACAATCAGTCGGCTAAAGTTATCGCTTGAGACGGCTCCCGCGCAGTAAGTTTGTCGCGCTGCAGCATATCACAGTTCGGAAGTAAAGGTGTAGCCGACGGCAAGGATCTATAGAGTGGAAAATATCCAGACGGATGGCGCAATGAGGGATCGACGTCCCGCCGTCGCTATCTTCCGCTTGCTTGAGAGCCCGCGCGGGGTCACGAGCAGGGAGAGGAGCCTATCACGTCGTCGACATTGTCAGCTTCCTGCATTGCCAAAGGTCGTGTGATAGCGTTCGCCGATAACATTCCAGACTTTTGATGGCGGAAGCTATCTGTGCCTCGTCCGATCTTCGGTAGGATCAACTTTATGTAATCTTTCAACGACTAACAGCCCCATGTGCGGGCGTTTCCAAAGGATTTGAGGATCCAGTCAATGAAGACAACGAAAGAGTCCCAGTGGTGATAGTTACGATAAGGTCCCGAACGTACGGGATGGATCATGGATGAGAGTGCTCCACAATGGCCGGACTGACCCACGAAAGCAAGACGTTCTCCGACACCAGTGGCGGCCGGAGTCACGCTTCTTATGGGGCAGACCGGCCCGTTGCGATGAGCCTTTTCGGTCAATGGCAGGTTCAAACAGACAAGCTAGGTCCTGGCATCATTCTCCTTGGGTTGCAGCATCCAGTTTTGAAATGACTCGATCGTGTATTACCGAGCGCCTGAACGTGAGGTGGGTACGGTAAACGTGTCCAAATGGGATGCACAGGAACGGACGCAAGGGCTTGCGCCCTTCGAACTCTCTTCTCCCAGCAGCACTGATAATCAGATGAAAAAGATAATGCAACAGTATTGGGGTTCCAGCACCCCTTATCTCCCGACAGCTTATACGAGTTAGGCCGGAGCCAAGAAGGACGAAGGATGCGCTAAACCTTATCAAGTCAGCATGTTCCAGGCTTCTTAAAATGTTTCTGGCCATGAGTCGGCGATCCGGAACGTAGCAACCCCCCTTGGATTGAATCAGCAGGTCTAAAATGTGTACGGCTGGTTTGAGCTGCTTAAAATTTTCCTCTTCCCTTCCTATTCTCGTTAGGACCAAAAAAATCACTAAATATCTCGTTTGCGAAGTCAACATGGACAGCAAGAAGCCCCCGGTGTTTTCGGAGCTCAGAGAGGCCAACGGGCCGAGAGCTAAGGGCAAAGCTGCTGTCACCGCCGTTTTGTCGGTGCTTGCGCTGACGGCGCTTATCAGAGGAAACTTACTATCTACACCATGGTCTCTATTCGGACACAGAAGTGTTCCCGAACAGCGTCTTTCCACTACTTGGAGCTGGTCAAGCGTATGGAGACGTAACTCCGGAAGAACATTATCAATATTAGATGCTGACAAGAGTTGCAGATTAAACCAAGTAGAACCCTGAAGTGGCACAGCTGCTTCGAAGACGGGGATTACGATTGTGCCAGATTAGATGCTAGCGCCCAGAAAGCCCACTCCCACAAGCCAAATGGCTAACGGCTTTCTCACAGGTGCCTATGGACTGGCAACAACCATCGAACGACCGCCGAGTTGTCCTTGCAATCACTAGAATCCGTGCAACCGATACGTCCGATTACAGAGGACCGGTCATTTTCAACCCCGGTGTAAGCGGCAGCGTAAATATGGACTATCATTTTAATACTAATATGTAATGGTAGGGCCCTGGTGGTTCTGGGGTCTGGTCTCTCAAGGATCATGGTAAAATGCTACATGAGATTGTCGGCACAAACCATGTATGTCCCCTGATAAGCACCATGCCGGAGCTGAAGCGTTCCGAATTCTGATGCAACATAGGATCTCATCAGTTTTGACCCACGGGGTGGTAAGTCAATGGGCATTCACTACCTCAGATTTTACTTACTTAACTTACGTGCTGGGCAGTCGGTGCATCCATACCGAGGCTAGAATGCTGGATCTCACCGCAACAGGGTCAAAGCTGGGCCTTGCAAGACCCGGGCATCTTGGACTCTCATGAAGGTATGCTCGGGGAACTTTTTACCAGGGCTGCCGCGTACTCGCAAGCCTGTGAAAGCGCCATGAAATCGTCCGGTATCCTAGAACATATAGGCACAGCTCCCGCTGCCAGAGACATGCTTGAGATCGTTCATCAGACAGGCTACGACAAACTCAAGTACTGGGGCTTCAGCTATGGCACTATCCTTGGCGGCGTATTTGCAGCCATGTATCCCGACAAAGTGGAGCGTTTGGTCAGCGATGGCAATGTCGACTACAGAGAATGGTTCAATTCGGCTCACGTTAACTACGTCCGCGATACAGACAAGGTTCTTTTCGCATTCTACGACTTCTGTTACCAGGCCGGTCCTGACAAATGCCTGTTTCATGCTCCAACATCAGATGCCATTATGGAAAGATTTAGCAGGTTACTCTCCACGCTGAAGACAAACCCTGTCCTCGTCTCGATAGACGAAGAAAATGGCCCCGAAGTCCCAATGTTGGTGACTTACTCCAAGGTGATGCGTCTTCTCTCATCCACGCTGTATCAGCCACAATACCAATTCGAGAGCTTTTCCAAAATTATTGCAGCTCTGGAGGAGAAAGACGGACGACCATTTTACGAGCATTACCATTTGAACAAGCCAGATCCAGCCCCGATCTGCTCATCGCAACCAATCTCACCTTTAGAGCCCTTGCCTGAAATTACTGAGGGCACAGAAGATGCTTTCCCGGTCATCATGTGTGCTGACCACCCGGCCGTGCATAATCTGACTCTCGAAGATGTACAGCGCGAAGCAGACAGCATCTTAGACCTCAGTCCTGCCACTGGGGCAATTAACGTACCTTATCAAATGACATGCAACCAGCGAACGACGCGGCCCCGCTGGCGATTTGACGGTAAATTATAGCATTCGTACGAAAAGTATCATGTAAAGGTTTTACTAACTCAGTTTCAGGACCTTTTGAGGGCAAGACAAGCCACCCCATACTGTTTATCGCTAACCTGGCGGACAACGTCACACCGCTCGTCAGCGCACGTAACAACTCTGCTGGCTTCCCCGGGTCAGTCGTGTTGGTGCAGAATTCATATGGAGTAAGTCGATTTGAATGATTGCAGAAACTCTAATCCCAAAACTGTCGTTAATGGAGGCTAACACATCTGTTTTGAAGCATACATCACTTGCGGCGCCTTCCAAGTGCACCAGACATTATGTCAATGCGTACTTTCAGAATGGCTCGCTACCGGAGATTGGAACAGAGTGCGAAGGTGATTCACAGCCCTTTGGTCCGAAAGTCGGGAATGAAGTCCGTCTTTACCAGCACCCATTCCTGCTGTAACTCAGGATGATTCGCTTGTGTTTGATTAACAACATCAGAGAGTCTGCTTAAAAATAGAACGTAAATACATTCACGTGGATCCGCATCTAAGTTTAAGACGTGTGTAGATGTTCACCATAAAAGTGTCAAAAAGTTTGGTTGTTCAGAGCACGAGTGTAGTTGACAACAGATGCATACAAGTTTGGGTAGCCAAACGTATGTAATCTACTCGATGATTTAGGTGATCGCTCGCCGATACTCCGAATTGATCTCTACCGATGCCCTACTTTCTATCTGTTCCATTCATTCCGGCAGGAAGTTCATATACCAGATAGTCATTTGGAGCTTCATGCCTGAGCGCAGTGGACTCGGTGTGAGAATCCACCTCTTATGGCAGCGGCGCTCCCACCTCAGCAGGTAGTGTAGGTGAATCGAGCTCACTGATCGGTGTACGTCCATCTAGCTCAGTGGCATTGTCTGCTGTCGACATCTTCTGCTCTATTCTGTGATCCATCTGATCTCCATTCGCCTCCATCAAACTTGTCTGGCCGGAAACCTTGGTTCTCTTGCTACCGCCTCTCTTCTTACTGAACCATATAAGCGCCTTGTCCACGGCAGCTGAGGGCGCGTTAGGGTCTTTCTTGCTCTTTCTGCGGCGGCGCCAAAACCAGAGCCCAGCGAATGCACCGATTACTGCCGCGACGACGACACCCGCCTTGCCCCCATCTGATGGACCTGTATTTTCGGTCTCAGTCTCAGAGCTGCGTATCACAGACACTGGCTCCCAAAAGTTTCTCCAAGTGCTCGTGAAGGACTCGGCCGCGTTCCAGGTGATCGTCGAATTATCAGATTTCTTCATGACGCTCTGCTCCATGCCTGGCCCGGGGGCTTGTGCCAAATAGAATACTTCCCTATCGTAATCAACGGCCAAAAACGCTGCCTGCAGAAAAGCTCTACCGAGTTGCCAAAAACCATAAACCGAGTCGGTAGATTTGCAGGGGAAGTAGTTCACTGACTTTTCCACCAATGGCGGTTCTAGGGTAAGGTTGAGGAGATTGAAAGGGACTTTGATGGTGAAGTTGGTCGCGCTCTGATCGGACAGAACAAAGCCGAGATATGCCGATGACTTGACGAAAGTTTCAGCTTGCGGGTCCGACCCCCAAAGGTACAGTCCCGTAGCTTCATGAAGCACCATCCTGAGATTGGTCGCGATTCCTTCGCAAAACCCCGGAGGCAAATATACGTATGGAGATGCTGGGTTCGGTGTTACAACCACTGATCCAGGGGCCCCGCCGGCGTATTGGGCGTATTGTTGTCTAATCTCGGTGTTTTCCTGCTAAAAGCTGCCATTCGATCTCACAGGGTAAATAGTCGAGTTGTCAATTTCGACATCCATGATTACATCGCGGAGACACATCATCGGGAAATTGTCTGTGAGTCTATACGTGCCCACCTGCCCGATGGCCCTGTTTTGCTCGTAGCCGCCGAGAACAAAGGATCCGGCAAGGTCGAGCGCGGCACTTCCCATGTGCACACTGAAGCCATTTCTGTCGATCTCACCGGAGGCTTTGAGTTGCTCAAGGATAGAGGGAACTGTGGTGTTATCACTCCTTTCGCTTCTGGGCCCAAGGCCCAAAATTCCGACAGAGGGTTTGTAGTTCGTTTCGTTCAAAGGGGCGCCACTGGTCCAGTTTGTAGCGGCGACGAAATTTGCTTTGATTTTGATCTCGTGACTACTCCCGAGCCTTGGCTCTAGTTCCATTGTGTCCCAATACTCGTCGCCTGACCACGAGGCTTCTGTAAACAGAGTACTGGACCATGAGTCAGAGGCGCTCCGCGATCTCCCAGTCTTGACGGCACTATCTGAGACTGAGTAAACACCGCCATCCTCTACCGTGGGAATCTCAGAAACGCTGGATCCGCCAGGCCACAAGGGAATTTGATTCGTTTCCGTGCCATCAAGCTTGACGAGCACTGCTTGCCACGGTCCATCCGGACCGAAGATTGTGTTATCGAAATCGGTCGACCAAGGAATCTGTAACTGGGCTCCAACGCCTGCGGCAATAGCCAGCGGCAAGACAGCGCGGGGTGCCATAGCCTTATATCTTCCGCGTTCAAGGCTTCAAGAGGATTAGATAGCCATCTGTGTTTGCAGTCCAAAGACTAAAAGACGAGGAAGGGACAAAAGAGACGGAAATCGCTTGAGAATGAATACAGATGTCAGGAGAAGGGCAGACTATAGCAGACGTTGAGAGTCACCAGTCAGAGTTGGGTATTAATGCGACTCTGTCAGAAATTGAGGGAGTAAGCAGTCGCTTCCTTGGCGAGAGCCCCATCGCAGGCAGTCGGTAAGCTTGTCAGGTTCTGGATCCAACTCGCTCAGCTCGTCACACAATCCTCTGCAGTTAAGCATAAGCGAGATTCGAATTTGAGCAAAAAGAGGGTTTAGATGAAATACCGATCAGACTTCCCTATGTACGTTTTTCTTCTTCCGGTTTTAAACAGAACCACTATTTTGACAATATAATATATAGAGATTCTCAAGAACCAGCTTTTATCCAGTGCGTTTTCGTTCTATAACTGGGCCTGGCACATTCATAACACCCACTTCGGATGGTTGAACCAAACCGTAGTAGAATAAATAGATTGATGGAAAGCCCCCAATGAAATTATACGCGAGAGAGCGGCTAGGACAGCCCCTCATATGACGAGAAGGTGACAAGTCAAAGGATGACGGACAAGCACTCGCTTTGTGGCAGAAGTCAGGGGATCCGCAGTAATATGATGGGTTGAGGGACTCACTGAGTTGCTCTCCGTTCGGGTTTTGGCCCTTGTCGTTGGCCGTAGCCTCTTGCTCCCCCACCCCGACGCTGTCTTTGGGCCAGGTGCTCCATTTATCCTACCGACTGCGACTTAACGTCACTGGATCACGGCCCACCTGAGAACCCAGATTTGCTCCGCATATCCATTAGTACATATGCTGCCTGGATCGTGTCCTACCTATGTATTGATGTAGAGGGCTGGTACACCTGGCATAGCGTGAGTATAGAGAATGGAAGGATTGGGGAACTCAGGATTACACTGGCGAACTCGAATGAATCCATATGCTTTCATTAGCTCTAACCGGCACGAGGACTAGCTAACGTCAAATCACAGTCGATGGGATACCAGTCCACCCTCTACTAAATTCCTTATTTTGGTCAATGTCATTGGAAGACTGTCCAACATGACTGTCCAGGTTCTTGCAGAAAATTGAGATTTAGAAAAATAAGCATTTTGTTATAAGTTATATTATGCTAAGACTGCTACTCCAGCCGATCTATCTCTCACAATTACAAAGGGAGCACAATCACATCGATCCTCTTTCACCTTAACCTGCTCATATATTGCCCCTCACTCGTTATTAAAAATAATCGCTGGGACCATCGATTTTCGTCTTGATCTTCAAGAGCTCTCAGACCTGAGAGTGCCTTGTCAGCAAAGTTAACATGCCACTGGCTTCTACTCTACCTATTCTTCCTCATGCGCTTCAGTTTCGTTCTTAATTGCCACTATGATTTGTCCTGGATTGAAATTCATCATTTTCTAAACATCAGTCGGAAGCATATTTGGTCACTCACTTCTTCTTTCAGCAACATCTCACAGATGGTCAAAAGACGACTCATCTTTGCAATCACGTTTCATAAAATCGAGCTTTGCAGCAAGATCAGAGAAATACACCGGGAGGGATATTCGCAGTCAAATAAAGCGAGACCCAGTGTATGTATATCTGGCTCGTAAAGGTGTCATCATATGATGTCCGATTTGCAGTAAAAGGGTAAATTTCTGTCCCTAAAGCGGCTGTTTTGAAGATCCAGGTCCTTGAAAAGGGTATATTTGACTGCAATCCTCAACAGCTGAGCCAAAGTCGCCTCACGGAGCCTCGCGAGTTGAAGGGGTTACAATAACACAAGAAGACCAAAGATCATTCTCGGGGTCGTCGATCAGCGATAAATTGGATTGTCTGAAGGACCCCAAAAGGTCATCATTCTCCCTGGTACTTGGAGCAGGTCTCTCTGCATCGTCATCTGCTGATGGTGGTTGAGAAAAAGGTTGACGACACAAGCAAGATACAGCCGACTTTGCGATAGGGGTCCAGTACCTGTCAGTAGGCACAGAAAGGTTTTCTCTATTGAAAAAATAGTAAAGTCTCGAATATTGGTCGCCTCCTGAGCTGCCTCGATCAAGACCTGAATTCTTTCAATAAGTGATGCGACTGTATGCTGGCTTGCACTTGCTTCCGTCCCCAGCAAGATACCTGTTGCGAAGCTGGATCGTGGCGAGGATCGCATGACGGGTTGTCTCAGATATTATTGGAGGAAGGTGCTGAACCAGCGTTAGTTTCCCTGGCCACGTTAGGTTCAACTTAAGACAGCCCGCAGTGAGGCGCCATCCATTCTTGAAATAATTGGGACACAGAAGTCTTGACAAGTGGGAAGTCGGGCGCCCCCAGAAAATAAGGATGGCGACGTCCATATCGAATGATGTTTTTGCTTCTTGAAGTTGGAAGAAAAGACAGGCGCCATCACAATGAGACAGGCTTCGTGTCCCGCGTCAACATACTCGTAGTTCGTTTTGTGTCTGCACTTTCAAAGCTGAAGGCCTGAGTGGCCGCTATCGTTGGACGAATCACGAGAGCGGGCCACTGTGGCGGAATACGTACCGCAATGGGACTTTTCCCAGCATCGCCAACGCCACCGAGCATCCTGTCCGTCACGAGACGCGTGCGGGGTATCGTGCACGGCTGGGGTAAGACCCTTTATTGTGTCGTCAGGTGTACATACCTAGGACAAGGAATGAGTTTAAACTGGGGAATTTGGAGGGGGTTGATTTGTAACAAAGGGATATGGTTTGGAGTATTTGGTAGTACTCAGGTTGCTAGTAAATACAACTATCCATGATAATGCGTGCCAGATGTCAGTGATCGTGGTCGCCACCTAACGCCGTGCCCCATCCGTTGGAAATCCAAGCTGTCAAATCTGTACAGCTTTGGCGCCCTGAACGTGTCCATACGTTCCTGAATGATTCCCCCCAAATGATACCCATAACCGCTCGTAAAACGCCGTTGCCGATGCATTGTGTGTCCGTTCTTTGGTGTTGATATGTTGTGTATGATGTGGATGAAATGTGTTGGCGACCTACGCCTGATTTTGCGACTCATAAACTTCCATCGCCTTCTCCAGCGCCTCAAGGCTCGATCGATCACCGTATGCGTCCATCAACATCGTCGCTCTCTTACGGTCTTCGATGGCCTGCTTCTCTGCGGCAGCGGCATTGGCAAGGCGTCGTTGAACCATGCCCTCACGATAAGTGTTCAAACCGTAGCCAACGGCAACAACGGCGACTGTGGGTGGGATCCTGTTGTACCAGATTCGTCAGTTCCAGCTCGTATACTACAGGTTGCTACCCCAGACTCGGGAGGCCGAGGGGGCTCGCTCGGCTCGGATTTAAGACGTACCATCTCATGGCGAGTCGACGTGGAGTTTGCAAAAAGTAGCTCGGGGGCATGCGGGCGTTAGTGGAAAAGTTTCTTGATGCTTGTCGGAACATCGTATGTATTGGTGTTGGAGTAAGGGTCGCGTGTGAACTGGGGTGGAATTGGTATTTGTATGTCTGGTTCTCGTGTGGGTTGAAAAGCAAGGGATAGATAGATCTCTCGGGCTAAAAGTAGGCGTTGGGGAAGAGGCGGCTGCTGCAATGTATTCATATAACGCCTGTCTTAAACCCTCGCGCCCATCTCTGGGTGTTTGAGACCCCGTCACCCCCAACCGGTCCCCCAAGGGGCCAAGCATGGCACAGCCATCTCTAACCTGGAGGCAGACTGACCATTGAGCGGCACAATAACTTCCCGCAGGGGGCAAAGCGGGCGGTTCACGGCCCCAAGCAGTGTGACACCAGCATGGCACCACGCTCAGCAGCGGCCCCAATTGGGCATGGCGCCGCCATCGTCCCAGAGTGTTGATTGTGGGGTGATGTCGACCGATATGCGGGGTGCAATCGGCATAGCCCGGGTGCAGCAACACGACGTCGCTGGAGCAGGCAGGGCCTTGCTCGAGTTCTTTGCCTTGTGTCCTCGCATTGGAGCGACTCTCAGTCTCTTTGCACTGCGTGCTGGGAAGCACCTTGCGGGGATTGCAGCTTGAGAGAAGCTGGTTCGCTGGACTGGCTTGAACGGTTGAGGAACCCCCCTGATTGTGCATCACCTCGCGCATCTCCGTCATCCTCTAATGACCCTGTACTCCCTAAGCACAGCCACCCGCAGCTTTGTTTTGGCTTTTGCTGGTGCTGGTTGCCTGTTGCGTTTCGGTCTCAATTCTGTGTGGCCAGCTTTCTCTCAATCTGTCGGTCTCTTGGGTGGCGAGTCGCCGAATCTCGAGCTTTGACCAGACGGCGAACGGCCGGCGGAGGGCTCCGAGTCTGCCTTAGCTGGTGAGATTATGACATCTATCCCGTGCGGCTGGAGTAGCCGACAACAAGTTCGGGTTTGTGCACCAAAATTTCCCTTCCTAGCGCTCAGACTTGTTCATGTTCTCATTCTCCATCTACGATGTCCGAAGTTATCGTAGTCCCATTCACGAAAGCGGTAATTAGTTGTCGTGGATAGTGGAAGTGCCGATTCCACCCGCAAAAAACAGCAGGCTCCACCTAGACTTTGTCCCGAGATCTTGTCGCATAGCCGAGAACCCTCGTTGATGTCATCTCTGGTCCCTGGTTTTTTCGTTGATTTCATTTCCCTATCTCTTATTGCGTGCAGCACCCATGCAGCAAGCTTGCCCAATACTGACTGCGAACTCCATCTGAGCCAGAGCTTTTTGGGAATTCGACTTTGACGCGATACTGTAATCAGAATCTTGGTTGCCAGGAAGACACAATTCTTGGGCGAGAGACCCTGGCGCGGCCATGTCATTCAACCGGAATTCCATCAATGAGCTCAACGCATTTCTGGGCTTGGCTCCACCAACCACACTCAACTTGGTCTTGTGCAAAGCGTATTTCAGGCTGTGTCCACGACGTCATGTCAAAAGATTCAGCAGCTTCATACGGGAATAGCGGGAAACTAATTCTATGACGGTGGCTTCAAGTTGTTCGCTTTCAATATCCCTCGAAAATAACCTCCTCGTTAGCAATTCTGTGGCCTTATTCGCACACCACTACATATTCCAGTACCGTGATTGTAGTTCTGCGTGCATCATCAAACTACCTATTAAAGAGCTCCATTTTGTACAAAGGTCCAGTTGTTCACCTCCCATCTCACTGACCCACTATTACCACTCATGGCCTACGCAAATTTCGCCTGTCTACCTTACGAAAACAACACAGAGTTAATGAATAATTGATATTACTTGAGTAGGAAAATATCCTAAAAGCATCCAAGAGCTGCAGGTATGAACGACAAATCACTTCGAACAACTGATTCATCTTGGGACTCTTTGAAACCTAGTGACTTTAGACCCATCGCTGAGCTCTTGCTGAATCTCTTCATGCCTGTATCCAAAGGCTCTTGGCAGAATAACGAATCGTACAGCGTAATAAATGATGCCAAGAGACAAAATCGCCAAGGCTACCACGGACGACAGCCAGTAAGGTAGCGACGTGCTACCTTTACCATTTGGCGGCCGCACAAATGGCATAATGATCAGGAACTATTAGAAATGGTGAGTGATCTCAGTTGTTCTCTACACCCAAGTGGAAAGACGTACAATGTTTGCGGCAAGATAAATGCCTATTAATATCCAGGGCGCTCGGAGCGGCGATTGGAAGTTCTCTCGGTTAGTGAAGCGCAGCTTTACCAGACCAACGGTAATTGCGGTCAACAACACAGTAGTCGGATAGCTAGACAGGCTGACGACAAAGTTGAAGGCATCTCCGGCCGGTGGGGCACAAATAAAAAGGATTGTCACACCAAGGTGAAGAACGAGGGCATAAATGGGTGTGCGGAAGGGCCTGTTCTCCATGAATAGGTTTGAGAATGGCAGAACTCCATCCTTTGCAAGTTCTTGCAACAACCGAGCTAATGAGATGCGTTAGTCCGGTCGACAATACCCAGTAGTGCGCTGAGCCAGGGGTGTAACTGACGGATTGTGAAGGCAACTCCCAGGAGATGCCCGAGAGCCGAAAGAGCTACCAAGGCTGGAAGAACCCTGGCCCCGGCAGACGGGCCAAAGATGTTCTCGAACAAGGTCGCGGCGACGGTAACTTTTGCGGCAATAAAAGCTTCCTTAGGAACGGCAGCGAACTCGAAGTGAGGTTAGCTTGGCTCCTCTCTATTCGCGTGCGAAGGTTGGCTTACGTATGCAACATTCGCTAACAGATAAAGTACGGTAATGACGCTCATCGAGAGCGGCAACGCTATCTTAAGAGTTTTTTGCGGATTGCGGACTTCGGACAGTACCTGTTAAATTTTATGTATCAGTTGAACGTTAGGATTTCCAGCTACTGGGCTGAGAACCTACAGCATTGACGTTGTCGTAGCCTTGAAAGGAAAATATAACATTAAGGATTGCAGTGCCAATGTTGTATCCGCTATTCGATGTACCCTCGAAAGCATTCGTGAAGTTGTTGGGACTCTCCACTCTTAGATGTCCTGCTAAAGCAGCAAATCCGCAGCACACGATGAACAGGAGGGTAAAGAGCTTCACTGCTGAAAGCAAATCTTGGATGCCCCGGCCTATGCGAGGCGCAACGGTGTGGATTCCAACAGCGAAGACGGCTCCGGCAATTGCAATTCCACGAAGCTTCCAGGTTGTTGACTCAGCTCCGGAAGCAACGAGTATGTAGGAAGAGAATGTAATGGCATTGCTAGCCGAAACCTCTGACATATGTGTTAGCCAAAGTTCCCGTATCCATGCCTTAAAAAATGTGATTAAATCACTTACGCAAGAACACGCAGTAGAAGACGTAAATGCATGTCTGCATAAGTCGAGGGTTGAATGAGCGTTCAAGATAGTTCTTGATGCCGCCTGATCTAGGGATTGCGCTTCCAAACTCTAGCATCACGAATATGCCACATGTTGAGATGACTGCGCCTATGACCCAACACATCAGGGCCATGCCGACACTGCCTGAGAGTTTGAAAATGGTACTGGGTGTTGAGAAAATGCTGTTGTCATCAGCTACAAGTTCCGAGCTCCCATTTTCGCGACATACCCTGCGCCAATAATCTTGTTGACGATCAAAGAAACAGCACCGAAAAGCCCAATGGTTCGTTCCTGCAAAACATTGACCTCAATAACGCCAAGCTTTATATCCTTATCCGAGTCGTCACCGCCATAGCTCAAAGAGCGAGTCGCAGGTATGGCTGAATGAATCAGTGATTAGAGTGCGCTTTTCTCATATGTTAATGGAGCTCTGTGTGCTTACGATGGATGCCATCATCATCTTTTGATGCCATCTTGTCAACGCTCACAGCCAGACCAGAGTGAGTGCCACAGTGAGAGAATCGCAGGTAGCATAAACTGATAAGCCGATGTTGATTTCCAAACCCCAGGCAAACTTATAGAATTGAGGTATAAACCTACGCCTGGAAGAAATACTCGTAATCCTCGGGAAGCGTTAGATAACAAGCGAGTTCGCAAAACAAGGGAGCCAAGCACGCCATTATGGAGCCTTTATGTCGGATTAACATGCTCAGCACCATATCAGCAGGACGCGACACGGACCCTTTGGAGTCGCTCGGTACCATAAGCACAATCGAAAGATACCATAGTGTTTATCTTAGTGGTCGGACAGAAGTGCCGTACGCTTAACCGCTCCAGGCGGAAATTCTGCGCTGCAACCCTGAATTTTACTGGAGTCGGTAATATTCCGATGATGTCGTGCTTTGAACTCAGGATTCGCCATTCGGCTCTTCCAAGTCATTGGGCAGTGATAACGAACTACACCAAAAAATAGATTGAACGAACTTCTGGGGCCTATCCGACCACGGACCGACATGCTCGCATCGAGTCCGGATTTCTGTGATGCAATACCATAAATGCGACTATTCCGGCAATAATCACCAAAAGCCTTGGTCAATCGCATTCGGATTTGTTTTTACGCGTTTCTCTGACAGCGAACTCTACCAAAAATGGCAGTCGAGTTCGATGCTTTCGAGGTACCTGGTGCCAGGGACTACTATGGTCACGCCCTGCCTTACGGCTTGCAGGCGAGGCAGAATGATGGAAACTGTAGTGCTCCAACAGTCGCCGAGTCTGCGGCAGCGCTCCGCGCCCTAGCGGAGTCGGGAAAGCTTCAAGATCTTCTGGACCAACATGGAGCTGTACTGATTCGTGGGGTCGGCCATCCCTCTGCGGAGACGTTTTCTCAACTTGTAGGTGCAGCCGAGCAGGCGCGAGGCTCACGCCCTCATGTGCAAATTGGTTTGGCTGGGAAAAGAACACCGCTTGCCGACAATGTCTGGACCGCGAACGAAGGCTCTCCTAGCACTCGATTCTACCAACACAACGAGGTAACAGGCACCAGGACGAGGAGAATACGGCATCCATAGCTCACACTCCACTTAGTATTCTAGGTACACCAGGTTTCCTTCGAATATCCACTTTTACTGTGTGAAAAAGGCAAAGAAAGGTGAGTTTCCAGACCCTGTGATCTCAATGCGCCAACTAGGCGTAAAGTATGCTAACGCTATGGCAACGCAGGCGGCGCAACTCCTATCGCGAATAGCGCGTATGTATTCGAGAAGGTCCAAGCCCGGATTCCCGCGCTGGTGGAAGAGATTCGCAAGCGGGGCTTGGGTATGAAGATGGTATTCCGTGCTCCAGGGGATGAGGCCAAGGTGAACCAGTTCAACTGGGCTGGCAAGCACAGTTTCGGACAAGAGCTCTTGCCAGGCGATGACGAGGCGACGAAGAGACAGAAGGTCGAGAAGCAAGTTAGAAAACTGACATCAGACTTCAAGTGGAACGACGATGGGAGCCTTGAGTTGACGCAGCACATCCCTGGTAAGCTACGGCTACTTATCGGCGCAGTGAAGCTCCATGTTACGAGCCTATGCTGACTGATTTATACAGGAATTCGGAGACTACCGACTAGTGGTAGACCTGTGTGGTTCAATGGACTTGTTGGTCGACATGGCATCACTCGAGACATTGGTGCCCTAGATCCTCCACATATCGGCCGTGACGGCATGACGTGTACGTTTGCACCCAAACTGTTTGCCATGTTGATAAATTAATCCACACAGATCTTCCATGTGTCTATGGAGACGATGAGCCGATTCCGCGCGAGCTACTCAACAAGCTTATTGAAGTGATTGATGAGGAGGAAATCAGTCTGGTTTTGGAAGAAGGTGACCTATTGCTTGTGGACAACTTCCAAGTTTCTCATGGACGAGAACCGTGGGAGGGAGACAGACAGATATTGGTTTCCATGTGGGACGCTACGACGCCAATCGGTGTGTTTTGAAAGGCTTTTGCCATGGGGAACCGACGAGACAAGTGAACGCCAAGAAATCGATAGTTCTTGTGTAGTTCTTTGATGAGATTTCAATGCGCAAAATTCCCTAGGCTCTTATCTAGACTCTTTACAATATGGAACTACCAAAGACTGATATGATACATATTCAAGGCCTTGCTATTGCCAACATCCATCTCTCTTCCCATTGAATGATGCAATACGAGGACCACTCAGCCGGCTCTGCACCATCCCTATTATGCAGACTAGTGAGGTCTTCGGTGAAGTTAGTAGCACACGACCGTAGATCGCCAACGTGGGCGATGAAGCCATCAAGCGTTCAGCAATTCGTCAACCGCTATCTCGATAACTCTGTATCTGGTACCACGCGGTTTGGGGTGGGACCAAAAGCGCTTCGAGGAAGTAACATCGAGAGCGGGATGATCGTTGAGACAGTCCCTGAGTTGAAACAATACAGTAACCTAAAATCAGCATCGGAGCACGGCTATTTAGCAGCGGTGCCATTTTGGTCGCTTCACGGTTTCCATTGATGACATGTTGGTTTTCTGACAGAAGAAGCGAGCTTTTATCATCTCAACCAAGATGTGGCGCTGACAGGGCGTCGGATCCTGTGTCTCTAAGCTAGCCCAAATTAAGCATCGCTCCGCGTAAAAACGAAGTGTCAGGGACTTTTGTGCCAAGATTGGTCTAAGCCTATTAAAAAGTCTGACCACAGGCGAAGGATTTGAGGTATATCGTCCTTTCTCCTGTGGTCAGAAAATTATTTAACGCGATTTGCCGCCCTTCAGGTCGTGTTGAAACAATCACCGTTCACATTAAACCTGTGGTTTTTCGAAGTTCAACGACGCTCTTCCAACGAGTGGAAACCCAGCATGATTGGAGGTCAAATGGCCACACGTAGGTCTATCCTTATTCCACTGCTACTGGTATCCAGCGCTGGCGCGCGCTCTTTTGGTGGCTATGCCGAGCCTGACGGCGCGTTGTACGTTGGTGCTGATGAGCAGGTCTGGATCAACGCGGTAGCTTCCAGCAATGCGAGCGGCACTTACAGCATGCCTGGTTATGATGTTACGAAGCCGTGGCCTGGAGAGCCAATGGAAGGCTGGACCTTGACAAAAGCTGCCGTTGACATCAGTCACGGCCGTCGGGATAGAGTATCCATACCTGTCATTGCCTCCGATATGAAGATCATCGCACCGAAGTCGCTATACGTTCCGAGTCCTAACGAAAGCGATCACGGAGCGCCAGTCGTCAACGCTCACCCCGACTGGGTCTTCTGCGCGTGGCGCTGGTATCACCCGCCCTACGGAAACGGCAGCCGCGCTACAAATCCCAAGAATCTGGATGCGCCGCCCAATGGCTCATGCTCGCAATGGCTCTCCGAGGATTGCGTGAATGCTATCGAGGAACAGGCCCGCACTGCTTATTACATCAACTCTGAACCAGAGGGTATTTACGGCTTGCGCCATGCTTGCTACGATATCGACGTGCCAGACGAGTGTAAAGGGAGTGGACTAGATGGGAACGAGCCTTTGCTCACAAGTAGGTGTTCAACTTTTTTTTTATAGCTGTCTTTGAGTGGATTATTGGCTAACCAAGAGTTCTAGCCTGGGGTGTGCCATTGAAGTACCTGAATGGTTCGACAACCTGGCAGGGCGGGTATGTTGTCGACGAGGGTGACACTGAGAAAGACAAACAAGATATGTGGAAGACTCTTACGCAAAGCTACCAGCCCATCTTGACAATGTTTGGACGTTACAGCAATGACACAGGAGTAAGCGTAGAGCCAGGCTTCGCGAAGCTGAGCTGCATACGAGCCCATGAGGCGAAGTCTACCCAAAACAACGAAGGTAGCGTCGGCAATGGAAGTAGCGGAGCAGACAACAGTTCCACTGGCGACGGTGAAACGGGAAATGACGGTGGTGACAAGAATAGCGCTACGGCACTTGTTGTGACCAGCACTGTCATGTTTGCAGCATTCATATGCTTTGCGGTAGGTCTATAGCAGCTGGAAATATCCGGCGAGCATTGAGGATTGATGGAAATAAATATTTTGATTAAAGTTATGTTGTTGAACGTCTCATTGTGTTGGTGGACGTATAAGCAGAAGCTCTGGGACATTTCTGTTTCAACACAGCAGCACCCATTCCCCGTAACTGTGAACTGTCATCAATGTGCCCCATCTGCTTTTTCTCTTCTTGGATAGTTGATCAGTTTCAACGTCAATTGATGTCACTCGAGCCTAATATATTTATGAGTTCGTCTTTTCCAGTCACTTTCGACATGGCCTGACCAAGCTAAGTAACTGAACGTGTATGGCGAGACTAACGGTAATTACATCGTTGAAAAGGGGTCCAAACGGTACTTGTTTGCTACCCAAATCTTTTCAATATCTGTGTTTTATTCTAGTGAGTTGCACGGGTGCTTGTAAGTTTACCTACAAATGCTTCTTGTCAGTCTTACAAACCATGTGAACAACCGTTAACACCAATAACAATGGATACATGTAGTTTGATAGCAGCCCAAACTCTCACTCCATCAAGATTGCTACCAGAACCAAAGTGGAAAGAACAAAAAGATTTCGAGATTCTTAATATATAAAGAACCGCATGCCGTGGTTTGTCTTGCATACACATATTGTCGGTGGTCGATGCGGCTCTTGGTACCATACCCTTAAAGGGGGGAGAAAAACATGCCATAGCGGACCATGCAACAATTTCCGCATCATTAACATAGAAAGCTCTCTTGAAGGTGTACAAACGTCCTAACACTGACCATAATAGTAAAAATTTAATCCATGTCTTTGATGTTGTTCTGTTTCGGCATCAAGAGTTAGATTTCAGAATGAAAGGGAAAGGGTATTCAGTGCCAGGCGGAAGATTCAATAGGAAACAACTGTCCAAGAAAACAGAAGATATCCCAACCTCCTGTAAGCAGATTGTCCTCATGGGTGTCGGGTAGAAATATCTCAAATTAGCAAAGAACACTCTGATGTCGTGTCCGAACTCAAGAAAGATCTCCAGCGGACCACTTACGTTGTAGCGGCAATTGAATCGGCTCTGCTCGGCGAACATCATTGCGAAGGCCGAATGGAGCCACTTGCGCCAAGTTCGACCCCATAAAGCTTGAATGAAATGCAATGCGCGATCCGGGGTAAATTGAGCCTGGCATTTAGCCGTGAGGGGTTCAGCGCAAAACGTCATGATCCCACCGGCTATTGGGCAATATAAAGCTCGCATATTGAGGTGTGAGGCTTCTGAGTGCTTGTGGTATTACATTATGATACTCGGTTGTCTCAATACTTTTGGTTGCCTGGCATGAAGTACGCCTCGAATTTGTCAGCTTTTGCTACGGCACTATTTGCCAGTAAGTCTTTTCTTGGAGGTTTGAAATTAAGCGATTGCAGCTTACCAGCCAAATAGCGTTTGCAAATTGCCTTGTGAACCCAATCATCCCGGGATTCAACCCAGATCCGACTATCATCAGAGTGGGTGGAGACTTCTTTCTGGCTACCAGCACATTCGAGTATTTTCCCGGCGTCCCTATTTATCACTCAACGGACCTGTAAGTGACCCTCACGAATTACTTTGCACTAGTCTAGTTTACATCAATTAATTCAACGAAGTGTGAAATGGGACAACATCGGGCATGCGCTCAGTCGACCCTCTCAGCTGAATTTGCGCGGCACTGCTCCAAGCGGTGGCATCTTCGCGCCAAACCTGAGACACCATGACGGCACCTTCTATCTAATTGACACTGCTTTTGATATTATCAGCCCTCCTGACAATGTAAGAAACTCACAAGCGGCTCAAAGCTTTCTTCATTTTACTAAGCTAACATTGTCTTGCGTGGTAGGTAACGAGAGTGCCTCGTTCGTTCTATGTGACAACGACAAACATCTTCGATGAAACTAGCTGGAGTGAACCCACCTATGTAGATCAATGGGGATTCGACCCTGACCTCTTTTTTGACGACGACGGCAAAGTTTACCTGACGACGACATTCTCAGAGTTTGTTGAAAATGGTAACTTTGCTAACTGGATTACCGAGATTGACATCAAGACGGGCAACTCATTGAGCAACTCCCGGCTTCTCCACACCACAACTGTGCCGCCTGAACTTGGTTATCCGCTTGTGAGTCTATCGCATCGGTGCATGCGGTACTTGGTGGAGTATACAGGCTGGAAAACTCACTGACGAACACCTTTTGTAGACCGAGGGAAGTCACTTATATAAACTGAATGGGACATACTACATGCTTACCGCCGACTCGGGAACCGAAAATAACCACAAAGCAAACGTCTATCGCTCCAAAACCTTGGAAGGCCCATGGGAAGGTAACCCGTACAACCCCGTTTTGTGGAACGGAAAAAACATGTCTCTCCCCGTTCTTGCAACAGGCCACGCAGACATCGTCGACGACACCGAAGGCAACTGGTGGGCAGTGTTCCTAGCCACTCGCCCCCAGAACCCGAGAAACAGCAGTGGACTGCCTCAACTTGGCCGCGAGACATTCTTGTGCCCCGTGACGTGGGACGAGAATGGCTGGCCCATTTTCAATAGCAATGAGCCGATTAGCGAGCATATCCCGGGTGTCCTATACGACCTTGACAGACCTCTAATCTGGCGTGACGATTTTGAGGGCGGGCTGGTGGACAAGTCATACTACTACCTGCGGACGCCATACAAGGACTTCAAAGACTTTGAGTCTAGCCCAGGAAAACTTCGTGTCAGAGGGAACGTGTATACGCTCAATGACCGAGAAACCCCTGCGGCGCTACTTCGAAAGCAGGCCGACATTAACGCCACCTTTAGCACCGAAGTCAGCGCGTTTAGACCAGACTCTTGGAGACAAGAGGCAGGTGCTAGTGTGTACCTCAGCATCCACTACCACAATGAAATCGCCATCGGATACTCGAATGACACAGGCAAGAGATGTATCGTTACTCATACCAGAACTGGTCCCGATGCAACGCTGAATACTACATATGTCGAGGACGAAGAGGTTGCCTCGGGTGTTCCGGTGAAGCTTTTCATTGAGGCAAAGGAGGTTGGTTATCGGCTTGGATATTCGACTGGCTGCAAAGCTCCGCGGTGGCTCGCCAGCGTTGAAAACCGCTGGTTGCAGTCCTATGTGGAGGGCTGGCAGAACTTTGTCGGAACGCACTTTGCTATCTACAACACTGGCAATAAGCTCCCAACATTGAGTGCGGCTGTATGTCACAATACCTAATTCTCTCTACTAATTTTCCATTTGAGCTAATAACGTTTGCAGGACTTTGAGTACATTCAGACGGAAATGAACTAGATTTCAAAACCGTAGTTACCCTGCTTTATCCACGATGGTCACTCGAATGGAGTCTCGGTCAGGCTTTTAAAAATCACACGTAGACCATATTGTAATGAGAAATCGCTTGGTGCCCGCGACTTTTTTGTTGACCACTAACAACCTTAGACTACGGTTGGTCGTCTCTCGATGTTGATCTTCATGCTTGAAGAAACCGACGCCGTCCTGACCATGTATCTGGCTGCCCACCAGCCTCTTTATAACGACTCGATTGGACGTCGGAAAGAACTGAAGAGAGATCTGGAGAAGCTCCATCATCAATGTCTCGACCCAGGTGTACCCTCACGTCATAGACGAAGACCATATTGTACTTTGATATCTTCTTCGCCTCTTCACCTGACTGTCAACATCTGGGACGAAGTTTATCAGGGTAATCACTAAGTTTTCTAACATCCGTTGCGTAAGATCCTGCTGCTATGTGAGTGGCCAACTAGTAGCACTTATCGCTAACGCGCACAATATGTAACAGCCGTTTGACTTGAAGATTGAAGATGGGACGTTAGACAACGTCAGAGTTATCTCTCGTGACTGAACCTGGTTAACGTATAGAGCTTAATGTTGAATGGAAGAATTTATGTACCATCAGAAGACCAGCACGTCTGAAAGAGCGCGGAGCAAACCTGTTCGAAAGTCTGCGTTTACTCTACCGTATAGATGATCTCACCAGCTAATTCTGACGAAACCATGAAACTATTCAGAACAGTAGATTTCAAAATGAGAGTACCGCGATGAAGATGACAAGTACGGGAGGAGACGCCTGATTGCACATAGACAGTACCGGAGAGCCTGTTGTGTATACACAGAACTTGGTAGCACCAAATTAACCAAACATTGAAATAAGCCACCAAGTGTATAGAGATAACCCCCAAGTTTATGGAAAAAGAATGTAAAGTTTTGCCTTTCAGCATCGAGGTAACGTTTACAAGCGCAATGCTGTTTCCTGATAAGAATTCCCCTAGTCTACCAAGGCACAACCTCTCCTGTGTGCGTGATAAACTTCCCAGAGGTAGTGTCTCTACTAGCACCATCGATGACATCGAGGATTCCATTGGCAGAGCTGGCGATAGTATCCGGAGGACCAGGCTCATGATTCCACTCTTTGGCCGCGTAGTTGCCCATGTATGTTTGGACCCATCCGGGATGAACAGCTACACTGACCAAGTTCTCATGCTGAGCATGAAGTGACTTGGTAAGCCAGTTCAGCGCGGCCTTGCTCGGCCCGTACGCGCCGCCCGGAAGGGGTTCTTGAGATCCGATGGATCCGACAGAGGAGGTAATGCCGATAAACTTCGCAGAGACATCGTCTACACCCCGAGGCTTATCCATCAGAGGCCAAAGGCCTTGGAACACCATCAAAGGGGCGATCGTGTTGATCTCGAATGCTTTCCGGAGGTCTTCACCAGCGATTGCTAGGGTAGGGGTCATTGGGAAAGGCGCAGCGGCGTTGCTGACAAGGACGTCAACACGGTCGATTGTACCCAAAGTCGCGGCGTTAAAAGCCCTGAGGACTTCAGCTGGTGATGGGGCCTTGGTGAAGTCTAAGAGCATAATATAAATCTCACTGTCGTTACCCTTGGCTACACCCGCGATAGCAGACTTCAGCGACGCAACACCTTCGTCATTGCGGACCGACGCAACAATGGTCGTAGATGGTCTGACAAACAAGGCCTTGACTAGACCAAGGCCTATGCCTTTATTGGTGCCCGTGATTACATAGACTGTGTTTTTCATGGCGACTTTGCGTCGGCTTTCGGAATTCAGGGGTAAATCAGGTGCTCCTGGAATGGCGGCTTGGAATTATGGTGAGTGACTGAGTGTGCGCACAGGACAGTATCACGTGAGTCGGCTTGTGATCATGAAGAGGAATAGAAGAACAGAAGCCAAGAAGAAGAGTTTGCGCATCGAACGCTTGAAAGGGGATTGGCAAAATGAGGGCAAGGGGCCAAGGCACGTGCAGGATTGGGGCTTACTGTGCCATGCATGCCGAGGAGCACACAGTTCTCGTGACATTTCCTATTCTGATGGTAGCAAAATCCGTGTCTGTCTATCCACTGCTATCCACGGTACGCAATATACCTCTCATACTCAAAAGAATCCAGTACATTCATCCCAAAGCATGAAACTCGGCATGCGCTGCATCCAACCCATTAGCAAACCCCTCAGCCGCGCTCAGCGCTCGGAGACGCTCTTCCTCCACTCTTGCCCATGTCCACTTCTCGTCATCCTCCGAACCTGATCCCCCGCCCGCATGCTTTTCAGCAGAGCTCGGTTCTTCGGAGCCCCCGTTAGTTGCAAGAACTCCCGCTGCCTGGAGGAACTTCTCGGGCGGCACCGTAAGCCGGCCAGCCTTGACAACACACTTAGAGATAGCTGTAGCAAATACAACAAGAGGTTTTGAGGCGGCCTTTCCTTCGTCAAGCCTCTTCCATGGTTGATACGTGTAGGGCTCGGCCCCTTTTCGCTTCTCTGCGAAGTGAGTCACGACATACAGCCACTTCCTGTCCCACGTAAGGATTCGGCTGTACATGTCAAAGGCGGCGCCGGGCTTGATTTCCTTCTTGAAGATGCAGGACGTGCCGGCCAATAAGACCATTACCCCGTTCTTGTACTCTTTGTACAGCCCGCCGCGGATTGCCTCTGCTCGCAGAGCAGCGAGGAGGTCAGTTCTTGCAACATCGAGGTCGGAGAAGTAGGTGCTATTGGACTTGTGCAAGTTGTAATCCATCTCCAGTAAGGCGACGCGTGAAGGCGTAATAACGGGGCGGAATACAGAGCCAGGCTTGCGTTCAAAATGGCCCCTTTTTGGCCACCAAATGTTGCGGAAGACACGAAGCTACCCACGGGTGTAAGTATACATCCCCAACAATGATGATGAGTTCATCAAAGGTGAACACTCACATGCCATACTAGTGGAAATCTTTTCAAGTTGGCGTACAAAAGCGTGGCGGTCACTGCTCCCCAGGCTGCTTGGGCTTTGTTATTGGTGATCCATTGTATGGCATATTCGACAGCTCTTCCGAGATTTTGCTTAGCTGTGCCCAGAAGAGCTGTTAGCTTTGTGTACGCTGCCGAATCCATTGCAACAACATTTAGTCAGAAAATTGGCAACTATACCACTTGGGTTCTACCGTCCAAGTTAAACAGGAGGCTGTAGGTAGATCGGTGGAAAGAGATATCCAACACGTGGCAGCTCGAGTCAGGGAATTGGGAGTACCAGCACTGAGTCAGGCGCAATTTGCGCTGTTGGAAGTGTAATTACCTGCGACGGTTAGGATGAGGTCAAATATAGAGTTTAACTCAATAGATTGACGGTGGTTTGTAGCAGTCAACACGGCCCAACGCCGCACACATTGACCTTACTGTCGTTCCCCAGCCGCGAGGGATACAATTTCCGGATGTACCAGACCGTAAATAGGGTCACACTCACTTTTTGAAGCAATTTCAAAACAAATACTCCCAAGAACGTCATGCATATGCGTCTCTACTATCTTTCAGAAGCCAAGTTCGTCCGACGCTGAGCCATTCATCCGTTTGTGCCCTCCTTTACATGTTAAGAAGTCGACATAGCCCCATTGCAACCCAGAAGGCAAGGAGCCGCAACGAAAATATCGGCCGTGCCGGTGTGGATTCAGGTGGCTGATGTGCTCGTGATATAACGGTTTCTAATTGTCCGCTACGTCTTCGCGTCGGTCAAGATACCACAGTCTCGGGCTTTTAAGTTCAGGTGGAGCCGACAAGCGGGAGAATGCCGCCCTAGGTTTGAATATCAATTTAATAGCATCCTAGACCTTTACCGATGCATCGGCAGTACAGACCCTTAATTTGGCTCAATCGTTGTCCGATCAACAGTCGGTCTTGGACTGGTCTGTGATGCGAGCTGAACAACGCATTGCGACTGACTGCCTCTTCTACATAGTCAAGTTCGACGGTGTATCCAAGCGGTACTCAGACACGACTAGTGGGACCGGGATAAGACGTTCAGGATGCCACGACGCATTTTCCACTTCCCTGGGCAGCAGCAGTTCGATTAAATCTACGGCGTCTTTCAAAGAAACAGATTCAAATATTCTCGATTCTTAGTTAATGAACAAATCCATTGTTGTGCATAAATCACCCGGGCGAAATGATGTCCAAAAGTCAATCATCCAATATTGCCAAAATCAGTGGAAGCACAGGCGCTGTAGCAAATGAGCCGTCAGAGCTCGATCGATGAACATGCATGCATCCTTTCGTCTGGAGAATTAAACATGAGCCAAGCCGGGAAAAGGCATTGACTTTAATCAAGTAATTGCGTACCTGCTTCCAGTAACATGCACATGCACAGGCTTCACAGACTCATTCGCGGCTCCAAGCTACCTAGGCGACGTCTAGCTCCTTCAGCGCAAAGCCCTCTTGCTGAGATTACACCAAGCTAAACGCGTCAAAGGCGGTAGCCTGTCGTTTAGGCACAAGCTGTAAGACCACGTCGGCATGCCACGCCGCGTATCATCTTGTGCGCTTTCCTGCCGTCCGCTGATGGCCCACGCGTCCAACGGAAAGCCCCTGAAAAGTGCCGTCATCAAGCGGCACAACCATGAATATGCTAGACCCAACCACCAATCACTAGCATCAATCATCTCGGTAATGTCGGTGTGACCACCAATGGCAGAGCCGCAACGGGGCCAGCAAATCATCCTGTCCACACATTCATGACGTAGAAACTCCCCAAATACGAATCCAAGCCAGCCAGGACGGCTTGCCGGCCGATTGTGGGGAGAACCAAGAGTTGCCTCAATCCACAACGCCATCCACAACGCCAATTTTGTCGAGCCGGACTATGGCATTGGCTACTGACGTCAATTGGACCGGGAATTAAGTGGGCAGCTAACTAGCTTGCGGCTCCCCGATGATCTCACTGTTGTTTACCATGGGGAGGATGACTAGTGAGTGAGCTAAAAGTCAACACGGCCGAGATTATATGAGGTGTGGCTTATTCCTCAATTGAGTTGAAGCTTGAGTTGCTACCCCATATCTCTCGTTGTTCTCAAGTGCGGTTGACGACCATACCATCGTTCGCGCAACCCAACATTATGGCTCGCCAACAGAGTCTGGGCTCCAAGCTCCTTCATGTCCTGCCCTTCGTTGCCTACTCATCGGCATCTGCGCTGTACTCAACCTATAGCTTCAACCCCTTGACACATCTGGGAGGCATCGCTCCCTACTTCGAGTCACAGGACCCTCAGTCATCCCCCGATGCCCCGCAAGGTTGCACAGCAAAGCGTGCTGCCTACCTCGTGCGCCATGCAGCCATCTACGCAAATGACTTCGACTTCGAGGAATACATTGAGCCCTTTCTTGAGAAGCTGGGCAACAAAACGGGCATTGAATGGGGCAAGATCCCGTACTTGAACTTCTTGAACGGCTGGGAGGCCCCCGTCTCTGAGGCAGAGACGTCACTCCTAACGCGTGTGGGAAGACTGGAGGCGGCGGGCCTGGGAGTCGACCTTGAATTTAGATACCCCAATCTGAGACTGCCTAAGAGAGTCTGGACTTCTTCTGCCGAGAGGACTGTCAAGTCTGCGCAGTCTCTGGTTCGTGCCCTTGAAAGCGACGACAACACGATGAACCTCGTCAACATCTACGAGTCGAAGGAGTCAGGCGCCGACAGCCTGACGCCCTACAAGGCCTGCCCGGCCTACTCATCGACTGCCGGTAGCGAACAGTCCGAGGTTTTCCAGGAGAAATACACGAAGCCCATCATTGCGCGCTTCAACGCTCTAGCACCCGACTTCAACTTCACCACCAACGACGTCTTCGGCATGCAGCAGTTGTGTGGCTACGAGACCGTTATTCGCGGAAAATCACCCTTCTGTGATCTCGATCTCTTCACTCCTGACGACTGGCTTGCCTGGGAATACACGGAAGATATCAGATACCATTACAACGTTGGTTATGGCCTGGATGCATCCGGATACATCGGTCTTCCTTGGCTCAACGCTACCGCGAACCTTTTGCTGCAAGATAGCACGACTGATGAGGACATCTACGTCAGCTTCACGCATCGTGAGCTGCCTCCGATGGTTGCGGTTGCAATGGGTCTTTTCAACAACTCCGAGTTCGTCGGCAGCGAGTCCCAGATCAACAACACAATGCCGCTCGACCGCATCAACTACCGCCGCGCGTGGAAGGCGTCCAACATCCTCCCATTTCTTGGAAATATCGCCATCGAGCGTTTGAACTGCTCTGGGGCCTATGGATACGAGGATGGTGACTATTACCGTGTCCTTGTGAACAGCGCACCGCAGCCTCTGGCCGACTGTGCTGATGGTCCTGGAACTGCCTGCTCAAGAGATGGATTCAGCAAGTACCTGAAAGAGAGAGTTAGCAAGTTCTCCGGGTTTTCAGAGAAGTGCGGCGTTGAATACGATAACAGCACAGACGTTCTGTCAATTTATACGGACGCCTCTGTTGGCAACGGCACTGTGGTAGGAAAGCGATACGAAGCCTTTTCTCAATGAAGCTTCATGTAACTAGTTTGTAACTTTAGAATTAAATAATGTCTCTTACTTTACCTAAATTCAAACGAAGAAACACGACCCTATTACGGTGGGGTTGTCAGTTACCTCATGCTTTGACATAAACATCTACGGCATTCCATGGCCAGCACCAAGCTAGAATAATTTTCCCCGGAGAACAGTCGCAAATCCGGCAGTCTTATAATCGGTAACCAAATATCGACTCTTGATGCTGGCTTGTTCATGCACCCTGACATGACTTGTTGCCAGCGATGGACCACGGCCTGATTTCCACATTCTCGGGTTGATTGTCGACGGACACCATCTACATTTCGAGGTGGTAACCAACTTGATTGCAGTAAAGCGGGATACAAGGATGCTTTGTGAAATGAAGCCAGTAATTATTGCCAATATAAGCCTTTCTTGGCTGAGTCTGAAGTTATTGTTTATGGTTCATAGTCTTATTTGAGACACCCGACGCACCCTTTACGATATGAGTATCAAGTTCTGACGATGCGGCCACGGAGTTTTGTCAGAGTCAATGTAGCTGGATATTCGTTTGTTACTTACTGCATCGTGCCTCCAAGCACCACTATGCGTAGTAACGACGATTAGTTGTTTTCACTATCATTTCCACGCATGTAGAATCGCCATAAGGTCCATCTACTCATAAGGGATCTAGATGATTGCCACTGCCAGACCTCATCGGGCGGCATTCTTGCCTAGCCTAGTATGACATAAGGAGTTCTGAGGAAAGCTGGAACAACTGGCAGTTCTCAGGGATAATATGCCGTGGACTTATAGGACGTATTGACTGTCAAGTCTTCTAAGAACAACTTCAGAAACCACGTGGACGAAGCTGGTGGTCGAGGTCCGTATTTGCGAACCCGCTAAGAGTACAAGGTGGCTACCTCAATGTTGGCTGCCCCAAAGAGACCAGTACATTCAAAGTACACATGCCAGAGATACCCCTTGCTTTCCAAAAATCATCATTCTTGGGCAGCTCACTCGGACCTGGAATACCTGCTACCATCGTCGCTGACGCACCAGGCCCTCTCTCGGGCTTACGATCGGCGTTCGCATTGCTGATGTTGGTGTCGAGAACGAGAAGTAGTTGGTGCACTTCGGCCAAGAAATGCGGAGCGGCCCGCGATGGCGCAATCAGTACCTGTCAGTCACCCAAGATCGTGGCTTGGTATGGTAGCATGCCGGCAAGGTATACGATGACTAGGGGCCTAGACTGTTAGCTCTGTGACAACAATGGAGAAACTGCAGGTTGATGAACTGAGAGATCCTAGACATCTGTCCAGCAGTTTTTGAATGCGACTAACAACTCTCTCAGTCTGCATATAAGATGGTGCGCAGTTGACGAGTCGCGATCCAAGATACAAGGATGATAGTGTATTCGGATTGGTTGCATCCATATGACCCTAGCACTCTCAATAATGTTTTTACCTAGTTTCCATCAGTGGTATCGATCGTCTTCGTCATCCTCGTGGTCTCCATTGTCATTCCTCTTCATCGGCCCGAGTAACGAGTTCAAGCAGAGTGTGCTAAGTTGGCTGGCCTGTTCCACTTGGTAGAGTCATTTGAGACCAAGCCGCATCTACTGGAGCCCAAGTCTTCCATCTCGGATATAACAGTCATGCGATGACCCCGGGCTTTGGGTTCGTGTGTTAATACCTCGGTGATTATTGTGAGCTTGCTTTGGGCATGATAATCGCGCAACCCCCCAATCATGGTAAGTTTAGGGTCTCTGATCCATTAAGCCACTTTCATCGGCCACTGCAACCAGCTCCCATCTCAGCTGTTACTAACGCACCAACAAGCCCTGTAAGCTGTAGCGTAAGGGCACTTGACATGGTGCACTAGTCCTCTAGACTGCATGGCGACTGCCGAAATGCCGGGACTATTTTCTTCGAACCAACGGCAACAGTATTGAGCATTACACATCACAACTACGGCTACA
Organism: Colletotrichum spaethianum; assembly: GCF_022836535.1. Classification (NCBI taxonomy): domain Eukaryota; kingdom Fungi; phylum Ascomycota; class Sordariomycetes; order Glomerellales; family Glomerellaceae; genus Colletotrichum; species Colletotrichum spaethianum. The sequence goes on along the minus strand of NW_026054817.1, from coordinate 143,731 downwards.
GCTCGGAAATTCCGTATCAGGGATTTGCTCGATTGCGCCATCACCATCTGATTAATGTTACGTACCGTAATGTTACGTACCATTTTACCCTTTCAGATTCGATTGAGAAGGAACCTGACTGTGGATGCCGATCTTTGGCGTAAATGTAGAATCCGAATGATGCGCACCTTATCCATGGAGATAGGGACTCTAGTTTGAAAGCAGTCTAAAAAGGACAGGACGACTGTTTCACATTGGCGAACGCAACAATCGACATCAAATCTAAGTAGTGGTTTATGCTGTACAATGTATGAAGTTTTTCCATATCGCGGATCAAACCTTGAGCCCCATCGTGGTTGAATTGAATGATTTTATACGTCAGGGAACATTCGCCATGTTGGTGGTTGCTGTTGTCATCGCCAAACCCTGTCCATCCTCCTCCTCGGTCCCCCACTTCGGAGCTGGTCATGCCATCTGCCCCTCCGATGTTGACATCGCAAACGGCCCGTCATCGTCAGCAGCCCACTATCTCTTCCCACGAGAGTGCCGTGGTGCAGCAGACATTGCAGGTAGTCCCAAGCTAAGCCTCTCAAAAAATTGGGAATGTGCGATCAAATGGTATGCCGTGGAAGGGTTGCTTTCTTTAAATAGGCAATATGCCCCAGGGACGAGGTTTCTTGAGTGCAAATCATACAGTATACTTGCTAGGAACTGATTAGCTGGGGCATTCCGATATCACATTCACAAATAATCGCTTGAGAACGCCATCTTTTTCCACTTTGCTGCTTTCAAACAGCCTTTGAACATGGCCTGGCGGCGACCGTTTGGTAAAGGAAGTGGTGCAACGGGAACGGTAGTGGAAGAACAAGGGAGGCAAGTTTCCACTGGTAGCGTCCAGTACATTGGCGAGAAGGGAGGTAACGATGCGCCGCCTACTTACCAGGATGCCTCAGGTGCGCCTGTTGAGCACAACTCCCCGTTGGGATACTCTGTCGGTCCAGTGACAATCACCTTGCTGAATATCACCATGATGATTGGCGCTGGTATTTACTCTACGCGTAGGTTCTGAGCCGGGTATGCCTAGTCATATGTATTGACATCTATCAGCGGCCAGTATCTTGGCAGGGACCGGTTCCGTCGGTGTTAGTTTTGTGTACTGGACTCTTGGTTATCTAGTAAGTCTTCTATCAGTTTCTTGGCTATAAATTAGGGAAAACTTATTCTGACCTTTGAAGCTGTGCCTTGCATCCGGGGCTGTCTACCTTGAATTCACCGCGTATTTCCCAAGTCGTTCCGGTTCAGAGGTCGTCTTCTTAGAGCAGGCTTACCCTCGGCCTATGTGGCTCTTCCCAACCACCTTTGCAGTTCAGAGTGTCATTCTCTCATTCGGAAGCGCCAACGCTACAGGTCAGTCAATTATCAAGTTAAGTTACTCGGGCCGTAGGTGAGCAATACTGACTTAAACAGTCATGGCCAACTATCTCATTGCCATCTCAGGCCACGAGGGTACCAATTGGCAGATCAAGGGTACAGCACTTGCTTGCTACAGTCTAGCAACCTTGAGTAAGTCGCCTGTTGAAAAGTAGCGGATGATCCTGTCCTAATTTGTATAGCACTGGTGTTCAACACCAAGTACGCCTACTGGTTCTCAAACGGTGTTGGCGTAGTCAAGATCTGCACGCTGGTTTTCGTGATTATTACCGGCTTCGTCGTTCTTGGCGGTGGCACTAAGGTTGAGAACCCCACGGCCAACTTTCAAGATGCGTGGTCTGGTAGCTCGAAAGCCAGTGCATACGGCATGACAACTGCGTTGTACCGCATCATCTTTTCATACGGAGGATACAACAATGCCTTCAACGTTGCCAACGAAGTCAAGGTACTAACCAAAAAAAAAATATTCACTAGTCAATACGAGCTAACATCAACACTTACTAGAACCCCGTCAGATCACTGAAGATATACGCAACAGCAGCTTTGACAACTGTGTACATTCTATACATGTTCGCAAATGTGGCTTTCTTCGCTGCTGGCAAGTATACCCTAATCTAGTTCGTTTACGAAATATTAATTAACGATTGGTATTGCTGCAGTTCCGAGAGACGAATTTGAAAACTCCGGCCTCACCGTCGCCAGTCTGTTCTTCACACATGTCTTTGGCAACAGCGGCGCCGTTCGGGGCCTTAACTTTCTCATAGCGCTTGCCTCCTTCGGCAATATGATTGCCGTCATAATTGGGTTGTCTCGCCGTATCAGGGAGTGCGGTCGACAGGGTGTCCTGCCTTGGACTACGTTCTGGGTTTCCACCAAACCTTTCGGGACCCCTCTCGGACCATACCTAGTCATTTGGTTCTTGACTGCTCTAATGATTCTTGCTGTTCCAGCTGGAGATGCATTTACCTTTGGTAGGTTTGGCGATTTATGATCGGGGCCTTTCAATCGCTGACAGTAGAACAGTGAATGATCTCGGAATCTTCCCTGCTGCTGCCTTCAATTTGGCAATGGCTGTAGGTATCTATGTTGTTCGCTGGCGCCGCAAAAAAGCAAATCTCCCCGAGCCTGAATTCAAAGCATGGCATGTGGTGATTATCTTCAACATCTGCATCCAGCTCTACCTCCTCATCATGCCTTGGTATCCCCCTGCGGGCGGACAGTATGCTGGCGATGTGAGCTTCTGGTACGCGACTTACGCCGTTACTGGTATTGTAATGTTAGTAATGTTTCCTCCCGAGTTTCTGATTCCAAATTCTGAACCTCTTTGCAGCCTTCTTACCTGTGCCATCTACTACTGGCTTTGGGCATTCCTCATCCCCAAGCGGAGAGGCTACAAGTTGCGACAGGAGCTCATCAGTCTTGATGACGGAGTTCAAAGCAACAGACTTCGAAAGATCCCAAATGCCGAAGTTGACGCGTGGGATGCTACACACGATGCGTCTGGGCGCCTTCTTGGGCCTTCTGCTAGTGAAACGCTTGTGCAAGAGAAGGGGCTGAGAAGCTCTTCGGAGGGTAGTAACTCGGATGGAGGCAAACAGGTGCCAAGTACTATTCGTGAGAGCGGCAATGTCTAGTTTAATATCCGGCAACGAACGGTCTTGGACTATTCCATCTTGCCCAGGATTACAACAGTTTTCGAGAGAATGCGCATTCACGCTACATAAAGCGTGCTTGTTGCTTTCAGGGAGGGGCGCTATCGGCTCTAGATCCTAACTTGGCGTGTAAAGCGATGCATGCACTTAGCGCCCCAGCACAAGCTGTCATAATTAATAGCACTGCATTTCCAAATCCAGGGAAGCGCAGTATCGCCTCTTGCGTATCAGCCTGTTTTTCCCCCATACATGTCTCGGTTCCAATTGAGACGAGCACGGCTGCCGGGTTTGGTCATCATGTCGTAGTGAGCCGCCAACCCCCAAACCAATCACACAAGTGGCGATCATTGCTGCATGCGCCTGCTCCAAGCCCATGTCGCCGGATGACATCATGTAGCTTTACTTTCTTTATCACAGGCTTGAGCCCGGGAATCAGGCCTCTACTCTACATACACACACACCATCAACATTGCGCATTAAACAATACCAAATCGTTAATCGCCAAACCCTTTTCGATCATCTGTAACCGCCTAACACACCTAAAAATGGCTTCTAACATCATTCGCCGAAGGGTACAGCCCTCGCTTTTGCACCCAGCTCGCCAAGTGCAATCCGCAATTCGCGCAAATGCCACCCCTTCAGCACGCCGCTTTTTGAGCGAAAAGCCCGGCTTAGAATCGACAGATATCAGAGACATTGCTGATGCCAGAAAGACGAATCCCCCGCAGCCCAAGATCTCAAATGCCAGCGTGGCAGGAGAGAAACTTACAGAGGAGCAACAGAAGGAGGTAGATGAGCACAATGAGGACTTCGAGAAGAAGCACGATACTGCAGCGCCTGCCGAACAAGATAAGGTTGACAAGAAGTTCTGGTCTAACAGAAAAGGAGGAATGTAAGGACTGTTGCGGTCAGGGCTCAAAACCAGGAATACTTGCATTTCGATGCATGGTCGATGTCTAGATATCTTCTGATGGTGCTGCGTGGATCTGCTGTCTTACTAGCAACAAATGCGCTTCATAAATGCAGTTCGATACTCCACTGGAGTTAAAATCATTATTTTGCACGTGTACGATGCATTTTTCTTACCGTTACAAAGGACACAACCTTATATTACATCAATGTTTTGCAAATACCGTCACGTGGATTCGCGAGAGCGCACGCGGACGTTTGAATGCACCTCAACTATTGTAGCTCCTTTATAAGACACCCTTACGCACACATTTGGAGGCTTTGCCTGGAGAGTTCATGCCAGCTAGAAAGTCTCATATTGATCTTGCGACTTGTGTCTTTCAATAACATTTCAGTTTACGTTGGATACTTCTCTTTTTGTCGCTCGTTTGTTGCCCAAAGTTAGACTGACTCTGGCACCAAGGGCCTTTTATTCGAGAAATCACATTTTGATTAACGTAAAAAATATATATGGGTTTCTCACCCACTTGGGTTCATCCACGAACTCAGCCAGTGAAGTTGGTTTAAATGAATGGAGTCGGTCTCCCTAAATAGCCGGCAATGACTACCACAAACCGTTGTAGGACCTAGAATTTCGTAAGGTCTCTATTTAGGTGAACTTTTAGAGTATTGCATGGAATATAATTCTAAAATTGGCATATAACAAGGTGTGATGCGGCATAATAGCTACGTCTTCATGCTTCACGGATTACTGCAGTGCTCTTTAAGCACGTTATCATGTGAACTTATAAGACTAGACTTACTACACAGAAGGGTTTTGATGCTCCACGACTTATTCTTTCTTGAACTTCCCCTGATTTGTTTTGACCTGTATTTGACAAGTTGAACTGGCGATACCGTATCTCAAAACTGGCGGCTCGAGATATACCACACTCCGCTTGGTTCATGAAGCTACAGAAGCCCCGGTCCAACATCCACTGTGATAAATAAACTTATACAAGTCCAATTTGCATGAAGTTTTATCTCGGCTAATCGATTTCATCTCCAAGGCTAGGTTTTTAATGACACCTTGCGGGAATACCGAACGTCGGACAAACCATAGAACGGATTCCCTCAACTTATAGCCAGGTGCCGCCCTTTTCAACAACCGACCTATGCAGTTGCAGTATCATTTGGTTATATGAATGAACCTTGGCGTTACCGTTGCAGTTAAGGGCGAAGTGCTTCTGAGGAAATGAGTGTCTTTGAGACCATTTCAGCCCTTGTATCATGAAACCAGTCCTCACGGTTCTTCCGATGATTAAGCTTGATCGAGATAAAGTTACACAACGAACAGACAGCCTAATGCTGATCAAACAACACCACGGCGCCAAGGCCTTGATGGTCTTGGCATACCAACCTTGAACCATGAGATGGCACTCTCAGCACTTAGTATCGAGTTGCAAATACTTCCGTTTGCCAGTCGATTATTTTTAACAACGGAATTGGTCTCCATGCATCCCGTCGGCTCTTAGACAGCGCCAAGATACCATACAGTAGTATGAAAGTAGCGAAATATAGGATCTCGGCGAAAATATCTCAGAAGTTACTTCTGCTATCCCATGCACAAACAAGGTCCCGTCGTTGATCGCGGTAGACTCTCCTCACCCAAAGTCTTGGCTCTTGGCGGCTGCCAGCTGGCGCCATGTCTTGGGAGCTCCGCGTCGTCGATTTGTGTTTCCATTACGAAAAACCCGCGCTGAGCCCCCTGGAAAATGGGACTGAGACTATGCGAATTCGGCAAAGACGCCTGACAACCATCCAGCGATGCAACAGACTCAAGCTTCGCGGTACCTCATGAGCCTGAGGGAGCTTAGCGCGAACTGTGTTTGACGAAGGCGCGAGGTTTTACGTTGCCATGGATGCATGAATGGGAATCAATCGAGCAGCTGTTACATCCGGTTCACAATCTAGGCGACAGATACCATCGCCATCCTGAAGCCAAGGCATCTGAGGCGTTTCCAGGTTCTTGGATTTATAGCAAAGTTCGAATGGCCAGCTGTTGAAAGTCGTTGCACACGAACAATTGGACGCGGCGGCACGATGCCACAAACACCCAGATAAACAGACATGTCTCTGGCCAAGAACCGTGGTGGTACCCGAAACGGCCCGTTGCCCGCCACCATGAAGCCGTCGGGGCTTGCTGTAATCTGGTGATCACCACACTTGTGTCATTCTCGCCGTTTCTCGGTCGCAAAAAGAGGCAGATCAGCAGCTTCAAGTCGGTTTTGCGTAGACTCGCTAACCCCCGTAGTACGGTCTTGGCTGTGCGCACAATTTTCTGCTGGATCGCCCAAAAAGCATCCATGTCGCGACTCATGCGTCGCCCATTGCCCAACGAGCTTGGGACGGTCATCTTCGGAGAAACGCATGAGCAACAAGCGTCGGGCAGTCTTGGCTGCATTCCTCGGTCACCAGAAGGGCAAACCCAGAACGAGGCAGGGTTGAAACCTTGGGCAGATTGATCAGTGAACAAACCGCAGGGAGTAAAAAATGCAAAAGGAGGGAAAATGCTCGCGTGCTCTCCTACCCAGTCAATTGCCATCGTGCTCTCAAAATGGCAGGAGGGCACGCGACACAACTTTCTGCGCCGAGTCTAGCGTCGGATCATTTGTCTTGGCGACATGGCAACGAAGTTGAACAGAGACAACCGAGAAGACAAGGTACATAGGCTGCGATGGAAATTTTGAGAGTGAACTGAGTTGACAACGTGCTCTCACATACAGTTGTGACTGGCTGGACTCCTTGAGGGATCTGTTCTCGGTACCTTGAAAGCCAAGAAGGCCAAGTCCTCGAGTGGCACCCACTTCACCAATCTCAGCTCTTGGTGTGGATGAGTGCAGAGCTCGGCGCAGACTGGGCATCCGTCAAGAACATCCACTTCGATGGGTCGAGACGTCGAGACAGTGACACCCCGCCGGATCAGAATACCGGAACTGCACAGAATTGCTCCCTAAGTCGATTTTTTTTTCGTCACCTCGGCGCAAGCTGGGGCGAATGCATTGTCGAAATCTCCAGTTTCCAGAAACATGACCCTGGAAGGGTAGCCCTCGTGCAGAACGAGAGGAGGAGAGAAGACCATGCGCGGGGCACACGTGGATGTTCGTCTTGATAATGTTGACGTCCTGCTCTGTATAAAGGATCGTGGCGCTCCGAGACTTTTGAGCACCTTGAGAGAGGGATTCTCGACAAGCTTTTCCACTCCGAGCCCGTTCTGCACCCCAAGCTTCTTCAGCTTGCTGGTGAAACCTCTTTCCCTTCGTCTTCCTCCTCCCAACTAGGTCAGCGTCTGCTCCAACTGGCCGTTCACCATGGCCGTCCTTACGCAGTACGACTGGATCATCGCCGTCATCAGCATCGCCTTCTGCGGTAGCTCCTTCGGAAACGGTGCCAACGATGTCGCCAACTCCTATGCCACCTCCGTAGCGGCTCGGACCCTCACCATGCCCCAGGTTGGCTTTCTGTCCATGTGCACCGAGTTTTTCGGCGCCGTCGTGCTCGGAGCCCGCGTCACGGGTACCATCAAGAACGATATCATCGACCTCGACCGCTTCCGCCAGACTCCCTCTACTCTGATTCTCGCCATGGGATGCGCCGAGTTTGCTAGCGCTTTCTGGCTGCTTGCCGCCACCAAGATGGGCTACCCCGTCTCTACAACACAAACTATTGTCGGTGCCCTCGTCGGTGTCGGTCTCGCCGCGCAGGCCCAGGTCTCTTGGTCATGGAAGGACGGCAGCGTCTCTCAGATCGCTGCTTCATGGGGTGTTGCTCCCTGCATCGCTGCCGTCTTCGGTGCCGTTCTCTTCGGCAGTCTCAAGTTCACTGTACTGGAGCGCGAAAACTCTTTCGAAAAGGCCATGAAGGCCATTCCCTTCTACCTTGCTTTCACCGCCGCCGTCCTCGCCCTATTCATCACCGTCGAAGCACCCGGTGCCCCGTCTCTTGAGGAGCTTGGTGCCGGCACCGCCTGCGGTATCGTGCTCGGTGTCTTTTTCGGTGCCCTCCTCCTTGCCTACGTCTTTTTCGTCCCTTATGTTCACCGAAGACTCGTCAAAGAGGACCCTCGAATCCGCCTTCGTCACATCTTCCTTGGCCCTCTCCTGTACATGGAGAACCCTCCCATCTACATGCCTGCCAAGGGCAACGAATTCGTCATCGACTACTACGCGAGCGCCCACGATGAGTCCCAGAACACCAACGACGCCGATATTGAGAAGCAGACGAAAACTGAAGGCGGTAACGACAACGGGGAGAAGCTCGTCGTTAACGACAACAATAGCACCGAGAGCCCCAATTCTGCACCCCTCTCTCTTGAAGATGTCGAGCGCGGTAAGAAGGCCCCCGCGCAGGGCGCTGTCGTCGAACGTTACAAGCGCAAGCCCGAGCCCGAAGAGCGTTTTCTTGCACCGACTGCCCACCTCCCTATCACCAACCCCAAACGCATCTGGAGCTTCATCAAGTACTTCTTGTTGCAGGGCGTTACCCGTGACTGTGTCACACATGCCTCCTCCCAGCTTTCTGCAATCCACGGCAAGGCCAAGAAGTACGACAACCGTGTCGAGCATCTCTGGACCTATGCTCAAGTTGCCAGCGCCATGATGATGTCCATTGCTCATGGTTCCAACGATGTTGCCAACGCTGTTGGCCCCTGGATCGCTGCCTACCAAGTCTACATGACTGGCGAAATCAGAGAGGATGGCGAATCCCCTATCTGGATTCTCGTTGTTGCCGGTTTCCTCCTTGGTGCAGGCTTCTGGTTCATGGGTCATCACATCATCAAAGCCATGGGCAACAAGCTCACCCAAGTACGTATTCATCGTACAAGTATAAAGCCGCCTCTGAAGCTAACTCGACTACAGTTGTCTCCCACGAGAGGTTTCGCCATGGAGCTTGGCGCCGCAATTACCGTTCTCCTGGCAAGTCGTCTTGGTCTTCCCGTCAGCACTACTCAGTGCCTCACCGGTGCCGTCATTGGTGTCGCCTTGATGAACTTCGACATTGGTGCTGTCAACTGGCGCCAGGTCGCTTTCATCTTCTCTGGCTGGATTGTCACTCTGCCTTGTGCCGGTCTGATCGGTGGTTTGCTGATGGCCATGTCTCTCAACACTCCTCAGTTCAGTCAGGGCTAAGATCATTATGAGAATAGGGAAAATTGGGATCATGGTTATGGCGTTAATGATTTCCACAGGCAGTATCTAGAAGGGGCTTGCTTTTAGCACAGAGGCATTTAAAAATATGCATATACTATCAATTGAATTTTGCAAAGAGAAGAAATGAAATCGAAACGTCAGAGGAACTGAACATGAACTTTGGCGTTAGTCACTTGACCTCGAGCATGCGACATTGCTGTTTTAGGTCTGTAAACTGTGACACTTCCTAACTTCTCAAAGACTGAGACTATGTGGGACTCACGAAGAATCGTATATTGTTCGTTTGGAACCCTTTTGCTAATTGGCTCTAAACACGTGTATCAGTGGGCCCGCAAGGTTTGTTGGTTACTCATAGTAGCTCTTCTTCGATTACGACCACCTTTTGGTACGAGATATTTCCTGCGGCTTGCAATACGACTTACTTATTAAGACTCATAAATGTATAGATCTGGTTTCTATGAGTCGCTAAAAAGACCGTTCACTTATCTCAGTCCAAAACAGTGAACATCTGAGAATCTCCCATTGTATTCGTCTGCAAGAACCCTTTCCACCAAAGACGGAAGTAAGATGGATACTTATTGACTTACTCTAGGAATGTCTCCAATACAATATGAATTGGCAACTCGAGGTAGGGATTAACACAACCACCCTGTTAACGAGCCACCCCCACATCCGAGCCACCATCGGCACCACCATCACTACCACTATCACCACTTATTTCACTCCCTCTTCCACCCACCCAGATGCAACTTTTGGCTTCACTAGATAATTCAGATGTGCTGGATTTATCTAGAATATCTGTATTGCCGATATCTGTATTTTGTGCCTACTAGATATGGGCTATTGTTGTAAAGGTGCTGTTAGGAGATGTTGGGACCTTTTTCTTTTTGCCCTTGTGCTGGTTATCTAGACAGGCCTGCAGATCGTTGGCTTATTACTCTACAATTGCTAGTCTAGATGCCTGCTTATTATATCCCTTTTGCAGCTTTTTAGATAGGTAATGGATAGTATAGGTATCTAGGGTATCCTTTGCTTAGCTGGTTGAATAGATGTAACTGATGCTGTAGATCAGTAGAGTAATGAGGGGTTAACTATGGGATAGTAGATATTGCCTTATCTTATTGCTGGCTGCTGCTTTGTTGGCTAGCTGGCTGGCTAGATAATGCTTTTAATACTAGGGAGTTAGATAAAGGGTACTGTATAGATATTGGCTATAACTTAGCTTATTTTTAGCTAGACTTTATGTTTTAGGTTATTATTATTGCTTTATATGTATTAAAATAATAGTCTAGAAATGCTTTTTTATTAGTAATAGTTAAGTTACTTATTTAGTTATTTAGACTTCTAATTTTTTTTTAATATGTTTGTTTTAATAGGCTAAAGACTGATATATTTAGAGGCTGGAGGATAGTAGAGGAATGTGGTAATAAAAATAGTAGATAGATGTGATGCTGGAAGTATTGTTATATAAAGTCTATTGTTATATAGCTGTGATGGCTGTCTAGAATTAGTAGCTTGGCCTTGTCTGGCTGGCTGGGCATAGTCCCTGGGATGAAGACCTTTTTTAGCTACTTAAGGGTAGTCTGGTTATTTGTTTAGCTATTATCTGATGCTGTAAAGTGCTAGCTAGCATATCTAGATAGGTTGGATGATAAGAACTACTGAGCCTGGACTGACTTACTTTTATATATAATAAGGGGAAGTAAAGAGGTCTTAGTAGTAGACATATATTTAATTAGTGATATCTATGTTTTAGATCTAGGCTGTTTTTTCTGGATATATTGTGATGCTGTAGAGCTTAGTATTAGCCTATTGCTTCTTTTGCCTTTTATAATGCTAGTCTTATTTATATTCTATTGGTTAGATAGATAGATACCTTTGATTGCTGGTAGATCTAGATAACTGAACTATTCTTGGATAGTATCTGTAGTATGGGCTTTATATTGCTTAGAATTGATTGATTAGTATCTTTGGGTCCTGATTGATGGGTATTGCTGCAGGAATCGAGCTATTTATCTCTTTCTTAGAGGTTGCTAGGTATCGCCTATTATACGCTCTGCTAGGCCCTTTACTTGCTGATAGGTAAGGGCACTGCCTAGGGCAGCTTGGGTAGATATATAAGTAGTCAGATTAGCCTCTTGTGACTGTGATAATTGCTGATAATTAACCTATGTAGTATTTCTGTTTTGCTTGCTGTGTAGCTGATGCTGAAGGGTCTGGTATAGTATACCTTAGTTATGAGCAGCCTGGCGGATAGGGTAGCTATTTGCTATGTCTATAAGGGCTTGTTGGAGCTCAAACTTAGTGTATTGCTTCATGGTGTAATAGAGAAGGTATCTTAAAAAGATGGCGTTGTTTGGTGATAAATAGTAATTGTTATGATAGTTTGAAAAAAGGGATGTTCTTGATGATGCAGTAATTTTGGATGGCTTGGATGTGGGGGTGGCTCTCTTGTGGGGTGGGTGGGTTATTGCGATGCCGCAGAGCCTAGCACCAGCCTATTGTTTCCTTTGCTTTCTATGATGCTAGTCTTATCTATATTTTATTGGTTAGATGGATGGATACCCTTGATTGCTGGCAGATCTAGATAACTGAACCATTCTTGGATAGCATCTGTAGTATGGGCTCTATATCGCCTAGAATCGATCGATCGGTATCTTTGGGTCCTGATTGATGGGTATTGCTGCAGGAATCGAGCTATTCATCTCTTCCCTAGAGGTCGCTGGGTATTGCCTGTTATACGCTCTGCTAGGCCCTTTACTTGCTAATAGGTAAGGGCACTGCTTAGGGTAGCTTGGGTAGATATATAAGTAGCCAGATTAGCCTTTTGTGACTGTGATAATCGCTGATAATTAACCCACGTAGTATTTCTGCTTTGCCTGCTGTGCAGCCGATGCTGAAGGGTCTGGTATGGTATACCTTAGTTACGAGCAGCCTGGCGGATAGGGCAGCTATCTGCTACGTCTGTAAGGGCTCGTTGGAGCTTAAACTCAGTGTATTGCTTTATGGTGTAATAGAGAAGGTATCCTAAAAAGATGGTGTTGTTTGGCGATAAATAGCAATTGTTGCGATAGTTTGAAAAAAGGGATGTTCTTGACGATGCAGCAATTTCGGATGGCTCGGATGTGGGGGTGGCTCTCTTGTGGGGTGGGTGGGTTATTCTGAGATATAATCACTTGGTGAAGGTTCGCTGGCTTGGAATAGATTATCTCCCCTCACTCCTATGGGCAAAGGACGGACCTTGCCAGTTAGGATGTTATCTTTTTTTCAATAGCGTTCCGCGTTGAGATAAACGCTAGCTTCAATGTTTTCCACAGTCTAATTTACTGGTGAAATTGGTTTGATTCTCAATGTCATGAGGAAGACTATTCCAACCTCTTCAGCCGGCATTAGTAGAGGAAATTGAACGCATGCGGTCATGAAGCCTCGACTTCCTTGTAGTCTCATTAGTTGGCGCGCGGGTGCAGATTGAATCGCTCAACACCACTTGAGATCATCTTCCAGGTCATCAAAATTTTCCGTACGAGTTTATCGGCACCATGTTCGAAAAGTCTTGGGGGGATTCTTATTTTCATCTGAGTGTTGGCAATCTTGGCCCTAGCAGAGTGCCCTCCACACCCTCCCATTCTTGAGCCGTCTCAAAATAAGTTTCCAGTCGCGGAAACTGTGTTCGCCCCTTTGTCGGGCTGGTCGCTCTCTCGCAGACATGGCTAGCCGGGCTGTTTGTGTCATAACATGGGATGGACGACCCCAACAGCGGTCGCTTCTTGGCGGCTTTGTGAAGTCTGCTGACCACTGTCGATCCCAGGACCGTGCGGTGCAGTGGCCGGCAACTCCAAAATCTCATACAATTGGGATTAGAGATACTGTTCGGATGCACTGTGATGCGGAAGAACGGAAAGCATCCAAATTGATTGCGGTTATTGCACCAAACCGTTGCGGGCCGCGCACTTTGTAGATAGGATCTCGGATGCTTGCCGAAACCCGGCTCGGGGTCTTGGTGATAACATGCCCCACTATCATTGGTCGAAATGGCAGAATTCCCATTAAAATTCTACGAAATGGGGTTCACTACGGGTTATCGATAATAGATATCGAGCGGTTATTGCACCCGTAGGCTTCTGACGTCCTCATCCGCGGGGCGGACGCGACATCTCGGGCGAGATCGAGCTGTTATCGACAACTCCGTCACAAGCCGGGCGCACGGATGGGCAGAGATGAGAGGGTGTGGTGATGCGCGATGTGGTAGGCATTACCCCATTGATGAGGGACAATCCTTAGTATACATAGGACGGCTTGTTCGCGCCTGTTAGTCTCTCGAGTTTCAAGTTCTTCAAGCTCTCGCGTTCAATTAGTACTTTATTGGACCAATACTCGATCTGTTCGACTTTTTAAAACCCTTCCACATCACCAAACCGTCAACATGGGATCTATGCCAGCAGGAGGATGGAGACAGCTTGATGTCGGTGTCGTCGGCGGAGGTATTGGTGGCATGAGCGTCGCAATTGCCCTCCGCCGCGCAGGCCACAAGGTTTCCATCTACGAGCGCAACGACTTCGCTGGTGAAGTCGGTGCATCCGTCTCATGCGCCGCGAACGGCACCCGCTGGTTGCACGAGTGGAATGTGGATGTCGCAAAGGGCGATCCCGTCGTCTTGAAGAGTCTCATCAACCGAGACTGGAAGACGGGTGAACCAGTCAGCGTTTACAGCCTCGACGACTACGAGAAACGTTGGGGTTACGTTTATAACATGTTTCATCGTCAGTACATGCATGCGATGCTCAAGGACACGGCGATGCAGGAGGAGGGCGAGGGAACCCCCGCAAAACTGTTTCTTAACCACAAGGTAAGACTTCTTACTTGTTGTTTGCATTCTTTGTGGCTGACTTTCTCTGCAGTGCAAAAACATCGACGTGAGCGCCGGAAAGGTGGAGTTCGAGAACGGCTACTCTGCGACTCATGACCTCATCATCGGCGCCGATGGCATCGGCAGCGCGGTGCGGGGCTTCATCGGCATTCGGCCGGAAAAGCGCCCCGCCGAATCCAGTTGCTTGCACGCCAATGTCCTCACCGAGGACGCAGTCAAGGCCGGTCTCGTCGATTATTCCCAAGACAGCGCTCTTGAATACTGGGGTGGTCAAGAGGGCAAGTGGGACAAGATCGTCCTCTCGCCCTGCAATGGCGGAAAGCTGCTGTCGTACTACTGCTTCTTCCCAAGAGAAAAAGGAGATTACGTGAACCAGGCCTGGGGTGTTGAGGACCGGCCCGTCGAAGAGTTGCTTGCGCCATTCCCTGAGTTGGACAAGCAAATCCTCGCGCATCTTGCTATTGGCAAGGATATCCAGCCTTGGCGTCTATGGATGCAGTACGTTGTCACACATACCCAATCATTGGTTCTCGGTCTTTGGTTCTAACATTACGCAGCGACCCTTACCCTTATATCAACAAGAACATGGTTTGCTTGCTCGGCGATGCAGGACACCCTGTAAGTCGTTGATGCTTCTTCTGCCACTAGAACGCCACTGACTCAGGTACCTAGATGATGCCTCACCAAAGCCAAGGCGCATGCATGGCCATCGAAGATGCCGCTGCGCTTGGAATTCTTTTCCACCCTAAATACTTCAGCGGAAACGTTGCTGAGACCCTGGAGGTCTACAACACCGTCCGGCTGCCCCGTGCCACCCGTGTCCAGGCTGCGGCTGCCAAGGCCGCGTACAACATTAACGAGCGTATCGGTGAGTTCTGTTACTTTGCGGTGACGTAGCGGCTCTCTTACTGACATTTTGCCCAGGTTTCTCAAACAATACCAACACGAGCACCTATAAGGTAGCAGATGAAAAGGCTAAGCTGACGATCGAGGAAATGAACGCGTGAGTATTTTGTCCTGCACTTATTTTCCGAAACGCAAATTAACGACTCGGCAGATATGACATGTACAAAGACATCGAGGAGGCCATCGCTCAACAAGCAGGGGCGCCATTTAACCACAAGTTTATCAAGGGCTTGCCGATAGGACTTGAGTTATCTCCAGGTGTCATTGTTGGACAGTAGGATGTTGTAAAAGCGCGAGTTTATAGTACTCTATGTGTCGCGATGCCCTCACGCGCATCGCGCAGCCTTGTGAGATTTGCGCCGGGCCCGGATTAACTATTAGTCTGGTCCCTTCGTGTGGATCCACCACACAGGATACGTATTTATTCGTTTTAGACAAAATAATCCTACACATAGAAATCTAAGCCGTTTTCCTTATATCTTTTTTACCCTAAGTAGTAACTCTATAACAATTATAAGCCTAGCTTATATTATACCCTTAAACCACTATATTTAAAGTATACTATAGGCTAAAAAATCTCTTTTAAACAAACTATCTCTATTCTCTTAAACTAATATCTCTAATATAACGTACATGCATAGTGAGCAGATCAACATAGTGAGCGGATCACTTTCCTCTTCTTTCTTACCTTTTCTCCTTATAACAACTTTCCTCTATGCATAACTATAAAATCCTCCTTAAATAAAAGCTGCATTATTCTTACACTTAAAGCTATCTAAAAAGACCTAAAATTATCTATATAAAAAACAGCCTTTATTTATAAGATCCTATTCTTAACCCTTAACTATTAACGTATTAGATAACTACTATAACAAAAAACATAATTAAAATTAATAAAGATGACTAAGCTAAAAGAAATAGTGATTCTTAAACGAGTTATTAACCTAATTAATCAAGGATTTCTACCACGACTTAATAACGTATAAGATATAGCTAATTACCTCCTTAATAAACGTAATATAACGTATGTTAGACCTTGATAAGCAGAGAACTTTATATAATATTAACTATAACTAAAAACGTATTTTTAATATAAAATTAACTATTAGAGAGTATTAGCTAAGGATCTTATAATTATATAGGCTTAGTTTACTTTTATATAAAATATAATTATAAAATATAAAATTTATAATAATAATATCTATAATTTTAATAAAATAAGCTTCTTAATAGGAATATTGTTATATATAAAGGTTATTATAACCTCTAATTACTATAAAAAGCCTTATATAAAGTAGCCTAGTAATTATAAATAAGTTTCTATTATTTAAGGTATATATATAAATAGCTAAGCGCTACCTCTATACGTTATTATTAAAAGCAAATATTACCTCTTCTTATAGTATACTAATAGCTAATTTTTACCTTAATAGTATATCTACTTTAGTAAAAATAAATAAACTATAAATAAAATTAGCCTAAATTAGCTATAGCATTTTAAAAAATACATAAAGTCTTATACAAAAGATATTAAATAGCTTTTAATCCTTAATAGCTATAACAGCTATAAGTCTACTAAGTTTAATAATTACTATAAGGAATATAATATTATTACTTTTTATATACCTCCCTATTTATTATATAAGCTTTAGCCTCTTAATATTAGCTATTTTAGTCTATTAAAAGCATTATATAATAAAAAAATTAAAAAAATAATATAAATATAAATTATATATATTACTAAAAATAACTTCTTTTTTGCCTTTAAGGTAACTTTTTTTACTTTAATAAGTAAAAAAAATATATAAGCTAACTTTAAATAGGCTAACTTTGTCCCTTTTAACCTAGAAGTAGTTATTTTTTGCCTAGATTTTAAGCTAAAGACGCTAATACTATTTAACTTACGCCTAAGCAGCTAGGGCTCTTAGGACCTAAAAACACTAACTATAGTATATAATATTATATAAAGCTTTATATTACTTAAGAAAAAAATTACTAGTTATTAATATAGCTTATTAACCTATTTATATAAAATAGTTGATTTATAGGCTAAAGGTATTAGTAAGTTAGTATATAAACTAGCTCTTATTAAAGCTAAGTGTTATAGGCTTTGTATGACAAATGAGATACTAAGTAAGCGTTAAAGGGCTAAAAAAACCTAACTATGTCTTAGAGGGTCCCTTAATGTAGCTAAAGCAAAGGTAATCTAGGTAAAGAAGAGTATTATTAATGCTAGAGGCAAAAATGTGCGTTAAGAGGGAGCTTATATAGAGAGAAGTGAATTGCGTAGTTAGCGATATAGTAATTACAGAAAGACTAGATATAACATATAAACATGTCAGGTAGTTTAAGAGACCTCTAAAGAAGAGGATAATGAGTAGTTTTAATTAATTTCATATAATACTGCTGAATTAACTTATAATAATAGTAGGAAGGTAGAGAAAGGTGATCTGCTTACTATGTTAATCCGCTCACTATGCATATACGTTATCTATTTTTATTAAGGTTATAAGAAAACTTAAGATATAAAGTAATTAGCTCTTATAATATATAACTCTTTAGCTTAAAGTAAAGTTAAAGTATATCTAGGAATTTATTAACTTAGATAAACCTAAATAAATAAATAAAAATAAACCTAAATATCCTAATAAGATCTTAAATACCTTAAGGATTTTTACTTTTAATAAATTTATTATTAACATAAATCTTAAATAAACTAATAATAAACCTCTTCTAATAATAGCTAATTTAAATATTAAGGTTATATACTAGACATATATCTTAAATACTAATATAAAAAAGGCTATTTAAAAATAATAAAAAAAAGCATTTAATATAATTAATATATAAATAAAAACGTTAATTACTAAATTACTTTTTAAGCTAGCTTAAATAAAGACTTTAGTATAAAACTAAATAATACTTTACTTAATACTTAAGATTCTTAAGTAATAATATATACTAAGTAACTTATCTAGCTAAACTATTATTTAAAAAAAATATTTAGCTTTACTAAATTAAGTAACTTTAAGTATTAACTTATTTATTTAGTTAATAAAATAGTAAAATTCTTACTTTTATATAAAAATCCTAGACCTACTAGAAGTCCAAGGTACCTTTACTTTAAGAACCTTTCTAAGAGCAGTATTATATAGAATTACCTTATCTTAAGTAACTTATAAACTTATAAAAATTATCTAAAATAAAACAATAGGCTTCTTAGTTAAAAACCTAAATAACTATATAATAATCCTAACTAGTGTTTTATAAAAAGACTTATTAGTAGTAAAATACTATAAGAAAAGGCCTAATATCTATATAACTTTAACAAATTATCCTGTTATATTAACTAAGAATAATATATACTACTTTTTATTAAAGAACTTAAATAAAGCATATATTTATAGCTATTTATACTACTAGCCTCTACTTAAATATACTTATATAAAGAAAACCTTTACTAGCTATTTGCCTAGACTAGCCCTAATTACCAATAATAATACATAACAAATCTACAATTAAATCAATAACCCTTAGAATATAGACCTCTAAGCTGAACTTGCTTAGAAAGGGTAGCTCTAAGTAATCCCTTTGTCCTAAAGAAGAGATCTTAAGAGATACAATAACAAGGTTAATAATAATAAAGATAATAATAATAAACCTAGTAATAACTTACAGTAAGAATAACAAGGGGTTATTCATAAATAGTCACAAGGAAAAGTAAAGAAGAATAAAGGTAGACAGAAAAGGTATATATATATTAACTGTTAAGGTTTTATTATATCTTTTTTCATTATATAAAACTGTCTAAGTAGAAGGGATATCTCTTAGTTATATAGAAAGTCCCTTAGATACGTATAGTATCTAAGTGTATATCTAAGCGTATATCTAAGCGCCGAGAGGTACTTATAGTTTTTTATATATATATATATATACCTATATATGCCTATAGATAAGTATAAGCGCTAATATATATAATGCTTAGAAGTATATACGTTTATATATAGTAAACTACATTAGTTTATAGTAGTTTGTATTAGTATAGTTATATATAGTAATATATACTTTTATAAGTTATTTTTCAAGAAAAATCTAGAAAAAATAACTATATATTTATAGGACTTTGTTACGACCTAAAATCCGGTTAGTGACTAGTGTAGCCTAAGGTAAACCCTTAAAGCAACCAGTAGGGCAGCCAGACGATTCAAGTATACAGGTCTACAGCACAGGCCAGGTTCAGATCAGAAGAACTAAGAGAGGTCACATAATAGATCAATAGGATCACTAGTAATCCCATATAATCCCCTAGCCAGGATCATTAACCAGCAAGACTAATCCCTCACCTAGGATTATAAGCAACAAGAATAATCCAGGAAAGTAAGTCTAGATATAAAAACATTTATTCCAAGAAGATAAAACCCTCTATAGCTCTTTAGTAATTAACTTCATAATTTATTTTCTTATAAGTAACTCTTAGATTATCTTTTTATTATAAAGCTATAAGCTACTTACACCTAAACATACCTAACTAATTACTAAACACTAATAAACTAATAAGATTACTAATATAACTTACCTTACTATTATTAAGTATTAACCTTAGCTACCTATTAGCAAAAACCACTACTATTAGATATCTAACTATAATACTTTAATTACTCTTATTTAATAAATTAACCTTAATACTTACTAAACAGTAACTATATCCACTAAAAGCACTCTAGCTTTATTTTTAATAAGCTCTAAGGGGAAAACACCTATACCTCTTACCTCTAAGAACCTAAACAACAAAATAAAGGATACTAAGAAATCAAATAATAAAATCAAATTTACTAAAAAAATATATAAGGATTAATAAAAACATATAAAGTAAAACAACAATAATATTATATAACTATAAGCCATAGTAAACAAAACTACTAACACCCTTTAAGCAAAAACTCTAGAGACTAACAAGCTTAAACAACAAGTCTAGACTTTACAAGAAGCCACTAACATCATCTTAACCCACTAAAAGAACAAGAGAAACTCAAGCTTAACTCTTTTACTACCTATAATAAGACCTCTAGAACTTTAAAAGGATTCCTGATTCAGATTAGAACCTACTAGACATTCTACACAAATAACTTCTATACAAAAACAAAAAAAATTATCTATATAAGTACCTTTTTTAAAAGATAAGTATTTTCTTAATTTAAGCTTTACCTAGAAAATTACTTAAACAATAAAACACTAAAACACTATAACCTAGAAACCTAGTAAATCTTTAGAAGCTTTATAAGATTTAAGTATACCTTGAAATCCTTGTTCTAGAACTTTAACAAGAAACAATAAGCTAAACAAGACTTAGTAAACCTTAAGTAAACTAAGTTAACTACTAATTATACCACAAAATTCTAAAGAATCTATATATAACTTAACTACACTAACAACACTAAGATCTTTATATTCTACTAAAAACTTAAAAAAGATATAAAAAACAAGCTATTTAAGCTTAACTAACTAAATAATTTCTTATAATATATAGAAATTATAGTCAAAATTAATACTAGGCTATATAAGCAACAAAAAAAAAAAGAAAAACATACTACCTTTAGCTAAATACTAGCAAGAAATACATACTATAAAGACCTAAGAACTTATAACCTAACTTATACTAACAGAATAACTAACAAACTAATAAACTAAGCACTTCCTATAAACAATATAATAAACCTATAAACATTAATACTATAATTAAAAAAACTTATAAAAACCATTAAAATTTAAAAGACTTTAAGTACTATAACTACAAAAAGCCTAGACATATAACTAAAGACTATAAGCAGCTAAAATAACTTTAGAATAAACCTATACTTAAAAATACTAAGAAAACTAATATAACAAAAAAAGAAACTCCTTATAAATAATAGAACTAGACCTTTTACTTTAATAATAATTACCACATTCACCAGAAACAGAAAAAACAAGCAGAATAATACCCTTAACTACCAAAAAACAAAACCATAGTAATCTCCTAAAAGACCCAGAAAAGAGGTTAACTAAACTAAACTATAATCTAGTAATTAAAAAAGCAAAATTAGTAGCTAATTACTAAGCTCATCTAAGCTAAAAAAGCTACATAAAACAAGAAAGACAACCCTTATATACCTAACACCTTAAAAGTTATTAAAGAACAACTATAACTATATATATAAGCCTAAAAAAACTTTTAAAAACAATAAGTACTTAAAGAAGATTTTAAGAATACCTTTAAAAAAAAGAAAAACACTAAACCTAAAAAACCTACTAAGATAATAGCTATAGAATAAAAGTAACTATAATAACCTAGATTCTTACCTCTATAACTTAGGTTTAAGGAACCTACACTACAAAAATCAATTAAAGTATATAGTAAGAAAACAAGTTTTAAAGAAGAATATAAGAAATTACTTAATAAGTTTAAACCCTTAAGTAAGCTTAAGAAAAAGGCTACTAAGTAACTTATAAATCTTAAGAACATAAGTTAAACCTTTACCTAATTAATATCCTATAAAGACATTAAAAAAAGAACTAAGTCTATTACTTTTATTCTACTCTTAGAGGAAAAAGAATCCTTTAATAAGTTAAACTATAAAAAAAAGATCTTCTATAAATAGAAAACATAACTCTATAAGGCTAACTAAAGCCTAATTTAATATAACCTGGACAAACTAATAGCTATATAAATATGTATTAACTTTAGTAATAACCTAATAATTAAAAAGGCTTAGTCTACTAAGAATAACTACTTTAAGTACTAACTATAGTATAAAAAAGATAAGGATAATTAAAAAGTCTAGTTCTATAAAACAAACAATACTAGAATTAACAAAAAACCAGTAGTATTTATCCTAGAGAAACCTATATTTAGAGACTATAAGTACCTTAACCAGAAGCACACACGCTACACTAAAGTGTTCTAGGCTAGCTATATTTATAATAAATACTAGTTTCACCTCCAGGACAAAAAACTTAACAACTTCTTTCTTTAACAAAAAAAATAACAGCTAATTCCTATGATCTACTTTTAGTATTAACTTAGTACATAAATAATCAAAGAATTTAAAGTAAATTAACTATATATATAACCTAGTCTAGAATACCTAGTTCTATATTATAACAAGCTAATTAAATACTAGTCTAAATATATATATAACAAATATATAATATACTATATAAATAAAGCTAAAGCATAAAGAACCTAGATTAGAGAGTAGACACCCCTTAAAGTAAAACTAGTAAATATAAAAAGAAAATTAAACTACTAACACTACTTAAAAAACTAGGGACATTAACTACACCAGAACAATAGACAGTAACACTAAAAAAGTCCTTATATTTAGCTATAATAATAAACGCTTTACACCTTATTCTAAGCGTTTATATTAAAGGATAGCCTACTTAGGTTATAATTAATAGTAAAGTATAAGTAAATCTAATATTACCTAAGTTAATAAATTAATAAAGAATCTAATAAAGATTTAAAGATAAATCCTATACTCTATAAAACATAAAAAAAAAAACAGTTAAGTATAGTAAAAGTATTATTAATAGAAAAACTATATAACTCTCTATAGTTACTTATAACTATTAAGAACATCTAATCTTTAACATAGTATAAATTAAAAACATAAATATTATCCTTAGAATCTTATAGTTATAATAACATAACCTAAGTATAGATTAAAGAACAGGCTAACTCTAATAAAGAGATTTAACTATAAAACAGTATTATAAGCTATAACCTCTAAGTAAATTAAAGTAACATAAATATATTATATATATTAAGAAAATCGAACCTACAAAGGACAAACAATTCAAGTAATTTATTAACAAACAACAAGAAGAAAAGCGCCTCTCTCTAATTCTAAAACAATACTATAAATACACTAAACTCTTTACTAAGGAATTAGAAACTAGCTTACCTAAACATAGCTTATATAACCACAAGATCCTACTTAAAGAAAAAGTATACCTAAAGTTCTATAAAACCTATAGACTAAACAAGACAGAATATAAGGTATTTAATAAATACCTTAAAGAAAACCTATATAAAGGTTATATCTAACTATTAATATCTCTTATAAAATATCCTATCTTATTTATATTAAAGAAGAATAATAAATTATAACTTTATATTAACTACTAACAACTTAACAATATTACTATTAAGAACTACTACTTACTACCTCTTATTTTAGAATTATAAAACTAGCTATACTATATAAAATAGTTTATAGCTATTAACCTTAAAGGAGCTTATAACCTAATTAAAATAAAGAAAAGCAAGGAATAGAAAACGTGTTTCTATACCTAAAAAGATAACTTTAAGTACTTAGTTATACCTTTTAGACTTACTAATACCCTTACTACCTTTTAAACAATAATTAACTATGTCTTAAGAGAATTCCTAGATATATTTATTATTATTTATCTAAATAATATACTTATTTACTCTTAAACTCTTAAAGAACATAAAAAACACGTTTATACTATACTTTAATAACTCTAAAAAGCTAAACTATTAATTAAACCTAAAAAAAGTATATTCTATAATTAATAAATTAATTTCCTAGGATTCACTATTACCCTAAGAGAAATCTAAATAAAAAACAAAAAAATCATAACTATTAAAAACTAGCCTTAACTATAAAATGTTAAAAATATTTAATCCTTTTTAAGATTTATTAACTTTTACTAATAATTCCTTAAAAAATACTTTAGCAAAATTAACCCCCTTATTAAGCTTATTAAAAAAAATATACCCTTTAAATAAACTAAAGAATAAAAATAAGCTTTTAAAGAAATTAAATAGCTAGTATATTTTAAACTAGTCCTAATAATCCTAGACCTAAGAAAGCCCTTTAAACTAAAAACTAACGCTTTAAATTATACTATTAGTAGACAACTTAGCTAACACAATAAAGAAAAAAAGCTATACCTTTATGCCTTTTTCTCTTAGAAGCTTAGAAAAGCTAAACTTAATTACTAAATCTATAACAAAAAACTTATAGTAATTATTAAAGCTTTTTAAAAATAAAAACCTTAGCTATTTAGAACTAAATATAAAGTTAAGGTTTATATTAACTATAAGAATTTTATTTACTTTATTACTTCTAAAATCTTTAATAAGTAATAAATTAAATAATTTGAATTTTTATTAGAATTTAACTTTAAGATTATTTATATTAAAGGATTTAAAAATAAAAGAGCTAATGCCTTAAGCTAAAAACTAAACTATAAAACCCTAGTACTAGAGAAAACTTAGGTTATTCTTAAGAAAGACAAAAATAATAACCTTATCCTAGTATAAAAACTTATTATAATTGGCATTTATATTAATACTAGTATAATTAATAAAATAACACCTAAATAGATCATAGAAATTTATAGTGTTAAGGCCTATAGACACTAAGGAGTTATTAAGATATTTAAACAAATTTAATAATACTATAATATATAAGTCACTTAAGTAAAAGTAGCTATAATAATTAAAGATTATAATATATATAAGAAAAGCAAGAATAGTTTATATAAACTATACAGACAATTATAACTCTTACTAGTACTACTTAAAGCATAACACTTAATTTCTTTAGACTTTATAGTTAAACTATTTAAGTTAAAAGAACCTCTTAGTAAAGTTTATTATAATAGTATACTTATTATTATTAATTAATTAACAAAATATATTTACTTTATCTTATACCTAGAAGTAAGTATAGTAAAAGAATTAGTATATATATTCCTTAACTACATTATTAATAATTATAGGCTACTAAAAGAAATTGTTTTAAACAAAGATAAGCTATTTACCTTTAAATTTTAAAAATTACTAGTTTTATAATTAAAAGCTAACTATAAACTGTTAACTACCTTTTACCCTTAAACTAATAAATAAATAAAACAAGTTAATTAAATACTAAAACAATATCTATAATATTATATTAACTATAATTAAAATAATTAAATATTACTACTACTAATAGCTTAATTTACCTATAATAGTACTATTAAAGAAAACACTATAAACTCCTTATTCTACCTTAATTATAGATTTTAACTAACTACTTATAAAGAACTATAATAAGGCCTACAAGTAGATAAGGCTATAACTAGTTATAATAACCTATAAGAAATCTAAAAGAATATAATAAAAGATTTAGAATTTGTTAGGACATAAATAGCTAAATACGCTAACACTTTAAGGATAATAGGACTACCCTTTAAAGAGAAAAATAACATATATCTACTATGCTAGAACATTAAGACAAAGTAACTAAACAATAAACTTAACTATAAAAAACTTAGACCCTTTAAAATTATTTAGAAAATCTTAAATATTAACTATAAACTTAATTTACTAGAAACAATAAAAATCTACTTAGTCTTTTATATTATGCTACTAGAACTAATACTATAAGGATTAAATACTAACAACTATATTATTATAAAATTATTAAGAATAACAGGGGGTTATTTATAAATAGTTACAAGGAAAAGTAGAGAAGAATAAAGGTAGACAGAAAAGGTATATATATATTAACCGTTAAGGTTTCGTTATATCTTTTTTATTCATATAAAACTGTCTAAGTAGAGGGGATATCTCTTAGTTATATAGAAAGTCCCTTAGATACGTATAGTATCTAAGTGTATATCTAAGCGTATATCTAAGCGCCGAGAGGTACTTATAGTTTCTCGTATATGTATATATATGCCCGTATATGCCCGTAGATAAGCATAAGCGCCGGCATATGTAATGCTTAGAAGTATATGCGTTTATATGCAGTAGACTGCATTAGTTTGCAGTAGTTTGCATTAGTATAGTTATATATAGTAATATATACTTTTATAGGTTATTTTTCAAGAAGAATCTAGAAAAAATAACTATATATTTATAGGACTTTTAGTTATAGAGTTATAAAGAGATTTATATATAAGAATTATAAGAATTTTACTTCTTAATTCTTAGTTTCCTCCTTAAGTTATATCTAAGTTATAGATATAACTTACTTATATAAAAACTTATAAAACCATATATAAGGAAAATTATAAGAAAAATAGTTATAGTTATAGTTATAGTCAAAAAACCTTTAAAGGAAAAAAAAATTTTTATAAAGGGGAAACCTTAGTATTTAAGCTATATTACTTTCTTTTTAGAAAGTATTTCTTTATTATCTATAGTTTCTTTAGATAAAAACCCCTTTTTATTAAGATTTATAGTCTCTATAAAGTATTTAAATACTTCTTTATTAACAGATTTAGTAAATATATTTGATATATTATTCTTTGTATAGATATAGTATAAAGAGACTTGATTATTATAGATAGCTTATCTAGAAAAGTAATATTTTATATCTATATGTTTAGATTTCTTATAAAGCTCTGGGTTTTCTGTTATACGTTGTGCTGCCTCGTTATCTATTAAAATAATAGGCTTATTTAACGTTATATTTAACCCTAAGTTATTATATATATAGGAAAAAGAGTTATATAGGTATATAGATTCCTTTATAGCTTCACATAAAGCCATATATTCAGCTTCACAAGTAGATAAAGCAACAGTCTTCTGTTTTATACTATTCCAGCTTATTATATTATAGTACCCTAGGGTACTTATATATCCAGTAGTAGACATTCTATCATCTAAGTCTCCAGCCCAATTAGAGTCTGAAAATATAATTAACTATAAATCAATATTGCAGTTATATATTAATCCTAGATTAAGATATTTATTTATATATCCCCATATCCTATTAAGCGCAATAAAATGCTCTTTAGATGGGTTACTCATATAACGAGCACATATATTTACTAGATATGTTATATCTGGCCTAGTCTTAAGACTTAAGAAGAGTAGAGATCCTATCTCTTGTTGATATTGAGTTATTTCTTCTTTTGTTGCTTGCCCTGTATTTTTCTTAAGCTTAATAGCAGGATTTATAGGCGTATTATAAGGATAAGTATCCTTTTTATTATACTTTTCTAGTATTTTATTTGTATATTTGGTTTGATGAATATATAAGATCTTATTTGTTTTATCTATACACATTTCGTTCCCTAAAAACGTATATAGAATTCCTAAGTCTTGTATCTGTAAATCTTTATTTACATTATTATAGAAATATTCTATATCTTTATTTGTAGGAGCTACTATTATTATATTGTCTATGTAATAAGCTATTATAGCTCTTATATTATTATTATTAGCTATAAAGATACCTTTATCATAAGGGGATTCTTTAAAGCCTAGTTTTATAATTATAGATCTTAACCACTTATACCAGAGTCTAGGGCTCTATTTTAGACCATATAAGGCCTTTTTAAGCTTACAATATAAAGCTTTTTCTGTTATATTATCTATATATTCTAAGGTATTTGTTTTATAGTTATAAGAGAAACCTATAAGTAATTTTACCTATATTTCTTTATCTATATCAGCATAGCAGAAGGCATTAGAGATATCAAATTGCCTAAAAAACCAGCCTAGCTTTATTCCTATTATAAATATAGCTCTATAATTCTCAGGTTTATAGGTAGTACTAAAGGTTTCTAGATAATCAATACCTATATATTAATTAAAACCTTGTACTACCCACCTAGCTTTATATTTTAACGGGTTATTATTTATATCCGTTTTTAATTTATATACCCATCTTCCTCCTAAGGGCTTAATTCCTTTAGGTAAAGGAAGTATTATCCAAGTATGCATATTATGTAAGTTATTAACCTCTAAAACCATTGCTTGAATCTATTTATCTCTAGAAGTAGAGATTATAGCCTTTTTATAGGTAATAGGGTCTTTATCTATTGTTATAGTAAGGATATATATAGCTTTATTAAACCTATTTATTTTATTATTTTGATTATTTATAGTGGAAAGTATTAGTTTAATTATAAGGTAGTCTTTTATAGTATATAAAGCGTTTTCTTAGTCTATTACCTATTTATAGTTTTTAAGCTTATTATTATTCTGCTTAGGAATTTCTACTATTATCTTAGATTTATTATTATTATTATAATTATTATAATTATGATTATTACAATTATTATTATTTGTTATATTATTATTATTTATCGGCTTTATATTTATACCTCTAGGATTCAAGTCTTCCCTTCCACTTTTATAGTCACGTAGAAATATCTTATTATTACTACTATTTTCTTTATTATTTATATTTATATTATTATTTATATTTATATTATTATTTATATTTATATTATTATTTATATTTATATTATTATTATTAATAGTAGGAGATATAAACTGATTTTCTAGAATAACTATATCTCTAGTCTAAAAGGAAGTTTTCTTTTGAAAATCATATACTTTATATATATTATTTCTATAGTTAAGTACTATAGCTTTTATAGCTTTATTATCTAGCTTTTTTATCTTAGGATCTTTATTCTTATAGTAACATATAGATCCAAAAGTTACTATATTATTAATATTAGGTTTTATATTATTACCTATTTTATAAGGGGTCTTATAGTTAAGAGCTTTATAAGGGGTTATATTATATAGATCTACTGCTGTTAAAGCAGCTTCTCCCTATAGATATAAAGGCAAATTTGCCTGTAAAAGCATAGCTCTTATTTTATTAGTTATAGTCCTTATTACTCTTTCTATTATACTGTTAAGCTTATAAGTATAAGGTACTTTTATATTATAATTTATCCCTTTAATTATATAGGTATAATTTATAGTATTATTATTAAATTCTAGATTACTATCTATATCAAAGTCTTTTATCTTATTCTTATTTATATTATTCTTATTTATATATTCTAGAACAGCAGTATTAACTTCTTCTGCTTCTTTAGTTCTAAGTAGTTTTATAGATATAAGTCTAGATTTTCTTTCTAAGAAGATAATAAACCATCAATATTTATTATAGGTAAAAGGTGTTATAGGTCCACAAAGATCAAAAGAGACTTTTTCTATATATTTATAATCCTTATTATAGTTATTAGAATACTTATTAACTTTAGTAGTAAAGTTTACTTTTATACAGGTATTACAAATATAGTCTTCTTCTATTATATTATCAGTTATATTTATATTATCTTTAAGTTACATTAAGACTTTTCTACTTACATATCCTAGTCTATTATGCCACTTTTTATAGTTATTAATCTCTTTATTATATGTAACCTTCTTATATTTATAAGGTTTTCTTCTTGTATTTATAGTATTTATATATTCTTTATAGTTATTAAAATCCTTTTTATTTAAAACCTTTATATTTAGGTAATATAGACTGTCTTTTATATTCCCCTTACAAAAGGTTCTTTTATCATTTATATTTATTAAAGATACCTTTATATCCCAGAAAAGAGAGGCTATCTTAAGTCTTCTTAGTCGATTTTAACTTAGAAGATTAATACCTATTTCAAGCATATAATAATAGTCTTTAAGGATATATATATTATTATTATTAGAAAAAGAAATTACTATATCTCCTTGTAGAGAGATTTTCTTTCTTCTTGTATCTCCCTAGTTAACATACCTGTTTATATAGGTAGTCTTTATAAATAAGGATTTATCACTTATAATATTAACAGTAGCAGCAGTATCTAGGCAGAACGTAATATATTTATTATTCCTAGTTATATATATAGGTTTATTTATATTACCTATTTTATTATCAGTTATAGTTGTTATAGAGGAGGTTATACGACTTACATCTTCGAAATCTAAGTCTATCTTACTCTCTTCCTCTTGTTAAGAGTTATCTATAACCATATTGTTTGCAACTGCAATATACGCATTTTCTGCGTCTGATTTATCTGATTCTTCAGAATCTTCTTCCTCTATTATAGCCTTTTTAGCTATTAGGGCCTTTTAGGCCCTATAAAGCTTATTTCTCTTTATATTAGTCCTTTGTTACCTTAGGACTTCTTCCTTAGTATTATCCTTATTTTTCCAGCCTTTAAGGGCCTTAATAGGATATAAAAAGTTATAGTCTTTAACCATATGGTTTTTTAACTTGTAGTATATACAGTAAACACCCTTCGTCTTTTTCCAAGGCTTTTTAATTCCTTTTCTAAAAGTAAAAGTAGTATATAATACTATAGAAGAACCTTTTCTTTTTGCTTCATCTATAAGATTTACAAAAAGGGATTCTATAGTATAGGAATTTGCATCCTTTCTAAAGGCTTAGGTTACATTAGTTATAAAACCTTTATAACTATTATCCAGACTATTTAATACCTAAGCTATAATAACTTGTTTTAGTAAAGCTATATCTTTAAAAGATAAGTCGTCTGTAAGCTCTTTTACCTTATTAAGGTATTCTTCCATAGATCCAAAGGATTCTAAGGAGATATTAAAGAACTCTTTACAAGTAAGATATTCGTTAATAAAACTAGTAGGTTCATATAGATCCTTTAGTTTCTTTTAGGCCTTATATCCTATTATAGAGTCTTTTATAACCCTTAAAAAGGAATCCTTATAAAATAGCTTTATAAAAGCTAATATTTTTATATTACTCTTTTGTTAAGAAGGTATAGTTAAAGGGGTTATAAGACTAGAGTTAATATCTTTACTAATAAGTAAAGCCTTAAATCTAGTTACTTAAACATTATAGTTAAGGCTGCTAGAAAGGCGTGGTATATAGATTTTTTCCATAGTATTAATTCGGTTCAAATTTAATCGGAATATAAGGATTTTAGTTGATTTTGGCTGATTAGAGAGAGATATTGGTATTCTGATAGTACCGTTGAATTCGTCTTGAAAAATGGGCCTTAAAAGTGGTTGGGTTGTTATTAATAGTATAGCGTTGCGTGGTTGCCTTAGGTTAAAGATATATATAGGCCTTCAATTAAAGAAGCTTTCACTAGACAACAAAGCAGTTAGTCTAGTGGTTTAGCTATCCTCTAGATTAACTAATTAAATTAGCAACTCAATTAGAGCTCTTAGGTTCAATTCCAGCTTAAGGTATATAGTCTTTATTAAATATAAACTAGAAATAACCTTTAACTAGTAAGGTAGGATTGTAATTTGCCTAGAGCTATAGTAGCGTAAAATATAGCGATAGGTGTAGTGCTTGCCTAGTAAGCCAGTCCCTCTATTCTGCTAAATATAGACTACTAAGTGTAAGGTGTAGCTGCCTTAGAGCTGTATTCCTTAAAATTCCCTTAGCTAATATAGTACGTCCCTTAATAAGGTTGAATTTTTGTTGTATAAAATAAGGGTATAAGTATAAAAGAAGGTAATAGTATAAAGGAAGGTAAAGGTATAAAGGTTACCTTTTCTACTAAGCTAAGCTTATAACTATTAAGAATAACAAAAGGTTATTTATAAATAGTTATAAGAAAAAGTAAAGAAGAATAAAGGTAGACAAAAAAGGTATATATATATTAACCGTTAAGGTTTCGTTATATCTTTTTTATTTATATAAAACTGTCTAAGTAGAGGGAATATCTCTTAGTTATATAGAAAGTCCCTTAGATACATATAGTATCTAAGTATATATCTAAGCGTATATCTAAGCGCTAAGAGATACTTATAGTTTCTTGTATATATATATATATGCCTATATATGCCTATAGATAAGCATAAGCGCTAGTATATATAATGCTTAGAAGTATATACGTTTATATACAGTAGACTACATTAGTTTACAGTAGTTTACATTAGTATAGTTATATATAGTAATATATACTTTTATAGGTTATTTTTCAAGAAGAATCTAGAAAAAATAACTATATATTTATAGGACTTTTAGTTATAGAGTTATAAAGAGATTTATATATAAGAATTATAAGAATTTTACTTCTTAATTCTTAGTAAATTAAATAAACTAAAATATAAAGTTAAATAGATTATTAAAAAATAATATAAAAATAAAAAAAAATAATACCTTATAAAATAAAAGAACTATAAAAACAAAAATAATATATAAAAGCTAATTAAGAACCTCTAATATTACTAAGAAATAATCTAGTAATATTATAAGAAGAACTTAGAGGCCCTAGGTTAGTAAACTCTAGACTAACCCTTAGCAAGCTCTAGTCTAGAACATTACTTATACCCTAGGAAATAAGGTTACGTTTAACCCTAGCCTTTATCTCAGTTACTTTTTAATCTTTTGCCTTTAACTTATTTAAAAACTATATATTTTACTAAATTAACTTAGAACTATAATCCTTTAAGAAACGTTTTTACTTCTATAAACAAAAAAAACAACTTAAAGTAGCTACTAACTATATTTAAAGAACCTCTATTTCTTCTTTAGCCTTCTACTTATCCTCTTTAATTTTTTACTGCTCTATTAAACAATAGTTTACTATAAAATTAGCTCTAAAACCTTTATATATAATAACTAAAAGACTTATAAGCATTTACAACATTATTTCTATTATACTAAGTATAACTAGTATAAATATATTTGCTATAGTATAATAACTCTTTAGCTATTTTATAGACCTTATTAGACTTAAAACAATAAATACAAGGTATTACATTAACTTTATAGCGCTTAACCGCTTTAGTAAAAGAACAATATTTACAGGTTTTCTAAGAGATTTTAAAATTTGTCTTTTATTTACTTATATAACCAGATATAATATTAGTATTATTAAAAAAAACATAATTAATACTCCTTAACCTAAAAAGAGTAATATACTTATAGTAGTCTTAAGAATAAGACCTTGTAAGAAGAGACCTGATATTATAACCTAAAATCCGGTTAATAACTAGTATAGCTTAAGGTAAACCCCTAAAACAACTAGTAAGGCAGCTAAACAATTTAAGTATATAAGTCTATAGTATAGGCTAGGTTCAGATCAAAAGAACTAAGAGAGATTACATAATAGATTAATAGGATTACTAGTGATCCTATATAATCTCTTAGCTAGGATTATTAACTAGTAAAACTAATTTCTTACCTAGGATTATAAGTAATAAGAATAATCTAAGAAAGTAAGTCTAGATATAAGGATATTTATTCTAAGAAAATAAAACCCTTTATAGCTCTTTAATAATCAACTTTATAATTTACTCTCTTATAAGTAACTCTTAGATTATCTCTCTATTATAAAGCTATAAGCTATTTACACCTAGATATACCTAACTAATTACTAGACACTAATAGACTAGTAAGATTACTAATATAACTTACCTTACTATTATTAAGTATTAACCTTAGCTACCTATTAGTAGAAACTACTACTGTTAAATATCTAACTATAATAGACTTTTAGTTATAAAGTTATAAAGAGATTTATATATAAGAATTATAAGAATTTTACTTCTTAATTCTTAGTTTTCTCCTTAAGTTATATCTAAGTTATAAATATAACTTACTTTATATAAAAACTTATAAAAACCTTATATAAAGAAAATTATAAGAAAATTAGTTATAGTTATAGTTATAGTTAAAAACCTTTAAAGGAAAAAAAAAATTTATAAAAGAGAAACCTTAGTATTTAAGCTATATTACTTTCTTTTTAAAAAGTATTTTTTTATTATCTATAGTTTCTTTAGGTAAAAACCCCTTTTTATTAAGATTTATAGTCTCTATAAAGTATTTAAATACTTCTTTATTAACAGATTTAGTAAATATATTTGATATATTATTCTTTGTATAGATATAGTATAAAGAGACTTGATTATTATAGATAGCTTGTCTAGAAAAGTAATATTTTATATCTATATGTTTAGATTTCTTATAAAGCTCTGGGTTTTCTGTTATACGTTATGTTACCTTATTATCTATTAAAATAATAGGCTTATTTAACGTTATATTTAACCCTAAGTTATTATATATATAGGAAAAAGAGTTATATAAGTATATAGATTCCTTTATAGCTTTATATAAAGCTATATATTTAGCTTTATAAGTAGATAAAGTAATAGTTTTTTGTTTTATACTATTTTAGCTTATTATATTATAGTACTTTAAGGTACTTATATATCTAGTAGTAAACATTTTAACGTATATACATAGTGAGCTATGTATCATAGTAAGCTGTGTATGTCTACTGTCTTTTTACCTCTTAAACCTTTACACCTACTTTCCTCTATATACAAATATAACTTCTTTTTCTAAAGAAAGCTATATTATCTTTACCTTCTAAGTTATTTAAAAAGACTTAAAAATGTCTATATAAAGAGCTACTTTTACCTTTAAGGTTCCTAAATTAACCCTTTGTATGTAACGTGCTAGTATACTTTTATAAGCTAAGACGTAACTAAAATCAATAAAGATAACTATAACTAAAGAGGAGGTAATTCTTAAATAAGTTATTAACCTAATCGATTAAAAGTTTTCTCTGTAATAAGAAGATATATAAGAAATAGCTAATTAACTCCTAAACGCATATAACAGGACGCGTACAGGACCCTAATAGGTAAAGAACTTTGTATAACGTGTCTTTTAATTAAAAATGTAATTTTAATATTAAATTAACTATCAGAAGGCCTTAGCTAAGGATTTTATGATTATATAAGGCTAGTTTATACTTATATAAAACATAATTATAAAATATAAAATACTTAATAATAATATCTATAATTTTAATAAGACTAGGTTCTTAATAGGAATATTATTATATGCAAAGGTTATTATAACGTTTAACTATAAAAGAAGGCCTTATATAAAGTAGCCTAGTAATTAGGAATAGGTTTCTATTATTTAAGGTGTATATATAGATAGCTAAGTAATACCTTTGTATATTATTATAAAAGGCAAATATTACCTCCTCTTTTAGTATACTAATAGCTAATTTTTAGCTATATAGTATATCTATTTAAGTAAAAATAAATAGATAATAAATAATATTAGCCTAGATTAGTTAAAGTATTTTAATTAGTATATAAAGTCTTATATAAAAGGTTCTTATTACCTTTTAATCTTTAATAGTTATAATAGCTATAAATTAATTAAGTTTAATAAATATTATAAGGAATAAAGTATTATTACTTTTTATATACCTTTTTACTTATTATATAAGCTTTAGCTTTTTAATATTAAGTGCTTTAACCTATTAAAGTACTTATATAGTAAGGAAATTAAGAAAATAATATAGATATAGATTTTATATATTACTAAGAATAACTTTTTTCTTACCTTTAAAGTAGTATTTTTTGCTTTAATAAATAAAAATAATATATAATCTAGTTTTAGATAAATAAGCCTTATACCTTTTAACCCTAAAGTAGTTATTTCTTAGTTAGATTTTAAGCTAAAGACGTTAACACCCTTAACCTTACAGCTAAGCAGCTAAGGCTCCTGGGACATAAAGACACTAACTACAGCACTAGAGGGTATATAAAGTGCTTCTTCCCTTAAAAAGAAGATCTAGGTATATTAAGGTAGCTTATTAATACTAATGTATAAAGTAATTGACTTCTAGGCTAGAGGTATTAGTAAGTTAGCCTATAGGCTTACTATTATTAAGGCTAAGAACCATAAGCTTTGTACAGGGATAGAGGTACTAAGTAAGCGCTAAAGGACAAAAAAGACCTAACTACGTCTTAGAGGGTCATTTAATACTACTAAAGTAGAGGTACTATAAGTAGAAAAAGGTAGTATTAATGCTAAAGGAGAGAATAACCTTTAGAAGGAGGGTTATATAGAAGGTGTTAAACTATGTGCATAATGATGTGGTAATTGCAGAAAGCCTGGACATAATGCATAAACTTATGAAGTAGTTTAGGATAGTGATAAAGAAGAGGGTAATAAGTAGTTTTAATTGATTTTATATATTGTAGTTAAATTAACTTATATAAAAGATAGAAAGGCAGTAGATATACACAGCTTACTATAATGCACAGCTTACTATACATGTACGTTATTGTCTAAGTCTCTAGCCTAATTAAAGTCTAAAAATATAACTAACTATAAATTAATATTATAGTTATATATTAATTCTAGATTAGGATATTTATTTATATATCCTTATATTTTATTAAGCATAATAAAATGCTTTTTAGATAGGTTACTTATATAATAAGTATATATATTTACTGGATATATTATATCTAGCCTAGTCTTAAGACTTAAGAAGAGTAGAGATCTTATCTCTTGTTAATATTAAGTTATTTCTTCTTTTATTACTTACCTTATATTTTTCCTAAGCTTAATAGTAGGATTTATAGGCGTATTATAAGGATAAGTATTCTTTTTATTATACTTTTCTAGTATTTTATTTATATATTTAGTTTAATAGATATATAAGATCTTATTTACTTTATCTATACATATTTTGTTCCTTAAAAACGTATATAGAATTCCTAAGTCTTATATCTGTAAATCTTTATTTATATTATTATAGAAATATTCTATATCTTTATTTATAGGAGCTACTATTATTATATCGTCTATGTAACAAGCTATTATAGCTCTTATATTATTATTATTAGCTATAAAGATACCTTTATTATAAAGGGATTCTTTAAAGCCTAGTTTTATAATTATAGATCTTAACTACTTATACTAGAGTCTAGGGCTCTGTTTTAGACTATATAGGGCCTTTTTAAGCTTATAATATAAAGCTTTTTCTGTTATATTATCTGTATATTCTAGGGTATTTGTTTTATAGTTATAAGAGAAACCTATAAGTAATTTTACCTATATTTCTTTATTTATATTAGTATAGTAGAAGACATTAGAGATATTAAATTACCTAAAAAACCAGCCTAGTTTTATTCCTATCATAAATATAGCTTTATAATTCTTAGGTTTACAGGTAGTACTAAAGGTTTCTAGATAATTAATACCTATATATTAATTAAAACCTTGTATTACCTATCTAGCTTTATATTTTAACGGATTATTATTTATATCCGTTTTTAATTTATATACCCATCTTCCTCCTAAAGGCTTAATTCCTTTAGGTAGAGGAAGTATTATTTAAGTATGCATATTATGTAAGTTATTAACCTCTAAAACCATTACTTGAATCCATTTATCTCTAGAAGTAGAGATCATAGCCTTTTTATAGGTAGTAGGGTCTTTATTTGTTGTTATAGTAAGGATATATATAGCTTTATTAAACCTATTTATCTTATTATTTTGATTATTTATAGTGGAAAGTATTAGTTTAATTATAGGGTAGTCTTTTACAGTATATAAAGCGCTTTCTTAGTCTACTACCCATTTATAGTCTTTAAGCTTATTATTATCCTGCTTAGGAATTTCTACTATTATCTTGGATTTATTATTATTATTATAATTATTATAATTGTGATTATTACAATTATTATTATTTGTTATATTATTATTATTTATTAGCTTTATATTTATACCTCTAGGATTCAAGTCTTCCCTTCTACTTTTATAGTTACGTAGAGATATCTTATTATTACTACTATTTTCTTTATTATTTATATTTATATTATTATTTATATTTATATTATTATTATTAATAGTAGGAGGTATAAACTGATTTTTTAGAATAACTATATCTCTAGTCTAAAAGGAAATTTTCTTTTAAAAATCATATACTTTATATATATTATTTTTATAGTTAAGTACTATAGCTTTTATAGCTTTATTATCTAGCTTTTTTATTTTAGGATCTTTATTCTTATAGTAATATATAGATCTAAAAGTTACTATATTATTAATATTTAGCTTTATATTATTACCTATTTTATAAGGGGTCTTATAGTTAAGAGCTTTATAAGGGGTTATGTTATATAGATCTACTGCTATTAAAGCAGCTTCTCCTTATAGATATAAAGGCAAATTTGCTTATAAAAGCATAGCTCTTATTTTATTAGTTATAGTCCTTATTACTCTTTCTATTATACTGTTAGGCTCATAAGTATAAGGCACTTTTATATTATGATTTATCCCTTTAATTATATAGGTATAATTTATAGTATTATTATTAAATTCTAGACTATTATCTATATCAAAGTCTTTTATCTTATTCTTATTTATATTATTCTTATTTATATATTCTAGAACAGTAGTATTAACTTCTTTTGCTTCTTTAGTTCTAAGTAGTTTTATAGATATAAGTCTAGACTTTCTTTCTAAGAAGATAATAAACCATCGATATTTATTATAGGTAAAAGGTGTTATAGGTCCACAGAGATCAGAAGAGACTTTTTCCATATATTTATAATCCTTATTATAGTTATCAGAATGCTTATTAACTTTAGTAGTAAAGTTTGCTTTTATATAGGTATTACAGGTATAGTCTTTTTTATTATATTATTAGTTATATTTGTATTATCTTTAAGTTGCATTAAGACTTTTCTA
Organism: Colletotrichum spaethianum; assembly: GCF_022836535.1. Taxonomy (NCBI): domain Eukaryota; kingdom Fungi; phylum Ascomycota; class Sordariomycetes; order Glomerellales; family Glomerellaceae; genus Colletotrichum; species Colletotrichum spaethianum. Next base: position 105,555 of record NW_026054817.1, on the reverse strand, counting down.
TTTACGTGTCCTAGTCTATTATACTACTTTTTATAGTTATTAATCTCTTTATTATATATAACCTTTTTATATTTATAAGGTTTTTTTTTTATATTTATAGTATTTATATATTCTTTATAGTTATTAAGATCCTTTTTATTTAGAACCTTTATATTTAGGTAATATAGATTGTCTTTTATTTCCCTCTTATAAAGGGTTCTTTTATTATTTATATTTATTAAAGATACTTTTGTATCCTAGAAAAAAGAGGTTATCTTAAGTCTTCTTAGTCTATTTTAACTTAGAAGATTAATACCTATTTTAGGCATATAATAATAGTCTTTAAGGATATATATATTATTATTATTAGAAAAAGAAATTACTATATCTTCTTGTAGAGAGATTTTCTTTCTTCTTGTATCTCCCTAGTTAACATACCTGTTTATATAGGTAGTCTTTATAAATAGGGATTTATTACTTATAATATTAACAGTAGTAGTAGTATCTAAGTAGAACGTAGTATATTTATTATTCCTAGTTATAATTATAGGTTTATTTATATTACCTATCTTATTATTAGTTATAGTTATTATAAAGGAGGTTATATATAAGAATTATAAGAATTTTACTTCTTAATTCTTAGTTTTACTATTAAAGGTTATTATATATATTATTAACCTTACTCTACTTTAACTAAACCTAAATAAAGCTACTTAGAAAAAGGAAGTTTATAGTATCTTTACTACTCTATACTCTAACCTACATATCCTTTTATATAGTACTATATTAGATAACTGTGGAGCTACTTACCTAGTAAACGATATATTTCTCCTAGAGCTAGGCATAGTCTAAGCAGTTAAGGAGAGTAATTAATAGGTTAACTTAAGTACTACTTCATACCTTATTTATACAAAAAATAGACGTATAATTAAAGGGATTCTTAGAAGTTAAAAAAAAGTAAACTAAGACCTTATACTTAAGAATATAGTATACATAAAGAACTTTTATATAAACATTATATTAAAAGCTTTATTTTATATAACAAATATCTAATACTTAAGGCTAAATTATACCCTCTAATATAAAAGGTATTTAGATAGCTTTATAGTTAAGTAACTTATATAGAAAGTAAATATCACTTTCTTTAAATATAAGCCTCTTTTTAATCACCCTTCTTATACATAAATCCTAGTAAGTAACATATCCATAGTCAATATTAACATAATAAGACTACCTTACCACAACACTCCTACATAACCTTCACACTATAAAAAGAGTACTTACTTAGACCTTACCTAGCTCTAGCACCTACAAAGCAACCACCTAGGACTTTAAGCGCTTAAGTAATTAGTCTTAAACGCTTAGGGAGTAAAAATTAAAGCCTATAAGAGATTAGAATACTCTTATTACTAAACAGCTTATATAAAGAAAATAGTCTTAAAACAAAAATTAAAATAAAAGTTATTTTACTTATACTATAGAATTACTTAGGACCTTTTTAATTACTTTAAAGGATATAATAAGAACTTATAGCTTATAGTAATTAAAAACAAATATATTAACTAACTCTTTAGATTTCTAAGAGTATTAAAAACCTATAAGAATATATTTAGAGTTCTATATATCTTTAAGTAGTAAGTAGTAAAGTAATATAGCTTTACTTTATACAAAATAAGATAAAACATAGACTACTTTGTTATAGTAATTAATAGTAATATAAAGTTCTAACAATAAGTAAAAGAAGAAGAAATTAAGGTTAAAACTATTCTTCTATATATAAAGAAGCTAAATAGTAAAGCTAAGAGGGCTAGCTAAGAAGTAATAACTAAAAATATTAAACTACTTTCTAAAACAAGCCTTTTATATAAACTATAAGTTAAAGCAGTAATAATTAATATATACTTCTATAATATTAGCCCTTTTTAGTATAACACTTAGCTTTACTTAATTAAAAAAACAAAAATAATTTAAATAATATTTTTACTAGTAGTAACCTTAATACTAAGTAACCCTTAGCTAAGACTTATGTCTATAATAGGGATAGCTTTATATATATAACTACTAAGTATACTTTATTTAAAGAAACCAAGAGAGAGATATAGAAAGATAACGCTTTAAGGTAAAACTAAGAGGCTATATTAGATACTTAGTAAGCTATATTTAGAATACTTATAACTTATACTAAATATAAATCTTTTTACTTTAATAAGTTATAATTATATAAAATATAACGTTTAATAAAAGCTAATTTTATAAGAAAAATAATATAAAAGTAATAATCTTAGCTAAAAAAGTATAAATAATTATAAATAATATATAATACCTAAGCATAACTTATAACCTAGAATTTTATGTTCTAGGTATTATAAAAAAAGCTAATATTACTCTGATTCTATAAGAAAAATACCTTTTATAATAGCCCTTATTACCTACTTCTATACTAAGAATAGTATTTTTAAATAAAAAGAAATAAAGTAATTATAAAATAAACTATATTTAGTAAAAAAGGTAGTTATTAACCCTTAAACCCTTACTTAAACTAAGAGACATCCTAGATTAAAAGATTAGAATAATAATAATTATTAAAAACCAAGTTATAGTAAATAAAGATGTATTAAAATCTAAAGAAGTTAATTACCTAATTAAGGTAATTAAAGATAAGATTATTATTTATACTAATTTACCCTTAAACAAAGAGGGTAAAGCAAAGAAAGAACTAATAACACTTTTAGGATTAGTATCTATAAGCTATACTAACTAAGGGTAAGAATTAGGTGCTAGTAATTAAGATAGCTTAAATTATAATACCTTAACCTAGTAAAGCTAGCACTAACAAGGCCTGTTACTAAAACCAGTAGTAATAAGCTAATCTAATAAAACAAAGAACACTAACTACTTCTCTATATTCTTATATTTAGAATAAAGCTAAGATATATTTTTTAATACTTTTTTATTAAAAAGGCAGAAAGTACTAAATAAAAAGGCTATTAGATACTAAATAATCTATAGTTATATCTATATATTAATTATCTAAGTAAAATATACTTAGAAGATACTAAAACCATATAATAAAAAAAAAATAAAAGAGCTATTATTTTTACTAAAGAACTAGAAAAAGCTTCTAAACCTTCTCTAGCTATATTAGGACCTTTTTTTATAAATAATAATAACTAAGATTTAGAAGCTTAAATAAATAAATACTTAGAAAGTAATAAACTAAAGTAAAGTTGCTTAAAAACTAATTCTTTTAAAGTAAATCTTCTTATATAAGATAAACTAAAATAGTCTCCTTAACTATTATAAAGCATAAATCTATATAAAAGGTAATATATAAAAAAAGTATCTTTTTAAACAGATATATATAGTAATACTTATAGCATAAACTTTTTATATTATAATAGCTATTATAGCTAAATTCAACCTTAAGATACACTAATTTAATATAGTTAACGCGTTTCTGAACACTAAGAGAGAACCAAATAAACTACCTATTATATACTTTCTCCTAGACAGCTTTAAAATACCAGACAAAATTATTAAATTATAGTATACACTCTATAGTCTTAGAAATACACCTCTCCTTTAATATAAAGAACTCTTAGGTACCTATACTATCTTAGGATAAAGGCTATAAATAAAGACCTATATCTCTTTTAGACCTTAAATAAAAAGATACTTCTTCTTTTTTATATTAATAATATCCTTATACTTTATTATAAGTCTTATACAAAAGACATAAAGAAGATTATAAAAGGAATCTAAATAATATATAAAATAAAAGACTAAGGCCTAGCTAAATAGTATCTAAGTATATAGATCCTATACAACTAGCTAAAACAAAAAATCTATTTAGCCTATAACTAATATATTAAATAAATTACTAAAAGATTTAACCTTATTAACTTAAAGGCACTAACTACCTTATTATTAATAGTTACACTTAAAAAGAATAACCTTTAAGTAACCCTAGCTAACATAAAGCGTTTCTAAGAGAAAGTTAGATTAATCCTTTATACTACAATAATAATCTAACCTAATATTATATTTATATACGCCCTACTTTCATAATTCCTAATAAACCCCTTATACATCTACTAATAAGTAACAGACTAAGTCATTAGATACCTATATTATACTTAATACCTAGTAATATACTTTAGTACCTTAAAAGATACATAAACACTACTAATTATAAGTAATACTTTATTTATAAATAATAATAAAACACAAAGATTATCCTAAAAATATATTATCTTACTCTTTAAAGGTCTAATCTAGTAAAAAGCTACTTAATAAAACACTATTATAACATTAACAACTAAAGCTAAGCTCTTTAGCCTTAAGCATATTATAAAAAAAACTATTACTTTTAAGTATTTTTTTTAAAATATATAACTTAAGCTTAGTAACATATAAAAGATTAATTATAACAATAATCAAACTATTTACCTTATTATAAGTAAAAGCAACCAAATTTTAATCTACCTATAGCATATTAATATTTAGAATATATAGCTCTAATAAGAATACAATAAACGTTTATTTAACGTTATATATATACTAATAAACAATATACTAGTAAATAGTCTTACTAAGAACCTTATTAAAGTAAAATTTAAGTACTTTAAAGTACTCCTTAACTTATAAAATACATAAATAAAGATCATATACACTAAAAAAGAGGTATTAGCAAAAGAAGAATACCTATAAGCTATTTAAAATTACTATTAATAGCCTATAAGCCTTTACTCTTAGTAAAAGCCTAAGAAAAAAGTTTTTTTAGTACTACTAACCCCTTAAAAGTACTATATACTAGTCTATAAAGAGCTAGTACATAGGCATAGTTAATATAGGCATTAATTAACTAACAAAGCTATTAATTATAGCCTAAATAGTATCTACTTAACCCTTATTTATAATAGTAATAGCTATACTAGAAACAAGACTACTAAATAAAACTAAACTAATTAGTATATTCTTACTAAGTAGTATTAATATTACTTTACTATATTTCTATATATTACGCTAAATATCCTTTTAAAAAAAGGTCTACTTAAACATAATATAGCTTTATAATATACTAATTACTTAACTAAAGACTTATAAAAACAATTAAAACTAAATAAATAAATATTATATATAAAAATATATACTTAGAGTTATATTACTATGCTTTATAACTAAGAACTCCTAGGCTAAATAGTAGAGCTTAGAACCCTTAATAATTATAATATAAGAGGTTTTACTAAGTATATAACACTAGTACTTAAAGGTCTAGCTACTACTTATTAGTATATATTAACCTAAAGAGTTACTATATAGTGTACTTTAAACGTACTATAAGCACTTAAAGTCTTTTTAGAGGGTAGGCTCTAGGGTCCTAGTATACACCTTCTTCTTCTCCTCCTCATTCTTCTCCTTCTCCTTTACTTCCTTTCTTAGCATAAACCTAAAGGTAATTATCTCTATTTAATAGAATTAGTAAAAAGTTTAAATTAAATAAGAAAAGTATAATATATTAGCTAGCTACTAATCATAAAAGGCTTTTAAGACTATGTTAAAGTAGACTTAGGTGCTAAGGGAGAGAGGTAACTTTGAATTGTCCTTATCCTTACCTGCGGTACCTACAGGGAGGTTAGCTAAAAGAGGAGGCTATAAGCTGTCCTCTTTAGTGTTAACCTCCTTGCTACTATAGCCTCTAATAAAAAAAGTCTACTTTTATATATTAATACTACTTAAGATACAAAGGACTTAAATAAAAGATAAATATATAAAAAGAGGAGGGACTATAGGCTAGTTACTAAGGGGATTAGGGAAGCTGCTGCTCTCTCTATTACCCTTATGCACTTTGTTATGCTTTTTGAGTTAAGCTGTGTGCGCTATAGTAGTATAGGCATATATAGTAGCCTTTTTATTAGATTTTAAAGGCATCTATTCTTAAACGTTAATATTATATAAAGAGCTTATAATATAAGTAAATATATATATATATAACAAAAATAATAGTATCTTAAATATATAGTTATTATTATTATAAATAAAAAAAAAATAAAAAAGCCTTTTTATTAAGCTAAAAGAAAGTAATATTATTAAAAAAAGTAAGTACTTAACTTAATAATTAATTAGCTAATTAAAGGCTACTAATCTAATTAAATTATTTAAAGGCAATAAAAAAAAGAAAACAGTTTCTTTACTATTAATAACTAAATATAACATTAGATAACTATTTCTTTTATATTTATTACTTTAAAAGCAAGTATTTATATTCTTATTTATTCTTTCAGTAAGAATAACAAGGGGTTATTTATAAATAGTCATAAGAAAAAGTAGAGAAGAATAAAGGTAGACAGAAAAGGTATATATATATTAACCGTTAAGGTTTTATTATATCTTTTTTCGTTATATAAAACTGTCTAAGTAAAGAAGATATCTCTTAGTTATATAGAAAGTCCCTTAGATATGTATAGTATCTAAGTGTATATCTAAGCGTATATCTAAGCGCTAAGAGGTACTTATAGTTTCTTATATATATATATATATACCTATATATACCCGTAGATAAGCATAAGCGCTGGCATATATAATACTTAGAAGTATATACGTTTATATATAGTAGACTGTATTAGTTTGTAGTAGTTTGTATTAGTATAGTTATATATAGTAATATATACTTTTATAGGTTATTTTTCAAGAAGAATCTAGAAAAAATAACTATATATTTATAGGACTTTTAGTTATAAAGTTATAAAGAGATTTATATATAAGAATTATAAGAATTTTACTTCTTAATTCTTAGTTTCCTTTTTAAGTTATATCTAAGTTATAAATATAATTTACTTTGTATAAAAACTTATAAAAACCTTATATAGGGAAAATTATAAGAAAATTAGTTATAGTTATAGTTATAGTTAAAAACCTTTAAAGGAAAAAAAAATTTATAAAGGGAAAACCTTAGTATTTAAGCTGTATTACTTTCTTTTTAGAAAGTATTTCTTTATTATCTATAGTTTCTTTAGGTAAAAACCCCTTTTTATTAAGATTTATAGTCTCTATAAAGTATTTAAATACTTCTTTATTAACAGATTTAGTAAATATATCTGCTATATTATTCTTTGTATAGATATAGTATAAAGAGACTTGATTATTATAGACAGCTTGTCTAGAAAAGTGATATCTTATATCTATATGTTTAGATTTCTTATGAAGCTCTAGGTTTTCTGTTACACGTTGTGCTGCCTCGTTATCTATTAAAATAATAGGCTTATTTAACGTTATATTTAACCCTAAGTTATTATATATATAGGAAAAGGAGTTATATAGGTATATAGATTCCTTTATAGCTTTATATAAAGCCATATATTTAGCTTTACAAGTAGAGAAAGTAATAGTCTTCTGTTTTATACTATTTTAGCTTATTATATTATAGTACCCTAGGGTACTTATATATCTAGTAGTAAACATTCTATCGTCTAAGTCTCTAGCCTAATTAGAGTCTAAAAATATAACTAACTGTAAATTAATATTATAGTTATATATTAATCCTAGATTAGGATATTTATTTATATATCCTTATATTCCATTAAGCGCAATAAAATGCTCTTTAGATGGGTTACTTATATAACGAGCACATATATTTACTAGATATGTTATATCTGGCCTAGTCTTAAGACTTAAGAAGAGTAGAGATCTTATCTCTTGTTAATATTAAGTTATTTCTTCTTTTGTTGCTTACCCTGTATTTTTCCTAAGCTTAATAGTAGGATTTATAGGCGTATTATAAGGATAAGTATTCTTTTTATTATACTTTTCTAGTATTTTATTTGTATATTTGGTTTAATGGATATATAAGATCTTATTTGCTTTATCTATACATATTTTGTTCCTTAAAAACGTATATGGAATTCCTAAGTCTTGTATCTGTAAATCTTTATTTACATTATTATAGAAATATTCTATATCTTTATTTGTAGGAGCTACTATTATTATATCGTCTACGTAACAGGCTATTATAGCTCTTATATTATTATTATTAGCTATAAAGATACCTTTATCATAAGAGGATTCTTTAAAGCCTAGTTTTATAATTATAAATCTTAACTACTTATACTAGAGTCTAGGGCTTTGTTTTAGACTATATAAGGCCTTTTTAAGCTTATAATATAAAGCTTTTTCTGTTATATTATCTGTATATTCTAGGGTATTTGTTTTATAGTTATAAGAGAAACCTGTAGGTAATTTTACCTATATTTCTTTATCTATATTAGTATAGCAGAAGGCATTAGAGATATTAAATTACCTAAAAAACCAGCCTAGCTTTATTCCTATTATAAATATAGCTCTATAATTCTCAGGTTTATAGGTAGTACTAAAGGTTTCTAAATAATCAATACCTATATATTAATTAAAACCCTGTACTACTTACCTAGCTTTATATTTTAACGGGTTATTATTTATATCCGTTTTTAATTTATATACTTATCTTCCTCCTAAAGGCTTAATTCCTTTAGGTAAAGGAAGTATTATCCAAGTATATATATTATGTAAGTTATTAACCTCTAAAACCATTGCTTGAATCCATTTATCTCTAGAAGTAGAGATTATAGCCTTTTTATAGGTAGTAGGGTCTTTATCTGTTGTTATAGTAAGGATATATATAGCTTTATTAAACCTATTTATCTTATTATTTTGATTATTTATAGTAGAAAGTATTGGTTTAATTATAGGGTAGTCTTTTATAGTATATAAAGCGCTTTCTTAGTCTACTACCTATTTATAGTCTTTAAGCTTATTATTATTCTACTTAGGAATTTCTACTATTATCTTAGATTTATTATTATTATTATTATAATTATGATTATTACAATTATTATAATTGTGATTATTACAATTATTATTATTTGTTATATTATTATTATTTATCGGCTTTATATTTATACCTCTAGGATTTAAGTCTTCCTTTCTACTTTTATAGTCACGTAAAGATATCTTATTATTACTACTATTTTCTTTATTATTTATATTTATATTATTATTTATATTTATATTATTATTTATATTTATATTATTATTTATATTTATATTATTATTATTAATAGTAAAAGGTATAAACTGATTTTCTAAAATAACTATATTTCTAGTCTAAAAGGAAGTTTTCTTTTGAAAATTATATACTTTATATATATTATTTCTATAGTTAAGTACTATAGCTTTTATAGCTTTATTATCTAGCTTTTTTATCTTAAAATCCTTATTCTTATAGTAATATATAGATCTAAAAGTTACTATATTATTAATATTTGGCTTTATATTATTACCTATTTTATAAGGGGTCTTATAGTTAAGAGCTTTATAAGGGGTTATATTATATAGATCTACTACTATTAAAGCAGCTTCTCCCTATAGATATAAAGGCAAATTTACCTATAAAAGCATAGCTTTTATTTTATTAGTTATAGTCCTTATTACTCTTTCTATTATACCATTAGGCTTGTAAGTATAAGGCATTTTTATATTATGATTTATCCCTTTAATTATATAGGTATAATTTATAGTATTATTATTAAATTCTAGACTACTATTTGTATTAAAGTCTTTTATCTTATTCTTATTTATATTATTCTTATTTATATATTCTAGAATAGTAGTATTAACTTCTTTTGCTTCTTTAGTTCTAAGTTATTACCCCTGCTAATAGACACGGGAGGTCTACTACTATATAAGGTAGACCTCCCACAGGGTCATTAAGGGAATCAACTTCTTTTACCTCTATCTTCTAGATCCTATCTTTAGTGAAGCAGGTTTACTATATTGACTGTAAGGTCTATCAGACTACATAATAGATCTGGCTGCTCCTCTAAAGGACTTGCTTTACTAGAGGGTAATAAGTGGTAGTATAACCTCCTACTTTATTCCTTGGCTTTTATTAAGAAATAAATTTGCTATACGAATCTTATCTCTTATTAAGGTAAACAACTAAGAAGTAAACCTTAGCTTAACAAAGGTAATAATATAATAACTTACCCTATGTACTATTATATTAACGCTAATATTAGGCACAGCTAATAATAAGACCTAAGGGACTAAAGTACTATAGTTAAATCTAGAACCTTACAGATACACCTAAACACCTCTTATTAATTAAGCTAGCTATACTATTACTACTATAATAGTAGTAGTAGGTACTTAGCTAAATAAATTAAAAAGTAAAATTTTTAAACTAACCTTATACTATAAGGCATAATTAACTTATGCTTATATCTGAGATATTTGCTATATATAGCGCTTTATTAAATAGAAGCTAAATAAACTATTAGTTTATAGTCTCTTAGATAGCTTTTAATAGAACTATACTTAACTATCTATAGTATCTTAGCGTATTAACTTTAATAACAAATAATACAACATCTTTTTTTTTAATAATAAAGCTTATATCTTATTATTATACCTTTTTAAGTAGGATCTTAAAAGAGAAATTAAGAGGTATCTATAAACAGCAAAGTAGATTGTTTAGCTTATATACTAAGATAAGCTCCTTAGAGATAAAGACATAGTTAGTAATATGTCTTTAATCTTAGAGGACTAGAGTAGCCTAAGTAACTAGCCTAGGACTATTATTATAGCTATAGATCATAAGATAAACAACCTACTATAAAGATAGCACTAAATCTCCTTTTAGCTAAAAGACTTAGCTCTACTACTATTTCTAATAACTAAGGGTATATTAGGATTATTAAGGGATAAAGTAAGGTCTTTACTGTATCTAACACCCTTAACTAGCGCTAACCTTACATAAGAACCAATAAGTAAAGCAAAAGATTACTAGACCTTTACTTACCTAGGTAGCTTTTTACTAGTAATAATAAAAGAACCCTAGGATACGCTAAGGTTAACCTATATAGTCTAGTAGACTAAGACCTTAGATACTATACTTATATAGCTTATTAGTAAATTTACTAATATTCTTTATAATATATAGTTAAATATATTAACCTTAGTAATAATAATAATATTATTTTTATAAGTAACTACTTAGGTATAGAGATTAATAAAATATAGAATCTTTTAGCTTAATACTTTATATAATAAATTCCTTAAAGGAGAGGTATTCTTTAATGGAAAATAGGTTTATTATTATAATATAAACCTTTAGATATAGTTAGTTATAATAGAGGCTATAATAGAATCTATAAAAAACACTTTATACTAAAGGCTATTTAAACTTCTTTAAAGAGCTATTATTATCTAGTATTAAGAATAACTCTCTACTATTAAGTAAGTTATATTTGCTTTTAGTCTTAATAACTAGTTTATAGCCTTAAAGAAAGTTTTTGGTTTATGCTTAAGTACTACTAAAGATTAGTTTAATATATATTTATATATAGCTTAGGATAACCTTAACAGAAAACTAATTAAGACCTTTATTATAATAGCTTTTATTTACGCTAAAGTATAAGAAGATATTACTAACCTTTAACTACTTATTTGTTTTAAATTAATATTATATTTATATTTATACCTACTATATTTAAAGCTATAAAAAAGTAATATAATTAATGTATACCTTATTAAGGCTAAGGAAAAATAGTAGACACTTTAAGATATACTTAAAGAGGAAATAAAGCTAGTAATCTACTTTTTAAACTTAGGCCTAGTAGGTTAAAAAGAAAATAGTAAAAAAGATAACAAGAGTATATATTATAGAGACAAGGCTAGATACTAACTATATAACTATAAGATATAGCTATAGAGATAATAAGTAAAGCTATAGAAAAGGCAGGAATACCTAGGGCAATAAGAATTTAGAAAGGATTATAGCTAACCTTAACGCTAAGAATACTTGTTGCTAGGTATACAGGATTAGCTACTATACTAACCTATACGCTAAGAGTAATAATTTAGTAACTAGGACTAGTAGTAACCCCCTCTCTACTACCCTCGCTAAATATAACAGCTATAGAAACTATATGTTAAGAACGTAGGTATAGGCGTTAACGCTTACTAAGTTAAGAGTATAATTTATAAGGATAACCTAGACGCTAAGGAGGTTACTAGTAACCTAATAAGTTAAGGATACTAGATTAAAAACAAAGGTAAGGATAGAGAAGATAATAATAACCCTTTAAAATTAGTAATAAACTTTGTTAAATTATATACTATAAGAAACAAACTAATAAGTCTAATATATATAACTCCTCTACTAGTAGTACCTCTAGTGTTAAAAAAAGCCTTACTTTACTACTAAACGCTAAAAGTAATAAAGGTATCTATTACATAGCCTAAGATTATCTAATTATAGAGGCTAACCTATAACTAGATATCCTTAATAACTTAATAGTAGTAATATATATAAGGCTTAGTATTACATTAGACCTAGAGAAACAAACAATAGAAGTATACCTTAACATAAAGAGCATAATAACCCTTGTAGACTACGCCTAGATTACTACGTTTACACAGAACGTAAAGTAGAATCATAATTACTAGTATACACTAAACAGAGTCAAGGTAAGCGTCTAAGTTAAAGAAAAAGTCTCCTTTGATTTCTATATCCCTAGCACTATAGCTAATAATCCTATAAATAAATACTTCTATATAAAAGCTAAGGTTATTAATTACTTAGCCCTAAGACTATTATTAAGTATACTATTCTATATTAAACATAAAGTTAAGATTAACTTTACACTTTTATAAGTTACTTTCTAATCTATATATAACCTTATAGTACTAGTCTAGATTATATAATAGCTAACACCGGTTAGACATTAAGTCTAAGCTATATACTAAGTTATTATACTACTAGGTTAAGAAGTCTTTTTTATAATTAACTTTAATAACCTCTTATTACTATAAACAAAAGAACTATAAGATCTTAAAGATATATACTACTTTTATTTTATAAAACCTAGTATACTAAACACTATACTATTATAAGATATACTAAAACGCCTTATTATAAGAAATAATAGCCTTAGTACCCTTATTATTTACCTAAGAGAACACTTAGAGACTATTACTAATAGAGAAGTATAAGCTAATATATACTATGTTAAATAGGCTAAGGTAGTATACTTACTATAAGACCTATTAAGGAACCTACTAAGTGTCCTTAAACCAGGTAGATAAGTAAAAAGTAATTCCCTAAGAGCTTAACTAATAACAAAGAGGCCTAACTTATATATAATCTTTAACTATAAAGTATTAAAACCGGTAGATATTTTATATTAAATGTTTAGCTAAAGAGTCTTTATTATAGTAAGTAGCTTTTAATAGGTAAAAGTATATGCTAGAATCTTAAATAAATTTGACGTATAGTAAAACAAGGGTATTATTTTAATAAAAGACAAGGACTAAATATAAGTTAACTTAGTGAAAGGATAGTAAAATCAGAAGATACTAGTATAGCTATACCCCTTAAGGCACATAGATAAGGCCTTCCTTAACGACTATTATAATAAACTTTATAAGGCTAAAAAGATAAGCTAAATAAGATAACTAGCCTTAATTACTTACTTAACTTTTATTATAAATTATATAGTAGACAGTAAGCCTAAAGTATAACCTGTTATAGACCTTAGACTACTTAACAAGGTTACTATACTTAATATATACCTTCTTCTAGACTAAAACAATATTATTAGTACTATATAAGGTAAATCTAGAATCATAGTCCTAGACGCTATAGGTTTTTTCTATTAACTACCTATTTATTTAGCCTACTAAGACAGAATAGTTATTATCTCTCTTAAAGGGCTTAAGAAGTCCTATGTTGTCCTTATAGGCTTTAAGAATATATCTATATTTATATAGAGATATATAGACTAATTATTTTATAAGTATTAGGAGTTTGTAAAAGTATATATTAATAATATTATTATTTTTAGTAATAATAATAAAAACTATACTAAATATCTTAAGATTATCCTTAAAATTATCAAAAAAAACCACCTTTATTTATTAGTAATAAAGTTATTTATAAGATACTTTAGCGTTAAATTTCTTAGTTACGTTATTAATAATAACAGAATTACTTACATAAATAACTATATTATAGTATTTAAGAAAATCAAGTTTTTATTATTAGTAATAGCTTTAAAAACCTACTTAGGTATAGTAGGCTAGCTTAAGGAAAGTATTCTTTAGTTTAACGTTATATTTATTTTACTATAGAATAAAAAAAAACTTTTTTTTACTAGAATAAGGTTAAAAGAAAAACTTTAAGCTACACTTAACTAAACTACTTAGCTAAAACAGGTATAAAAAGCTACGTTTAAAGGCATTAACGCTAAACACGCCATATTTAATATGCTCTAAAATAACCTTTACTGCTAAGCTTTCAGATTCTACTATAACCTACACTAAGCCTTCTTTTTTAAGATCAATACCTATTAAAGTACCTTTAGCCTTTTTGTCTTTTAGCTAAACATTAACTAGAACAGGACTAAGATCCCTAGCTATAATATCTCTATTAAATACATTTATTTTATCCTCTTCTTATTTAAAGCTACCTTAAAAGCTAAGAAGGCCTATAAGGCTATAGAAGTAAAAGTCATAGTAGTCGTCTAGGTTATCTATAAGCTTTATAAAATAGTCTAGTCTAATAGCTTACTAGTTAATATCTTTATAAATTATATAATAATAGTAAATATAATAATATACACTTTACTTAAAACAATAAACCTTAACAAAATTAATTTAAAACTTATAATAATAGTAATTTACTTATTATAATTTAAATTCTATATTACTTATATCTTAGATAAACTTAACGTTATACTAAATATATTATTATAGTTACTTACGTTTAAGGGTAATTACTTTAAGGCTAAAACTAGTATAAAAGACGAATTAGTAAATATTATAGTAGTAATATATTACGTAGATAATAAGATAGTTATTAACTAAGGGACTAAGGTTATTATACTAGGAATTATAAACGATTTTAGAAGTAAGCTTAAATAAGGATATTAATAAAATAAAAAATACTAAAGGATTCTATTGTAATAGTAAGCGGCAGCTAAGAAAAACAAGAAATACATTACTCTTAATATAGCTTAACGTAGAGATAGGGTTTTGCTATAGGCTATTAACTATAGTCTTCTTTACTATATAGAAATAATAGAACAATAATAACTCTATATCTTAATTAGCTATAAGCAGGAAGTACTATGACTTGTCTATAACGATAAATACTACTTTAAAGAGAATAAAATAACCTATAAGCTTAAAGGCCTCCTTATTAGACAAAAGTAGGTAAAAGTTTCTAGCTATATTAAATACTGTTCTACTTATTAGAAATACTAAAAATTAAGAAAAAAAACGCTAAGGGAATTATAGCTTATCCTAGTCTATATAACCCCTTTTTATACTATTACTATTAACTTTATTACTAATATACCTAACATACTATTAATAGGTACCTTCTAGTTAATACTAAATTAACCTAAGCTAAACACATTATATATAGTCTCTTATCTATTTAGTAAATAGATACTACTAATTATAAGGTATATAATATATATAGTAATAGATTAAGTAGTAGTATTAGCTTAGATACTTTTTCTTATAAACTAGGGATTATTATAATAAATTATATTTAATTAAGATTTAAAATTTACTTTTACTATCTAGTAAAATATATTTATTACTCTAAACATTAAACTCCTCTTTTCTATATTATACTATATATAAACTAATAGTATAGATAAAAGGAAAAACTAGACAATAGAAATTATAATCTAATTTTATACTACTATAACACTAGATATACCTTAAACAAGAATACTTCTAGCTCTATAATTTAACCTTAATAATACTCTAGTATTCTTTATAGGATGTTTACTTAATAAAGTAGTAATAGGATTTAGGCTAAGATTAGTAATTATACTAGTTATTAGTATAAAAGATAAGAATACCTAGGCTAATATTAAAGTCCTTTACTGTTTATACTAAGAAAAAGCTATTAAGTTAATTAATATTATAAAAGTAATAGTAAAAAATAGATATAATAAAAAGCATAATTTAGTTAATTTTTAATAAAAGGACATAGTTTACTTTTACTTAAAAAAGAGATATTACTTACTTAGGTATCCTAAACAGAAATAGTTAATAGAGTAAGCTAGTCCTTTTAAGATAATTAAGATAAAAGGTATCCTAGCTACTAAACTTAACTTCCTAGCTACATAGCGGGTTTACCTAGTAGTCTTAGTAGCGTAACTCTAGAAACCAGCCCAGGGAAAAGATCCTTTTTAACAAAGAAATACTTAGCTATAGCTAGTAGTAGTTAACAGTATAAGCAGAAAGGACATCTAGGAACTAGACAAGATTATTATACAACATATCTATTAACTATATAACTAACCTTATATTAAATTCCTTATTAGATAGAAAGGCTTTACTACTAAGAATAATAGCTAGGTTTTATACCTAGAACTAATTAGAATAGCCTAAGAACTTATAAATAAGTTTGAATTAGCTTATTTAATTGACTAGATAGCTAAGTATAATAGAAGGAATATCTTAAGGCTTAATAGGGAAATTATTACCAATATACCTATAAAATCCTAGATTAAAGTAATTATCCTTAGATAAATAATTTATAAGTTACCCTAAGATATCCAAAGATAGTAGTAAGCTTTATAGAACTAATAAACACTAATAGACCTCTTATATAGTAAGAAAGGAAATCTTTAGATGTACTTACCTTGTTAAAAGGGCAGAGTAAGAAAGGAAAGCGTAATAGGTGTAGGTATAAGCTACTAGTACCTATATTAGTTAATAGAATATTACTTACCTTAACCTTACCTTTTCTTTTTTTTTTAGCCTTATAAATTTTCTTTTTATTTTTTTTGTTTTTTAAATAATTATTATTTTTATTAGATCTATTAATAGTACTATTACTTTATATAATAGCTTTAGTAGTAACCTTTTCTTTACCTTTTTATTTTAATATTTTTATTTTAATAATAATAAATTTATTTTTCTTTTTAATATATCTACTACTAAACCTAATAATAACTACTTAAGCTAAGAATAATAGTAACGTTATTGTTAAGCCTTTCTCTCTTATACTTGTTACTAACGCCTTTAGTAATAAGGCTACTTAGCTAGTACCTAACAAAAATAACAACCTAACTAGTATCTTAATTTTTAGTAACCTTACTATTAGTAAAGGAGGTAATATTATAGATACTAGTAGAAGTTATAACGTGAATAAACTTTTTAAAGGTACTAATACTCTTTTTAGCTTAAAGGAAAGCCTTATTAGCCTTAGTAATAGAGATAATAATAGAGTTAATAATATAGCCTCCTTAAGCAATAAGAATAATAGCTTTAATAATAACAGAGATAATAACTTTAATAAGAAGAATAGTAATAATAAGTCTATCTAGATAGTTAATACTTTTACTCTTACTTATAATAAAGCTAGTAAAAGTAACTACTATAATAAGGCTAGTAATTACTATTATTTCTTTAAAGATATTATTTTTGCCCTTAATAAAGAAATAGCTATTGCCTTTAATAATAAGCTTTATAAGAAAATACTTATTATTTTTAATAAGTTCTTTAAAAAAAAATCTAAATAAAAGAATAATAACGCCTTATTTATTATAAATAATGTTATTTATAGTATTAAGAAAGCCTATTAAAAAGCCTAGGATATTAAGATAACTAGTATATTAGGTTAGTTAATAAAGCTATTATCTTATATATAGGTTCTAGTAGTATATATGTTATATAAGAACAGATATCTTATTAAGTCTATTAGTAAATACCTTGCTAAACTACAGAGGTTAAGCTTAGCGTAAGTCAAGGACACTAGATTCACCAGCAAAGCTACTAGTAGCACACTTACCATTAAGACACTTCTCTAATAGAAAAAAGAGGTTATTACCTAGCAAAGTAAAGTTAAAGCTAAATTCAAGGACCTTACTATAACCTATAATAAGGCTATTAACTAGCTTTATATTAAGATTAAGGCTAAAAGAAACAACAATATTACTTAGAATAATATAATTAACTAGTTATATAATAAACTTACTATTAAAGTTTATTATAAAGTCTTAATTTTTACTAAGCTTACTATAAAATTCAAAAAGTTTAATATAATATCTAATAAGCTTAACGCTATTAACTATAAAACTAATATAATAATAAACTAGCTTTTAATTTAAGAGAATCAAAACAGCTATACTACTAACCTTATTAACTTCTATAATAAGGCTACTACTAGAAGTAATAAGTTAAGTAGAAACGTAACTAGTAGTTACAATAATAGTAACCCTTACCTACTTAACGTTAAACTTTACGCTTTTAGCGCTAAAGGTATTACTAAAGCCTAGAAAGCTACTAACCTCTACGCTAAGGCCACTAAGAAACATGATGCTCTTAGCGCTATAACTGTTACCTCTACTAAGAAGACGTATACTAACAAGGGTAAGAGAACAAATAGGCTACTAAGAGATATAGATCTATAAAGAATAGTAAAAGAAACAGGAAACATAGCGGATTACATAGGAGAGCTAACACTAAGTAAGGTCTAAAACTTATAATCTTTATTAAAATTTATAATATTAAGGCTATAGTAATAAATAGAAAATAAAAACAGATTTATTAATAGAATTAGTAAAGAAAAAAGTAAAAATAGTAATATTTTAGCTAAACTATATAGATAATAACCCTGTAAGATATTACTAGCACAGTAATATCTTAAGGCAAAGAGAGCATATATTACCCCTACTAATAAACACAGGAGGTCTACTACTATATAAGGTAGACCTCCTACAGGGTCATTAAGGGAATTAACTTCTTTCACCTTTATCTTCTAGATCCTATCTTTGGTAAAGCAGGTTCACTACATTAACCATAAGGTCTGTCAGACTATACAATAGATCTGACCGCTCCTTTAAAGGACTTGCCTTACCAGAGGGGTAACATAAGTAGTTTTATAAATATAAGTCTAGACTTTTTTTCTAAAAAGATAATAAACTATTAATATTTATTATTAGTAAAAGGTATTATAGGTCTATAAAGATCAAAAGAGACTTTTTCTATATATTTATAAACCTTATTATAGTTATTAGAATACTTATTAACTTTAGTAGTAAAGTTTACTTTTATATAGGTATTATAAGTATAGTCTTCTTTTATTATATTATTAGTTATATTTATATTATCTTTAAGTTATATTAAGACTTTTCTATTTATATGTCCTAGTCTATTATACTACTTTTTATAGTTATTAATCTTTTTATTATATATAATTTTCTTATATTTATAAGGTTTTCTTCTTATATTTATAGTATTTATATATTCTTTATAGTTATTAAGATCTTTTTTATTTAGAACCTTTATATTTAGGTAATATAAATTATCTTTTATTTTCCTTTTATAAAGGGTTCTTTTATTATTTATATTTATTAAAGATACTTTTGTATTCTAGAAAAAAAAGGTTATCTTAAGTCTTCTTAGTCTATTTTAACTTAGAAGATTAATACCTATTTTAAGCATATAATAATAGTCTTTAAGGATATATATATTATTATTATTAGAAAAAGAAATTACTATATCTTTTTGTAGAGAGATTTTTTTTCTTTTTATATCTCTTTAGTTAATATACCTGTTTATATAAGTAGTCTTTATAAATAAGGATTTATTACTTATAATATTAATAGTAGTAGTAGTATCTAAGTAGAACGTAGTATATTTATTATTCCTAGTTATATATATAGGTTTATTTATATTACTTATCTTATTATTAGTTATAGTTATTATAAAGGAGGTTATATAACTTACATCTTTAAAACCTAAGTTTATCTTACTCTCTTCTTCTTGTTAAGGGTTATCTATAACTATATTATCTATAACTATAATATACGTATTTTCTGTGTCTAATTTATCTGATTCTTTAGAATCTTCTTTTTCTATTATAGCCTTTTTAGCTATTAAGGCCTTTTAGGCCCTATAGAGCTTATTTCTCTTTATATTAGTCCTTTGTTGCCTTAGGACCTCTTTCTTAGTATTATCCTTATTTTTCTAGCTTTTAGGGGCCTTAATAGGATATAGGAAGTTGTAGTCTTTAACCATATAGTTTTTTAACTTATAGTATATATAGTAAATACTCTTTGTCTTTTTCTAAGGCTTTTTAATTTCTTTTTTAAAAGTAAAAGTAGTATATAATACTATAAAAGAATCTTTTCTTTTTGCTTTATCTATAAGATTTATAAAAAGGGATTCTATAGTATAGGAATTTATATCCTTTTTAAGGGCTTAGGTTATATTAGTTATAAAACCTTTATAACTATTATCTAAACTATTTAATACCTAAACTATAATAACTTATTTTAGTAAAGCTATATCTTTAGAAGATAAGTTATTTATAAGCTCTTTTACTTTATTAAGGTATTCTTCTATAGATCTAAAGGATTCTAAAGAGGTATTAAAGAACTCTTTATAAGTAAAATATTTATTAGTAAAACTAGTAGGTTTATATAGATCTTTTAGTTTCTTCTAGGCTTTATATCCTATTATAGAGTCTTTTATAACCCTTAAAAGGAAATTCTTATAAAATAGCTTTATAAAAGCTAATACTTTTATATTACTCTTTTATTAAGAAGGTATAGTTAAAGGGGTTATAAGACTAAAGTTAATATCTTTACTAATAAGTAAAGCCTTAAATCTAGTTACCTAAATATTATAGTTAAGGCTACTAAAAAGGCATAGTATATAGATTTTTTTTATAGTATTAATTTAGTTCAAATTCAATCAGAATATAAGGATTTTAGTTGATTTTAGCTAATTAGTAAGAGATATTGGTATTCTGATAGTACTGTTGAATTCGTCTTGAAAAATAGGCCTTAAAAGTGGTTAAGTTATTATTAATAGTATAGTGTTGCGTGGTTGCCTTAGGTTATAGATATATATAGGCCTTTAATTAAAGAAGCTTTCACTAGACGGCAGAGCAGTTAGTCTAGTGGTTTAGCTATCCTCTAGATTAACTAATTGAATTGGTAACTTAATTAGAGCTCTTGGGTTTAATTCCAGCTTGAGGTATATAGTCTTTGTTGGATATAGACTAGAAATAACCTTCAACCGGTAAGGTAGGATTGAATTATGATTGGCCTGGAGCTGTAGTGGCATAAAATATAGCGATAGGTGTAGTGCTTGCCCAGTAAGCCGGTCCTTCTATTCTGCTGAATATGGACTGCTGGGTGTGAGGTGTAGCTGCCTTAGAGCTATATTCCTTAAAATTCCCTTAGCTAATGTGGTACGTCCCCTAGCAAGGTTGAATTTTTTGTTGTATAAAATAAAGGTATAAGTATAAAGGAAGATAAAAAGGTATAAGAGTTGTTTTCTCTATTGAGCTAGGCTTATAACTAGTAAGAATAATAAAAGGTTATTTATAAATAGTTATAAGGAAAAGTAAAGAAGAATAAAGGTAGACAGAAAAGGTATATATATATTAACTGTTAAGGTTTTATTATATCTTTTTTTGTTATATAAAACTGTTTAAGTAGAAAGGATATCTCTTAGTTATATAGAAAGTCCTTTAGATACGTATAGTATCTAAGTGTATATCTAAGCGTATATCTAAGTACTAAGAGGTACTTATAGTTTTTTGTATATATATATATATACTTATATATACCTATAGATAAGTATAAGCGCTAGCATATATAATGCTTAGAAGTATATGCGTTTATATGTAGTAGACTACATTAGTTTGTAGTAGTTTGTATTAGTATAGTTATATATAGTAATATATACTTTTATAGGTTATTTTTCAAGAAGAATCTAGAAAAAATAACTATATATTTATAGGACTTTTAGTTATAGAGTTATAAAGAGATTTATATATAAGAATTATAAGAATTTTACTTCTTAATTCTTAGTCTTTTAAAGCAATTCTTTTATATATAGCTATTATTAGACGTATAACAGTTAAAATCTATTGATCCGCCTAGGGGGGTGTGTCGCAATACCTTCACGCGCATCGCGCAGCCTTGTGAGATTTGTGCTAAGCCTGGATTAACTATTAGTCCGGTCCCTTTGTGCAGATCCACCACGCAGGATACGTATTTATTCGTTTTGGACAAGGTAATCCTGCACGTAGAAATCTAAGCCGTTTTCCTTATGTCTTTTCCACCCTAAGTGGTGACTCTACGACACTATGAGTGGATTTCGAGGCATTACTAGGAGTTTTGGGTCGGCGGTCAGCTACGCTGTATGAACAGATCAATGATCTTGCACAATGTTATGTCACATTTTGAACAAAATATACAAGTCAACATGGACCGTGCTTTGTTGTGAAATGCCTGGGATCCATTCAGCCGAGATATGCACGCATCCCGCGTCTGAAGAAGCCGAAAACCCGTCTGACAACTCGGCGCGCATGCAGTATCTCTAACTGCATCTAGATGCACTCCGATCCGTCCAATCAATATCTAGACGACCTGCTGCAGGAGGTTGGGTTCGTTCACTACTGCAGACCCTCTCGCAGAGCCTCCAAGTTCGTAACATCACCACATGAATCCCTCAACAACGGCCATCTGATGAGGCCATATGGTCTCGGGCGATTTCCCGACGCCTTGTATATTCTCTCCCTACCTCAATAAACCATTGGCCCTGGCTTTTTGCGCCTTGCTTTGACCTTTCCCCTCTCTTCATCCATGATCAGCACCGAAAGGTTGGCAAGACTGAATTACAGCATCACCTCTGCGCTTTGCGGGCGTTGTTGCAAGGACACTCGCAGGCAAAGAGCGGTAGAAACGGTCGCCGTCAATGTTTCATGCAGCCAAGGCGCGAATGCATACGGCGGTGGAGGCGATCGCCAAATGTGACTGCATCCCCCTGCTGGCATATGGTGCAGATGGTGCAGATGAACGGCCGATATCCAACGCGAACTGCGCTAAAATGTCACCGGGTGGATCTCGAGAAGAAATCTGCAGGCGTCCCGAACTCCCGGGGGTGTCAAATCCGGTAAGGGTTCTCGAGAAATCTTCCAATTTTCCAAGGAGCCCTGGACGCGTCGGCGGCGAAGTTATGCCAGCGGTGAAGGACAGGCAAGGCGGTGATTGTTTATGCGACTTTGGTGCCCAATGTTCGACCTTCCATTTCGTTTAATCTTGGTTCGGGTTCAGTTGGCCAGCCACTTTGGTGGGCCGTGTCCTCGGCGACTCCTGGACGTTGGCCTCGACAGTTTACGGATGGCAGTATTTATTAACATGATTTGCCATTTGGGCCGTGGTGGATACCACTACCACCGTATCTCGGGCTGAGCCGACGAGTACATATAGATGAGCGTCGAGTCCTGGGTTTGCAGCTGCCTTTTCTCTCTGGTCTCTTCATCTCTATTTGGCCCTGGTATCCGAGACCCTGCATAACTGCTTTCACGTCTAGCAGTTGCTTTTTTTCTGGCGTCACGATTTCGCTTTGTTTATGAGTTTCGTTTCTGTTTTCCGAGATCACGGCCATTGATACCCAATAAAATCACCATGTCTCCTGCGATATTCGAGTCTCACCGGAGAACGCCCTCTGGTCAAGACCCCGACCGTCGGAAATCTGGAAGCGGTTTTCTTTTCCTCAACAACCGTTTCAAGAGGTATGTTTTGTTTGTTTACTTTTCTCTCTCTCTCTCTCTCTCTCTCAGTTGTCCTGGCCACGACGTCTTTCTTCACCGCTCTTCAGTCCCCTCTGCATCCCCCCTGTAGCATGTATCGCTTGAGTCGCTTCCCCTTGTTTTATGCCGGATCCTGGACCCGCTTCGCCAGGACCGGATGCAATAGCGTGCGCCGCGGCTTTGACGATCCCCACCAAACTTGCATATCCCTCGAGCTGTCCAACGGTCGACAACCTCAAGCCTTGGAGTTCATCGGCTTGCATATTTGACGTGTCTTTGACACGATCTTAACCATCGTCTAAACCCAACCCAACCCAGCCCAACCCAAGCCCGTCTCCAATCATCGTCCCTCTCTTACACGGGTGTTCGTAGTCCGTCAACACCACCCGAGGGTAACGCGTCTGACTTCTTCAGCCAGTATCGTTACTGGTTGAATGAGGATGCGATGACGGAAGGCCCTCAAGGAGGGCGCCACTTCATCGCACCCATCTTGCGACACCCTACAAGAATACTACCTCCACGGCCACCATCTGTGCCTGCCCGAATCTCGTCCCTTCGGTAGCGTTCCTTTGCTAGACCCTCATTTCCCATGCCTCTGCAGTATTGCCTCAGCTCGTTCGCCATGAACTTGAGCAGGCCCAAGTTGTTATGATTGCAGTACCAGCATGGACAAGACTAATACTAACGTCGTCATAGAGCCCCTACTACCAAGACTACCAACGAAAATGCCACATCTACCCCTCCTACTCCCACTTTTGGGCCCGTGAAGGACGGCTACTTCATGAAGCGTTCCGATTCGGCCCGCAGCATCCCTTCTCTGGTTCAATCCAACAACGGTGATGCCGAGACACCACGACCCATGACCGCAATGCCCGGTAGGGAAAAGAGCTTCCTTGACAACAAGGAGCCTGCTGTTGCATCCGTCCTCGAGGAGAAGGATAGGGCCACCGCTCCTGGGGCACCTGTTACGGACGGAGCCGAAGCCGCTCAGACTAAGGCTATATCCGTGGCGGAGACTACCCAGACAGCTGAGGATGAGGCTGATGACTATTCTTCCGAGGACGAAGACGATAAGAAGAACGAGACCCAGGCTCGAGAGCCTCAGGGAGCACAGCTTGCAACCCTCGTCGCAGTCTTGCCTCCGCGCCCTGCGTCCCCCGAGGCCGACAAGAAGATTTCATACCACGAGGATGCCGACCTTCACATTAAGGTCCGCGACTCAAACGGTACCGTCATTGTCTACTCTGTCCGCTCTGCCGCCCTCGCTTCTGCATCTCGCGTCTGGAAGGATTTCCTCGCTAAGAACACCGCCACCGTTGTTGAGCTACAATCTGCTGCCGACACCGTTAGCGGTCTCGATGTGCTCTTCTCCATCGCCCACTTCAAGTTCCACGAGCTCCCAACCATGCCCAATGTCGGCGAGCTTTACGACCTTGCCCTGGCTTCTGACAAGTACGCCGCCACTCATCTGCTGGTCCCATTCATGAAGGACTGGGTCGTAGCCTTGAACCGCCACGTTCTCATGGCCGGTGCCCGCAACGACGAGGACAAGACCCTTGTTCTTAGCTGGGTCTTTGGTGAGGCTCGTTGGTTCAGCCGCGTGCTGGCTAAGGCGGCGTACAAGTCGCGCGTCGGCACCGATGGCACCCTTCTTGACTCCAAGGGCCACCCCTGGAAAGAGCAGCCCATCTCGGATGAGGTCATCAGCATGTTGGCCGCTACACGTGCCGAGGCCGTCGAGAAGGTCATCAAGGCTGTCAGCAACCCTGTTCATCGTCTTCTCAACCCTTCCTGCTACCCTGGCGAAGAGATCCGTTACTGCCATGCCGGTACCGACGACGGAACCGCTGAGGATTGCGAGCAGCTTCTCCTCGGATCTGCTATTATGGGTCTGACCAAGTCCAAGCTTTGGCCCCCTCCTGAGCCCGCTAAGATTAAGGTCAGCGCTGTCGATCTCGCTAGAGCGTACAGTGACGTTCGCATTCGTCGCTACCAGACCCCTGGTTTGCGCTTCAGGGATAGCATGCCCGAGGGCGCACCAGTCGAGGACCCTCACGCCAAATGCGGCTTCGGTCACCGCGAGGTGATTGAGAAGATCCTCAACACCCCTGCCAAGATGGCTTCCAGCGTTGTTGGCCAGCTCATCACCAGAGCCAAGAAATCAGGTGCTTTTGGCGAGGAGCTCTTCGCGGACTTGAAGGAATACGTGCAGGATGGCGGAGCTGCTGTTGATGGCGAGGACTTGAAGAGCAATCCCGTCCACTACAAGCAGGTCCGTGTTAGGATCAATGGTGTTGTTGAAAACAAGACCCCGGCCGATGGTAGGTTCTCCACTCAAAACCTTTTAGTTATACCTGTGACCCTTTATTTGCTAACACTGTCTAGATGATGACGATGATGAGGATGAGTCCAGCTCTGAGAGTGATGACGAGTAGCTTTAAGGAGTGCATCGCTGTCGGCGGGTTTGCGTGTGATAAAGTTTAACGTAGTATGGTTTTGTTTGCCTATGATGTCTCGAAGTATGATTCATTATGACCAAATACCCTTAGAATGTGTCTAGATCTCATTATACATTTCTCCTTTGTTTTAAGCATACATAACGTTCCCTATTGCCTATCCAGTCTGTGACACGATTCACTCTCATTGCTCTAGTATTCCAACTGATGGCGAACAAAGGCCTTAAGATTCCATCAAGTTTTCATTTTTAATGCAAAGAGAAAGTAATTGAACTCAACCGTTTTAAGCTATCAACTTTATATCACAGCTGTGTAATCTATAATCATGATCCAACCGCTTTTCGACCCCAGCCTGGAGCATCGGTTTTTGCAGACGGTGAGACAGACTCTTTGAACGATTCTCATCCTGCGACATTCTGCGCCCACGTCTTTTACAATATTAAAGAGACCGACTGGCCCGTTCGAAAGGTATTATACGGTTCTCCCTCTCCTCTTGAGTTGAAGTCCGAGGCGGATCTCGAGTCGCGACTACCGGCGCTATTTCTGTCGTAATCCGCTGAGTCTTGAGCTTACTGCCTCCCAGAAATTTGAGTACAATAGCATTGCTGCTTCCAACAGTGTCTTGACTTGAATCTGTGGAGGAATAGAAGCTATGCATAACGAGGATATTGATGGCAGGAAGGCACGCACACATCAGACCTATGCTCACTTCTGCTGTTCTAACCGTGCAGTCAGTCTCTGCAACGAAATTAACAAGACGCAAGGAAGGTGCTAGAATAGGCCTACCCAAGGAGATTGAAGCGGATGAGGTCTATTGGCTCATCATGCGAGCTCTGTAGCTTGATAACAAGAATCATTCTTATAATGCTTGCCGCCGTAGCGACACCTCCGGAGCTAAGCATGGCGATAACTTTGAGCCGCTTATTCCAAGACATTCGGAGTGTCACGGCAACAGGTATGGGTAAGCATAGAACGGCCATGTCGGTGACGGCGCTGACAGCTGTGTCAGCTACAAGAATCGCGCGTTGGTTGTAGCAGGTCGTCTTGATTGCTGTGTCCCAGAAGCCAGCAACCGGTCGGCATATGAACGCCTTAAGGAAGAGAACAGGGATGGTATAACAACTTAAGAAGGTAATTATAGCGTATGTGCCGATTGTTGTTTTCCTGTGTAACCTGAAGACTCTAATGTTGATCCAGAGGAGAGTGAGCTTCGTGAAATAGGACGAAGGACCATAGACGAGGGTAATAGCATAAACCCCCAGAAAAGACGTTAGTTAACCCTGGACTTTGTTGGAATAGACAAAAGGTGAATTACCTACCTTTTTGAAGCCTTTCAAACTTTCCTTTGAGATTTCATAGACATGGAAACCGCCACCAAAATGGCCCACTTGAACAAGAGTCGTTAGCAGGGATGCAGCATTGAACTTATACTGGCCATCGTTACTCACTGACAACTGCTGTGGCGTCGTACCCCAAGGACATGATCTGCTTTTGTGTTGGTATTCGTACAACAACTGAAATCCACTCTGAGTCGTCGGTTTTCTTACCCATGCAATTAATGCCATCCCTAAGTAGATGAAATTAGAAATTGATTGACGAACACCAAGAGGCAGGTTGGACTTACAGTCATCTGTGTAAAACGGAGGCGCGACAAAGGTCTTTGTGTAGAAACGCAGGACCACGAACAAACTGGTCAAAGCAATTGCTAGAATCTGCGAAACGAGATTGACGCTATGCAGAACATCCTCGGGGTGTTGCAGATTGGGCACTACGTTGTCGGGCGGCTTCGCCGCCCACCCCTGGTCAGACATCGTATCGATTAAACGGGCAGTGTAGGCAAGTTGGCGTAATTGGTGGTCGATGGTCTCCGAGCAACTCGGGCGAGACAAAATCGATTGCTTTCCACGACAGACATATGATCATCGAAGCAATTTCTCGAAGAAGTCTGGCGTGTCGTGATAAAATCCCCAGTGGCCTACGACTACAGATTCTTTACAGGATTAGTGAGCCTAATGTAAGGCCGGGAATACACCGTCGGAGCTGGTTTATGCTTTCGGAAAGCATGGTCCTTCCTAGGCAAGAAAGTCTATTTAGGTACTGAAAAGCTAGTAGAGGGGCTTGATTGGACTTGATCACGCTCCTAGGTATTTGAAGCTAAGTCCCCAAACCTTGGCCTATGCAGAAGGGAAGTATTTTCAAGGAGAAGGGTAAACATGCCTTCCCTGGATTGTAAAGACCGGCAAAGTCTGAAGTCCCAAGGCCAAAATTGCGAAACCCCGAAACCCATTTTTATCATTCAATTCTCAAGAAGACGGTTTCGAGCTTATATGATGCATCGAAGGCCAGGGATAAGATGTCGCAAAAACGACGCCGTTAATTGCAGGCAGAAATTAACACTTTATACCAGCTGTGACATAAGAACAATATCTGCCTCTTTGATCAGATTGCGAACCATTAGCTTCTGCGCATCTTGCAGAACTCTACTGGTCAAGCTTCGACCTCGCTACTGCTCGAATTTATACCTAGTCACGACGTGACAATGGACTCGAATCATTTTAGATTATGGAATAGCAGAGAAAATATAGTTTGCATTAGCTGAACGCATAAGTTACCCAACGAACCTGCTTGACGACAATGACCGGACTGCGGGGATTAGCTTGATAGAAAAACTAGTCTATGCAATCAGATTGGTGTAGTATAATCGGAAGTTTTGAACTCCGATTCCTGTTCAAGAAAACGTACTGAGTCGCCGATTTGAGCCAGTCGCCGAGTCACAAGAGACCAACGCTCGTGTTGGCAATTGACCTAATTTTAAAAATTCGGCAATACTTCCGGAAGTTAATACGCGAATAGAGATGGCGACGCCACGAGACTCGCCTGATCTGAACCGTTCTTTATGCTTTAACCATTCTTGAATTGCTTTGCAAACCAACATGCCTATCGCGCAAAGGTCTCAGATCTCCCAGATGTAAGTTTTAGTGACTGGGATGCCCAGAGCCAGAACAGCTCGAAAGACCACACTGCCCACAGGATGGTCAGGCAATGATCGCGAATCTCACTATCATGCTTCCCTTCAGGACATCTTAAAGAGACGCTTGATCGCATCTCCATGGCATGTTGGTGGTCTTCCAGCACCGGCAACGGTCGTACTGTTTACATACGGTGACGATGCTGTTATGATTGATGCTTCTAGCTGGTAGTAGCGTTTTTACAACAATCGTAAAACACGTATGAATGATGTTTCCACCACGTAATACCGTACTGACTCAATCAGGTGGGTGAGATCAATTGTTTTGTTACCTCAGGTGTTTGAGATGGTGGAACTCCCGAAACTTTCATGCCTTTTGAACCCTCGAGCACTCCACACGTGTGACCTACACCCCTGGTGTTATTGCAAATCTGCGCCGGAGGAACGCGACTGATAACAATCTAGTGCCAAAATTCCGATATGCTTCTTATGGCCGTTATCACGCCATCCAGTAAAAATTGTCTTGGCCCAGGTTGGATTTGTTGCTTCTTATGTTAGATGGTTTTAGGATGCAGATGCAGGCAGGTTACCCAGGCAAAGTCGTGTGGTGTGGTCAATGTATTTCAAACACCGTCTCACGTATAACAGCGTTGCGAACATGAGAATCTGTGCTGTCCATCCTGCCCTTAGGTGTCTCGAAAACGTTCAGGCAGTACTTCTCATCGAAGTTTCGTTTCCGAAGGATGTTGGGATCCGAAGCGTCCTGTCGCAAGATTGCGGTACTCACATTCACTTTGTCAGTCCGTAAGAAACCTCTTGAAGAGACGTGGTGCTGAACTCTATCGTGCGACCTGGAGAGAATTTCCATGACCGGCTATAATAAATTCAGGAGACGTGGATGGAAAGCGAGTCGTGATATACCGAGTGACAGAACTGGTAGTGGTCAGACCAGTGTGGAAGAAAAGAGAGGAGGAAAGAAAACAAACACAAAGAGAGTGGTTATGAGTAGGAAACGGAAACCAGTCGCGTTTCTCTCCAAGGAGAAGAAAGCAGTTGCTCTTTGGAATAAATGATGTTTATTTTAGACGTTGTTATCAGTCTCATATGTGCGCCTAATCAGCACCAACAGGTAGTTTGGATTTCAGTGAAGCTAGGTACAACGGTAGTGAAGCATCTAATAGTACTGGTACGTACAAACTCGGTATATATCTTGTTGTTATTAGCTGTAATACGATATTAGGATCAATATCAATCCATGATCTGGGAAGCTGGCCGGAATTGTTGACTAGGTAGATGGATACATTAATTACAGCTGATGAACGGATGTTGAGAGACCTTTCCGGTAGCTCTTTCACGTAGAGGCTCCCCTATCTTCTTGTGTCAAACTTTTCACTTGGAAGAAAGTTATACGAGAAACGCAGTTGCAATCACAACACAAGCCTAGCACTATGGTCATTGGAATCGCGAGGACGCCAAGCGAACAAGCATCATGTCTTATGCACTCCACTGATTGTGATGCTTGATGCAAAAAGGATACAGCCATGTCCGTTCCTCGTTTTCCTATAGCTACTCGTGAGTGGTACTGTGACAGCTTGAAGTATAACCACATCGAAGCTTCCATTTCAACATAGCCTGGCGTCACCTTGACCCCGAAAAAGGACATTGTTGTAGTCTTCTGTTATCACTGATATACCATAGGTAATATTGTTTGTTACTGAATGCTAGATTGCCAGAGTTTCACAGTCTTTTGTTGGCATTTCACAAACCTAAGTGACTCGAGCCAAAGGTTGCGCTTGCAGAGGCATTCATCATGGAATCATGTGGGAACAGAAAGGGTGAATCTCAGAAGATACGTCACCAAGCATATGCATGCAGCCTGCGACTTGTCACACAGCTAATCACCACTCAACAGCCTCACTCGGATGGACAGTCGCCAAAGGCATGTTGCAGACCTGCACTTCCTCCCGACCGCCCTGCAATACCAGCCGTAACAAATGTTCCTTTGCAGTCTCAGGTGAGGGGAACCATGCAGTTGATGCGTGTAGCAACCTCAGGGATAAGATCAGTGAGGCTCAACATCCAGTAACAACAACATCCCCTTTCGCCGATGCACCGGCCCTTTTTGTAAGACAATGCTTGATGATTTTCGGGTTAACCTGCTCAATCTGGAGGGCACGCAGGTGTTTGCAGAAGCTGGAGGAAAGTGTGCAGAGGTCGTTTTGTTCAAGCTGTGAATACTGTTGTGTGGGAAGCCCTCGATTATCCTTGGACTGTGGATGTTGCTTTCTCCGATTGGAGTCCAGCACACAGGGAGTATGCGTGAACAGCGACGGACTCCACTGGGAATCCGGAGGTCCCAATTGTATTCCCCAGACCAAGGCTCCAACATCCCCGTGAATATTGACTCGTCAACCTGTCTTCAGTCTAGTTCCACAACGCCTTTGGGATCAAGAATAGGATATGTGGCCACTCGAAGATGGCACCAGGCCAATGAGGTGATGATCATGGATATTCAGCCCCCCGAAATCTAAAAGTGGGATGAGTTTGTCGCGGCCCACATAACCCCTCCACTTGACAGCCTGGGTACCAGAATACGGTCAAGTAAATCGAGACGTTGTCAGCTTGGGCACATCATAAGCACATGGACCATTTTAGAGCGAGTCAATGTCGCCGATAGGCAAACAAGAACATCTTGGAATTCGCCTCGAGCCTTAAGACACGACACAAAAATCGAAAAACGTTGGAGTATCAAGACAAGAGTCCATTGTTAGGCCAGTCGGGGTCTGGAATCTACGACATACATAGTATACCGTGGTAGGTAGCCCAGCGGCCCGCAGAGCGAACGAATCAAATGACACCACGTCCAAGTCATGACCCCTGGTCACTCTCCGGGAACGTGCAGCTGGTCCAGTGCAATCCCATGTTCGTTGCGTCCCAACTACTTCGATCTAGCCCAAGCAAAGCAAAGTGAGCGATGCCCAACCCACAACAACATGCGCACAAACAGGGAAAAACAGAAAAAGGAGGCCAGTCGAATTCAGTTCCGCCTGTTTGCCCTGCCAAAACGACTGGTTGAAAGGCCCATGTCTACAGCATTTCTGACTCATCTCCGCTCACAGTAGCCTGTCTGATTCGTTTTCTTATTCTCTTGGTGCCCCGTTTGACCCCTGCAAAATAGGGCTTCGAGCATGTTTGGCCCTCGACAGAGCAAGCTAAAGCAGGAGACTGGACAGCCGCCCACTGAGTTGTTGGCAGGACTCCTCTGACGAGGAGGGGAAAGGTATGCACGCAGCGAAACACCGCAAAGTGCAAAATGCTGCGCCCAGAGACTCAAGTCTGTCCAGCAACAGGAGACTTACACATGTTCTCTTTTGCCACTTAGGGGTATTGCATAGTGATCTTTTTGCGCCCAGTTGTCGTCGTAGCCAATGCCCACTTGCCCATGGCTACGGGAGGGTGGCACACCCCCTGGTCTCCCGCATTTTAGGCCCCCGGCAGGCGGGATGTGAAGATGGAGTCTGGACGGGGCCCAAAGAAACCATGGGCCATCGATGACAGGGGTGATGTGACCATGGAAAGCTAGGTTTGCATCTCTTGACAGTGGCATGGCCCATTCAGCCCGACTCTCCCAGCCTAGAGAGCCATGAAATGACGACGGTACGATTGCAATATTCGACGCTACTGTCTGCCCTGGGTGTGAGCGGAGGTTTCCGCCAAGCGGTTTCGTGAAGACCCTTTGGACCTGCCCTTAGTGCCACGCCTCATCCCTGACGCTCGCTAGTAGTGGCCGGCTCGACCGTCCCGTGTCTCGACGCTCGCCGAGGTTGATTAATGTATGTGCCCTATAGGACGGGGTTTAAGCGTGCTGGGGCGGCCACGGGCGAAGGCGGGCAATGTCTAATGTCATTTTCTGCCGGTTGGGCTGTTGTGTACGTAGATCACCCTCCGCTTCCCTTTCTCTACTTCTTCCCTCCCACAACAACATACTCTGGATATTCTGAACAAAACCATCTCGCCGCCTATAACCAGACTTCGCTTTCGATCTCATCATTTTTGATAGTAGATCCCAGCAGACCCGATATGCAACTTTACCCCTCATCAACTTACCAATACACCTTCAATGTTACTCGCAAAGTTCATCAGCCCCAGATCAGACGTCCAGCTTGGCACATAACTTGAAAAACCATAAAAATAACATCATCACTTATCAGTGCTTCTGCGCCTGACCATATCCTTACCGTCATCATCTTGTCAACGACCTTATGGCTCCCACCCGTGACCCTGTGCCCGCGAAGGGCCGCGGTCGCTTCAGACTGAGGCGGCCCTCAGTCTCTATCCCAGACAGCACTCCTCTGGAGAACCTCGACTTGTCAAACGCCAACGTTTCCGAGATTTCACTCGCTCCCATGGATCGTTCGGCCGACAACAGATCCGATCTGAGCGTCAGCTCATCTGGGGGCTGGAGACGCAAGGACAGCAGTGGAAAGCCTCCTCTGATGTTCAAGCCCCCTGCCCTCCGCTATCGTTCGTCCCGCCCAGAGCTCAACCGGCCATGGAGACGCTCCAATGAGGCCGTCTACCCTTCCGCCGATGAAACCAATGACTCCGATGTCGAGTCGAAATACAGTTTTGACTCTCATTCTACTATCACCAACGCAACCAGCGTCGAGGACTTTGATACTTATCCCAGCAAGTCCGACACTTATACCTCAGCAGTCCGCACTCGGCCGTTCACTGTTGAAAAGCAAGTGGCAAAGACCAACACTGTTCCCCCTCCCCCAGCCAAGCCTGCCAGCCTCAAGGGTGCCCGCGTCGACATTGTTGCTCCCAAGAGACAGACCGTACATATCGAGGTGGCCCCCGTAGCCCCTGCCCCTCCAGTTGTACAGCACATCACCTCCCATGAGCTTCACGAACGTGAGAAGGTCGAGGATGGCCTCCTCAAGGAGATCTCCCGTATGAAGGAGGAGACCAAGAGCCTCCTCGGCAAGCAGTCCGACACCGATAAGAGACTGGAAGACGCCCTGGAGAGGCTTTCCACACTTTCCGCCGATAAGGAAAAAACCGAGAAGAAACGTCGTGAGGAGAGGAACCTCAAGGATAAGATCGCCCGCGACTTCGATGAACAGAGCCGTCTCCTAGATGATGTTAAGAGCTGTCTCAGCGAGCGCGAGAAGAAGCTTGAAGATGTTGCACGTGAGCGTGACCAGCTCAAGGGCATCAAAAAGGAGCTGGAGGCCAAGTCCAATGACCTTGAGAAGCAGATTGCTCTTGAGAGGAACGCCAAGGAGGAGGTCACCAACAAAAATACTATCCTGGAGATGGACATTGCCGAACAAGAGAAAATCAAGAAACACTTCGAGACCCGATGTCGCGACTTGGAGAGGAGCGTCGGCGATGCCCACTACGTCACCAAGGAGACTGAGCGTGCTCTCATTGAGAGGATTGCTGCGCTGGAGTTGACAAAGGAAAGTCTGCAAATGCGCGTTACCGGACTCGAGACGGAGCTCATTCGCAAAGGAACCGAGATCGGAGACATCACTGCCGAGCGCAACCTCCTGCGTATGGATGTTGACAAGTACAAACCGCAAGTCGATCAACTTAACAAAGATAATGGTGAATTGACTGAAGCCAATAAGGGCCTGCAATCCCGTATCGACGATCTCGACAAACAGAAGAAGGGTCTAGAAGCCAATATTGAGAAGCTGGAGACGGAAAAGAAGACTGCCCTGGAAAGCTATGATGCACTTGAAGCCGAGAAGAAAGGTCTTGAGGCCGACATTGAAAAGCTCAACACCGAGAAGAAAGACCTCGAGGGTCGCTTCGGCGGTCTCGAAGCGGAGAAGAAGGAGATCCAGGATCGCTTCAGTGCCCTTGAAGTAGAGAAGCAAGAGGTCGTGGTACACCTCACACAGCTCGAGACCACAAACACCGACATTCAGACTCGCTTCGAGAGCCTCGAGGCCACCAAAGGTGAGCTTGAAGTCAGCAAGGGAGAGCTTGAGAACCAGGTCAAGGACCTTGAAGGTGTGAAGGCCAAGTACGACAAGCTTAAGACCCGCGTTGAGGGTCTCAAGGGCAAGAACACAACACTCCAAACCCAGATCGGGGCGCTTCTCAAGGATCAAGATGATAAGAGCTCTCAGATCCTCAGCCTGGCAGAGGAGCGCAACAGCCTTCGTTCAGAGAACGCTTCGCTCAAAGACGAGAACGAATCAGTCACCAGCGAGCTCAGACGCGCAGAGTCGCTCATGGGCTCTGTCACCGGCTCCGCTGCACCCTCAGTTGCCGGCTCAGTTGCCCCATCTGTTATGGGATCAACGGACGAGAGCGATGCGGAAACCATCAAAGGTGAAGATGAAGCTCCGCCTGCACCAGAGGAGGCGGCACCTGCACCGCCGACAGAGGAAGCTGCTGCAGCCCCTACTGTCGACGAGGCACCGTCAATTGAGGAAGTCAAGGATGACGCAGCCAGCGTTAAATCCACTACGCCTTCCGAGCATTCCAAGGCGGCCCCTGAGCCCGAAGTCGCGGCGCCGGAGACTGCACCCGCCAAGGATGATGCCGCCACCGAGAAAGCCGAGTCCATGTCCGCCAAGTCAATCACCCCCTCCGAGTCGGCTGTCATGGAAGAGCTCCGACAGCGCATCGCTGAGCTGCAGGATCGCAACGAACAGCTGCAATCTGAGACAGTGAAGCTCGGATCTCTGATGGCGGAGAGAGATGAGTTGGTCACTCGTGTTGCAACACTGGAACCGGAGGCCGGTCAGGCGCCGCAGCTGCGCCAAGAGAACGCGACTCTGGCGTCGCAGCTGACCCTCGTAAACGCCCAGCTTGACGGTCTCCGCGCCTCGTACGATGCGTCAGTTGCCGAAGTCAACAGCTTGAAGGACCAGATCGGTCAGCTGCGTGGACGCCTCTCTACTCCATCTCTGCAGTCGCGTTCAAGGGAGTCGTCCCACGCGAGACAGTCGACAAAGACGAAGAAGGATAACGACAAGAAAAAGGAGCAGTTGGTAGTGGTGCGCAACCCGAATGAACGGGGCGGAATGTAAGTTGGAAGCCCTCTCTACTGATTTTCTCTCAGACAACATGCTGATTATTATGTTTTCAGTCAAATAATGCGACGATGCGATCTACGCATGAAGAGATCCTCCTCCCAGCACTCCCACTCAGACGGCGAGAAGAGCGAATGAATCCCGTTACTGATTTTGGTCCCCTTGTACGGGTAGCGAAGGTCTTAACAAGGCAAAGGTGCATTAGTGAACATTTGGGGTGACTGATTGGATTGGATTATCGTGGTAGTGTTTCCTTTGTGTTTTCATATGTTGTTTATTGGGGCACACAGCATGCGCGAAGTCGGTCAGCGTTGGGTCTTTCATTGATGTTCATATCTCCTTTGTCAGGTTGGAACGGGAACGGACTGGATCGGACTAAACATGTAACGGATTGCATGGACGGATTTTGGAAGATAGGTGCCCTCAGGGGCGCGAATCACATGCATCATGTAGATTTTGTGCCGTGTAGTTAGTACTCATGTTTTGGTTTAGATAGCGTCAGCTCATGTTTTGTTCGACATTATTCTGTCTACCACTGATTGGATATTCCGCGGCCGTGTTTTGATGCTTGCCTTCGGCTCGAAGTTTATTGAGTTTCAGCCACAAGCCAAATCCCCAAGAGGGCAGTAGTTTGCTAACATGGTCGACGAAGACTCGGAAAACTGCTGCTTTCCTCATCAATCTCGACTGATTTTGTTGGTGTTGGCAGCGCATCAGCCCTAGGCGCACTTGTGCAAGTTTAGCCATGACCGCCAAGTGATCCGCAAACCAACATGCCGGTGCCACATATCGCGAGGATCCAACCTTCAATACCACATTATGTGACAGTTGGTATCCTGACCCGTTTATTGGTTCTCATCAGCTCAGCCCTGCCGCCTGCAAATATTAGATTGATCAGACAAGTTCCACTCTAGATCACTCTTCCATCTTCCGTGGGCCCCATAATGCTAAGCTTTTCTGTCTCACCTGTTCCAGCCATCACCTTGTGAGTGACTTTGGGGATGTGAGAATTTGGGTGATTTCGAATAGTTTTCAAGGCGGTTGCATGGCTAGCTCAACTGACATTGAGGTCATCGTCCATTCCACTGCTCCGGGTCGCCCAATTCAGATCGATGACGCAGTAGCTGTGACATTCTTCCCTCGACAGCTGTCTTCAGCTTTTTTCCATCCGATTAAAGTCGGCCGCATAGGGTAAGAAGCTCCCAAAATGCCATGGCATCCGTCCAACACAACCACGCGGACACAATCGGCGCTACCAGGAGCTCCCGAATCCGGCCTGGGCCGTTCAGGCACACTCTCAGCAAGCCCTGATTTAGTCTGGGAGCCACAGGAACCTAATGCTGAAGAAGACGGATTGAAAGCACTGATTGGCCGGGAACGTCGCAGGGACGGATACGGAAACGTGTGTGGCTGCAAACGACGACGGCTACATTCCAGAGAAGAACCTGGATACGGGATCAGCGCAAGCTCATTGAGCTTAGCAAAGCTCTCCAGCCAAGCTGGACTTTCCGAGCATAGCCCCGCAAGTGTCTGTTTCGGTGAATCGGAACTTTGAGCTCAATGGGTATATGAGAAGCAAAGTTTTCCCGTTCTCAAGGCTAGCTCATCTTTCCTCATCAGCTCACTCAACTCTCGCTCTACAAAGCCTAAAGAAGACTCTCGTTTTCATTCAACTTCCAAATCACTTGATCAATTCACCGCCCCTCAACTCACCCGAACTTCTCAATCGCTTAATATGAAGTACTCTGCTGCCATCATCGCCTTTGCCGGTTTTGCCGCCGCGCAGACTCTCAACGACCTTCCGCAATGCGCCCAGCAGTGCTTGGCCAACGCCATCACAGCCAACGGTGCATGCACCGTCGGTGACGTAACCTGCCTCTGCAAGCCCGCCAACTTCCAGGCCATAGTTACTGCCGGCACTCCTTGTGTTCTTCAGAACTGCGGGCCTGATTTTGCCGTCAGTAAGTCGATTCCCCAGTCGTTGTTACATGTAATGTGCTAGCAAGATACTGACTCTGTACCTTCAGACGTGGTCATCCCCGCCGCTAGCCGCATCTGCGCCGCAGCTGCTGGAGGTAGCAGCGCTACCTCCTTGGTCATTCGTTCCGTTTCATCTGCTGCCTCCGCGGCTGTCTCATCCGCTTCCGCCGCCGCCTCTTCCGCCATTCGCTCCGCTTCATCTGCTGCCTCCAGTGTCGCTTCCTCCGCTACGTTTGCGGCATCTAGCAGAGCTTCGGCGGCGACTTCTTCTGTAGCCGGAAATATCTCCAGTGTGGCATCATCTACTCCTGGCGCGGCCACTACTCGGACTGTTGTCGTCACCAGCGCCGTTACTACCCGTAATGGCACCGCCACTGCCACTACCACCCAGACTCCAGTCACCGTCAACGGTGCTGTCGCCCAAGGTCCTATCGGCATCATGGCTGCTCTTGCCCTTGGCGCTCTTGCTTACCTGTAAGCCATTTGGCCGATTCAGCATCCGACAATTAATATGTCGTGCCTTGATGGTAGATCCTTCGCCCCACTATCCATGTTAGAACGACAAAGTTTGAATAAGGGGTGGATGTTTGGATGGTAACTTAGATAGTTACTCATTGATAACTGCACTAATACAACTCGTTTTTCCAAATATCAAACTGTTGGGCTACTACAAGTGGGTGATCTGCAACTGAACATCCCCGCAACTTTTCACATTAATAAGCTGAAGCATGTTTATATTGGTCTCTCCCTCTTGCCCTATGCCATGCTTTTGTAGTTTTCTTCAATGACCGCGTTTTGATGAATTCTAGTTGTTGCGTGCTGAGTCAGAATTCCAGACCAACAACATAATCTTTAGTTATCTGGTTATGTCATTCGAAGTAGTGTTGTGCTGCCTTTGACTCGTTATTTTCTGAAAGAGTCAGTCGACCAAGGTATTTTCTTCGTGAGTGTGACTTTTGTTGATCATCAAAATCGGGTCAAGCGAAAAGGATTTATCACTTTCAGCTCACCAAAGGCCCTAGGGGTAAACTTGCTTGCCCTAAATAGCTTGCTCAGCCATAGACAGTCTGAAGGAACAAAGGGGGCCAAACAAAACGTTGTGGTTACTAGATTTCTTTTGGAGCTTGTAAGAATATCGGGAAGGCTCCGTAGTAAGTTAGACTGAATTCAAGGCCTTGCATGTGCACAGAACTTGCGTATGCAAATAGAGGAATATCCCTCTATGGTACGACGTGTTACAGTCTGCTGCTCCATGCATCTTTCGGTCTTCAATGTTTCATTCACTCATCCTCAGAATTATGACGGAGTCGGCCACCTTTTGTCTACTTCGTTGGGGCACCGCCAACGACCGGTCTAGGTCAATGGCGCTCGCCATGGTCTCCAATCACCATCACTCGATTACAGGGATTAGAGCTTGGGGTCAGGGTATGAGCTGTGCCGATTACAGCGAACCCCGCAGTATCAACAGCTCCGTCGAGCTCAACCCATGCAACCGTCCTCGACCCAGGCTGCGGAGATGCGTCGGCCTTCACTCGGTATCAAGACTCGTACAGCTACTAAGATTGCCTCTGATAGCCATCTGAATGGTCGACGCGGCTTGTCAGGGGCTGAGCTGGGTAGTAATTGGTCAATCGAAAAGTAGCTTGAGCCTTGAGCTCTTCAAGACTGTTCAGCGACGAGCCGAAAATACTGTGTTTATGTCTTGGCCAGATAATGTATAAAAAGCCAGCGCGGCCTGTCCAACCCATCAAAGTGAAGTCAGACAAGTATACCCTAGTTTTTCAGACTTCTACTTTTTAGGCATTTCTACGCAAATATGCACCTCCCCACCGTTGGAAACGGCGATTTCGCTGCAAAGCTGCTACTATCTGGGGCTTTCTTGAGCTTATTCTCCCCAACTGTCGCCATCCCCGTCCAAGACGGTCCCCGCCAGCGTCTCCTTGACGGGAAAGGTCTACCCACAAAGTACCGCACTACATCATCGCCTTACACGCCCGGTCACAAGGACAAGTATGACGGCCCCGTTGACTCTATTGGCGACAACCTTGATCCACTACCGTGGCGTAATGGTCTAGGAGCCTCTGTCCTAGGGCCATGGAATGAAGCTCGTTCCAGACAGAACCCCGACCTTGTGCGACCCCCGAGTACAGACCATGGCAACCTCGCCAATATGCGCTGGAGTTTTGCGGACTCCCACATCCGCATTGAGGTACATTTACTTTCTCGAGACTTAGACGCGACGAACTGTGACTAACCAGCAATACGCAGGAGGGCGGATGGACTCGACAGACCACGATCCGGGAACTACCCACCAGCATCGAGCTTGCCGGAGTCA
Source organism: Colletotrichum spaethianum (assembly GCF_022836535.1). Classification (NCBI taxonomy): domain Eukaryota; kingdom Fungi; phylum Ascomycota; class Sordariomycetes; order Glomerellales; family Glomerellaceae; genus Colletotrichum; species Colletotrichum spaethianum. The sequence goes on along the minus strand of NW_026054817.1, from coordinate 65,165 downwards.
ACATGCGCCTGGACGAAAGTGTTATTCGTGAACTTCATTGGCACAAGGAAGCCGAGTGGGCCTATGTACTCGATGGAAGCGTGCGCGTCACGGCCATCGACTATGAGGGAGGCAACTTCTTTGACGACCTGAACAAGGGAGACCTATGGTATGTTTTGGTCAAAAGCCGACTTATGATTGCTCTTCGACTGATGCTGAAGGTGATGCAGGTATTTTCCATCCGGTGTGCCTCACTCCTTGCAAGGTCTTGGCGAGAACGGAACAGAGTTCCTCTTGATTTTCGACGATGGACACTTCTCTGAAGAATCCACATTTATCCTTACGGACTGGCTCGGTATGACCCATATCTGCGCAATGTCTACGGATGGTTATAAGTACTAACACCGGTTTAGCTCATACACCAAAGTCAGTAATCTCAAAGAACTTCCACCTGGCCCCCGAAGTCTTCGCCCATATCCCCGAAGGAGAAAAGTACATCTTTCAGGGAACTACACCGGGCTCCATTAGTCACGAGGCACCCTCTGGAAAAGGAGTGAAGAAGTCAAAGCACCAATTTACGCACAAAATGTTGGATCAAGAACCCAAGAAGACTTCTGGTGGTGAAGTTAGAATCACAGACTCTAAGAACTTCCCAATTTCGAAGACCATTGCTGCGGCCCATGCAATTATCGAGCCCGGTGCCCTCCGAGAAATGCATTGGCACCCGAACGCCGATGAATGGTCCTTCTTCATCAAGGGGCGCGCCAGAGTCACGATTTTCGCCTCTGAAGGCAACGCTCGGACCTTTGACTACGTTCCTGGCGATGTTGGTATCGTTCCGAAGAACATGGGTCATTTTGTAGAAAATATCGGAGACGAACCAGTGGAAATGCTCGAGATTTTCCGCGCCGACGAATTCAGAGACTTTTCACTGTTCCAGTGGATGGGAGAGACCCCCAAGAAGCTGGTCGTTGACCACCTCTTTGCCGACGACCCTGAGGCTGGCGAGAAATTTTGGGACAAGGTCCGTAATGCGGAGAAGGACGAGATTACCAAGCCAGATGCTGTTGAAGAAACTCAGACCGAAACTCAAGAGCTCTGAAGGAAACCCGGAAAATCACAATAGCGGCTTGGCAGGTTGTCTGTGCTTAAGGTGTTTGTTTCGTGGCAATGAAACATTTTCAGCAAAGCCATGATCTCGTATGTCTACAGATATTGTTGGTTACTCAATAATACTATTTTGATTCTAGTGGAACTCTATAGACTATGGCCCTCATGAAAGTTCCAATGATCTTTGTTCGTAACCACTTCTAAGTTCGTTAACAAAATGAGCTCACACAGGGTATCCATGCAACCCTTTCCCAGATTTTCGTCCAAACATTACCGATTACTCATTTTTAACTGCCAAGCCGAGCCTTTGCATCACCATGTAGTCAGCTCACTGCATAGATCGCCCTTCTCGTTTCTCAGATTAGAATTACTATACGTAGGCACATCTGACTTGTTGATAACACTCGCTTGTTCCTCCAAAGTTCCTTTACCGACAGGTCTCCGAAGGAAGTCCGTGGCAAATGCAGACTAAGCAGATGCAGTGTCTCGAATAGGTATATCGGAGAGGGGGGCCATATACGTGATCACTCTCGCAAGGTGGTTGAACAAGATTGCTATAGGCTGTCGCCCTTGTTCACACCATCCAAGACTTGCGGCAGCCAGGCTGTGTCGCTCTAATACCCAGGCCAGGGCCTCCTCTCCTTCAACACCTTGTCTGTGTTGGGCTTATCGCAGGGTATTACCAGCGGGAGGAGCCATAACAACGACAGAAAGCGGGTGTCATGGATGAATCAAGAAGGTGGTGACTGAGAGTCTAGCGTCGAGTGCAACAAGTACGCAGGCTGGACCCCGCACGAAACGACGACACCATCAAATCCGGGCCAATAGTCCCGTTTCAGCAGACACAGACGTGATGCAGTGCTGACAAGGCTGGTTCGGTGTCGTCCAATCTTTTGCGACGGGTTTTCCGCAGCGGCTATAGTGCAGGTCCTCCTAGACGTGTGGGAGCGTTAGAAATGCATACTGTCTGCCAGTGACCTTAGTATGGAAGGTGTAGTTGATGGCACCCGATTCTATTTCTGGAAGTTGGGGGGACTGAAGAGGGGTAATTCCTAGCGCAGCAGATGGGGGGATCAGATGAGACGGGAATGTATTTTGAGGGAGGAGGAGACTCGGCCCTGGGCAAGATGGTGTCCTATTCCAACTCTAACAGCGACATGAGCTGATTCGTTGCACCTGGCTAACGCACATTAGCTATGGTCAAGTGACTATCACGCCGCGTGGATCCCGTTCGTGCAACTGCCGTATCTCGATGGAAGAAAACAGGTAGGTCTAGCTTAGAAATGGTACATAATTAGATGTCGATAGCCTTTACATGGTTATACTGCCTGTTGGCCCACAACCCGCTTGCCGCCCGCCGAATCCCTTTCCCCCCACTCGAGCCGATATGATTTCCTAGTCCCAGCTACGGTAAGTCCTGGCTCCGCACTGGCTTAATCCCGGTCAAGGCCGGACTTAGCCCTGGTCAGCATCACCCGGAACGCGGCATATGATTCGCGGTCTTGGCATATCCACATCAACCGGAGAAGTCAAAGCTTGTCCCGTCGTGCCGAGGCCTACTAGCAAGGATGTTCATAAAGACGCCTTGTGCAGCTCGCACACTCATCGGCATTCGACATCCCGCCTCGTTAGTACGTTCGCTTGTCTAGATAAGCCCTGTTAGGGCAGATGGGTGCAACGGGAGCGCTATTGGACGGGTATGTACCCCGCGTCTTGGCCTAGTCGATGCGGCGGGAGGGAAGTGAAGGACCAGGGAGGGATTCGGCTTGCGTCGAGCTAGCCTAAATGTAGGCAGGTAGACAAGCACACAGATAGCGCCGCGAGCACGCTTCCTCTTTCGATGGTGACCAAAAGCCCTAGCTTGCAGACCGAGATGGGGCTCCGTCACTCTAGATTGCTTCAACCTGGGTATCAAACAAAATCTCTCGGCGGGTGGGCAAGAGGGAGGACTAGAGAAAGCCAAGTGTTCCATGCCTTAAGTTTTTGAGCCTGTTATCTCTCCTCGCCAATCCGCAAAAGGAAATCGTATATGTTTTGCCAAGATCACCGTGCCTATTGCCTATGCATGTAACCTAAGGCGTACAGTCCCTAAAGGACAATCGCTCTCTTTCCTTGGCAGCCACGAAGGCTGTTACGTTTGGCACCTTGGCACACATTAGTGTTCCTAGATCACCCGCATCACTGATTGTAGTCCCACATCCATCTAGTGTTGACGGCCGTTGGATTACTACATTACGGTCTGCTGGTGGCGGACTACCTTTGTTGCGGTCTTGCTGATTCATGAGCAAATGCCAAGATTGTCTTGGTGGTTCAGCAACTCGTTAAAGACCACGAGGAGCCAAGAGATCAGATCTTGGCAAGTCGGCTTAGCATTGCGGCTCTCTGGCGCCAAGTCCAGGAGGGATATGCTCATTGTGAGTTTAAATGAGCGTAAGGTGAGATGCGATGCTCAAGGTTTCCTGGACCGCTCTCAATGACGAATGAAAGTACGCGGACACCATCTCAGCTGACGTGACTCAAAGTTGGTACTTCCGTGCCCAGCTGCTGCGTAGTCATCACTCGCGTGCGCTATGGTATTCGGTACGTCCTCTTGCTCCAACTCGTCCATCCAATAGTCATTGATCTCACCCCCCGTTCCTGACGGCGTGTGATCTGCGCTTCGCCGTTTGTTGCTCTTGTTCCCAACCTTCCAAAGGGTGGCATAGCTTCACTTTGAATTCGACAGGCGTCTGCACTCGTAGCCAGGGTCAGAAGTTCTATTGAAGTTCTTCATTGGGGTAGTTGGAGTTGCAGCACTTGCGTTTCCCATGTCCAGTCTGAGCTAAATGTGTTCGAAACTCCCACCAATGCAGGCGACGCGATTCTACATGGCCGAATGGTGATGAACTGCATTAGACTCGGTGTCATCGGCACGCGAAGGGATACCGAGTGTCGTCCGAAGGGGGGTACGGCAGTTCCTTGCCCAGTTTGAGCCAAGTTTGTGTAGCGGCGGCAATGTTGCGACAGTGTTGCTTGGCTCACACCTCCCCCTCTCCTTGAGTACTGTACTCCTGCCGTATTGAACAGTTCGTTGTTTACTCCAAGATCCATATTGCCTTTTCGATGTGGTCTGTGTTGTAACGGGAAGACTTGCGCACGCGGCAGCTGCAATGTGCAGATCGGATGCGGGTACAACAAGCATAAAGAACGCCTCCATCAGCCTAAATTGAGTGTTGTTTCTGGAAATCAAACAAGAGAAGTGGGAGGTCGGACGAAGCGCTGACTCGTTTCTTCATCGACCCTATTTCTGATGGTCTGTAATCATCCCAACTACTGAAACCATATCCGTCTGTTCCCATCTCATTAACCACCGAAGAGCCCGCACACGTTTCTTTCTTCGCCTTCGTTTTTCTTTCTCTGAACAGCGACAATCCAACCTGTTTCGTCGAAATGGAAAAGATTAACCAGAATTTTGAGAAGTTGAGAGACGAAATCACGACGGATGCCAGTCTTGCCCGGGCTCGTGACTTTGTCGTCTCAGGAGCTCCGAAGTTGCCGTCAGCTGCGGGAGTCTACCTACTCGAGAAAGTCCCCATTGTCCAGTGGCTGCCTCAGTACTCTCCGAAATGGCTCATCACTGACTTCATTGCTGGTTTGACGGTGGGCGTCATGCTCATTCCCCAGTCCCTGGCTTATGCGAAGATTGCAACAATTCCCATCGCCAACGGCCTCTATTCGAGTTGGCTGCCAGCTGCGTTTGCAGTCTTTATGGGAACTTCAAAGGGTGAGCATCGTCCTCAGAAGACGAAATTAGTGATGGCAAAGTTCTGACTTGACGTCTATCGAATAGACCTCTCAACCGGCCCAACTTCCATCTTAGGTCTCCTGACTGCCGAAATTGTACACGATCTGAGTCAAGAAGGCTTCGACGTCTCGGCGATAGCCTCATCCGTGGCCCTTATGGTCGGAGTCTACTCGATAATCATCGGTCTCTTCGGCCTAGGGTTTCTCCTGGATTACGTCTCATTCCCAGTTTTGACGGGCTTCATCTCAGCCGCCGCTCTCGTCATCGCCTTCGGTCAAGTCGGGTCCCTCGTCGGTCTGACAAATGTACCATCCGGCGTTTTCAACGTCATCGGCGACGTCCTTCGTCGCCTTCCAAAGTGGGACGGCCCAACCTGCGGTATTGGCTTCGGAACGCTCCTTATTCTTATCGCTCTCGAGAAGGTCGGCAAGAAATGGGGCAAGAGACACTTCGCCATTAAGCTCCTCGCCAACTCTAGGGCCGTTATCGTTCTGATAGTCTTCACCCTGATCAGCTACCTAGTTAACCGTGGCCGTGACAAATCCGACTACTCCTGGAAGGTTAGCCAAGTCAGCACTCATGGCATCACTCACCCCATCGTGCCGGCTTCGAACCTCATACAGAAGGTTGCGGTGAGGGCCATTGCGCCTCTGGTCGCCAGCACCCTGGAACACTTGGCCGTCGGTAAGGCCTTTGGAAGGAAGAACAACTACCAGATCGACCAGAGTCAGGAGTTTAACTACCTCGGCGTCGTCAACATTGTCAACAGCTTTTTCAGTACGATGCCCGTGGGTGGTGCCATGTCTCGTACGGCTGTTGCCTCTGAGTGTGGCGTCAAGAGCCCTTTGACAGGCTTGTTCACTGCTGCTTTCATTCTCTTGACCCTTTACGTCCTGTCTCCAGCTCTTTATTGGCTTCCGTCCGCCACTCTGTCTGCCATCATTGTAAGCCCTATTGTTCATGACTTGATAAACACTTGCTGACACGTTTTGACTCTGCAGATCATGGCCGTTGTTCATCTCTTTGGCCCATTATCACTTTTTTACCGCTTCTGGCGCATCTCGTTTCCAGACTTTGTCGCCTCGATGGTGTCTTTCTGGGTTACCATCTTCGTCTCTTCGGAAATCGGCATCGGCGCTGCAGTACGTCAAGCGCCTTGATATTGTTTGGCTTAGACTGACCTCTTTCTAGGTGGGATGGAGTATCGCATGGACTATGCTGCGCTCAACCTTTGTCAAGCCTGTCATTCACTCCAGCAACAACGAGATCGCTCACAGCATCCCCCAACCCATTACCCGCATTGTCAGCGACGGCAGTCATCGCGGCACCGATAACCGCACGGAGAATGCCAGCATTTCCATTCCCGGCGACACTATCGTGGTCGATTTCAACGACGCCATCTTCTTCCCTAATGCTGAGCGCGCAAAGACCTCGACACTCACGGCCATCAAGCTGGTGTACCCTCGCGTCGAGACCAGCATGAGCCAAGACGACCGCGAGCGGCACTGGAGCGTGGCGTCCGAAAAGAGGTTGGAGAGGATTAGAGCACAGAGGCAGCTTAGGGTCAAGGAAACACCACTTGCAGTCGTTGTCTGGGACTTCACCATGGTACCATTCATCGACACGTCCGGCATCATGACGTTGAAGGATTTGAAGGATGAGATTCGGTCGCATGCTGGCAAGAGCGTGCAGATCCGGATGGTTGGAATGTCGGACAAGGTTCGCAGCCGGTTCCTGAGGGCGAAGTGGAATCTTGTCGACTTGGAAGAGTGGAGGGAGGAGGACGCTGACTTGGTGTACCCCTCGATGGAGACTGCGATCTGGGATCGCGATGGAGAATCAGGGGCAGACATCTCTAGCGAGAAGAGGGGTTAATAGTGTGGTTATTTAGAATAGGTAGCTAGTGTTTGTATCCTTAGCCCTACTAGTCCGTCGATTTTTGTTATGGGAGGAATATGTGTGTACAGCACAGCAAATTTATATCAGACGTTTACTTCTGCACTCATCTGCTAACGCTCACCTGAAGTCAGTCTTACTCTAGATTGTGGGCTCTGATACTCGGCAAATCCAGTTCTCTATCTGGCAATACCTTTAGGATGGCGACGCAACTGATATTGATGTTCATAGAGCAAGAATTCGGTCCGAGATCGCCTAATGCCACCCACGAGCCATCCTGGACGCCTGTTCTTTGATAATGCCCATTTCCACCAAGACCTCCGGCTTAACGTAAGGCCTCTCATGCTCCGGTTCGAAAGAGTCTCTCACAATACCGATTCCGGGGTTAATTGAGTTCCCACCGTTCTCATCTGTTGCAAAAGGATTTTCCCCATCACCATAGAGAAAACCTCGAACTTCTTCGTCTAACCATACAGCCCGCTCGACGCAAATGCCTCGAGAAATGTCGTAGCCCATCGCCACCCGAGGCTTGATGGCCCGCCTCCTCCATCCCAGGTCATTGCGCATCCCGGCGAGGAGGCCTCTGTGGCCACCACCGTCTTTCAGGAAGTAGAGAAGACTTAGCTCGACAGATTGCAAAGTATCCGGTAAAAGCCGCAAGAAGTCGAGTAAGTCATTTTGCTTAACCAAGAACCTCGATAGCCCAAAGTGTCGTAGTCGGGTCCATGTCTCAACCGGGAAGATGGTCAGCAGAGGGGTAAAGTGATCCAACGAGCCACCAGTGCCAAGAGCGTCCATTCGCATGTCCGGGTTTGGTTCGACATCGGTCTGAAAGCTGAAATGTTGTAATTCCGTCTTCAGAGCGTGCCGAAGGCGACCGTTGCGGAAACATGACCAGTTGTGTACTTCCTGCCCTCCAACCATGAGGGCGAGGTCCAGTCGCGCAAAGCCAGGATGTCTGAGCAATGTCATCAGATCATCGTACTCCTTGCATGGCTTTCGATCATCAAAAATGTAACACGGCAGCCCAGTTCTGAGCCCCTTAGTTTCAATGACTATCTCTGTTACATTCGCACCGGGGTTATGTGCCAGCAGTTGAGTGACAATGCGGAAGCCACGCCACCTGCTCTTGATTGTTTCGTCGACCCAGAGCCAGGTGCTAGGTGATTCCAGAGCTTTCGGCACAGGCCAACTTCGGGGAATCATATAGTTGAAGCCATAAGGGAGACTTCGAATCATTGGTGTTTCGTATAAAGGGGTGAAGAGGAATCCATGCGCTACGGGCGTAATTGTGATCCTACACAGGTTAGGGAAGCACTCTCTCCTGAAGGCGTCCTCGAGGGCGACCGTGTCGGCTCCGGAGGACAGCACTTCATCTTGCTGCCGAAGCAAGTCCTCGTAATGTGCATAGGACTCTTTGAGCGGCAGCAGTGAAGCTAGCTGCTTCGCTCTGGTAACGTGTTCCGGCCGCGAATCGACGTCGTTGCCTTTCCGCCTTTTCAAGAGGCCAACATTTTCGTTGCACACCCAGGCATACCAAGGAGGACACCCTCTCGGACGCGGCGACCCCATCATCTCAAACCTGTACACCAAATCCTCTTCGTCCATTTCCAACGTGTCGGGATCCTGCATTTCCGGCGATTTCATCAGACGCGCGTCGTCCCAAATTATTTCGTAGACCCCCCAACGAAACATGTCATGATTCGCGACAGCGGTAAAGACCTCAACATTGCGAGGATTGGCTGACAGAAAGACGCGATCGAGACGGAAGTAGGGCCCGGCAATGTCGCGAACTTTTCTGCTTGTCAAACGCAGACTTTTGATGTCGCGGTTCGACAGTTGAGATAGGATAGCACCTGTCAGCTCAGATGGCAGGTATTCGATGCTTGCGCGAGGGGCTTGTTCCAACGGCAACGACTCGGAGTCCTCCATATCCATAGGTCTACACGCAGCCGTCATCCGGGGCCGTCTGTATAGAAGGTATTCGGAGTCTAGTTGGTGACACTCTACCCTTAAAGCAGAGCTACTCAGGTGATTGGTGAAACCTGGGTTGGTTGGAAGATCTTGCGTAAGGCAGACGTTGTAGGCCACGCCGTGTAATGTTGTTGGTTGCAAGGGTTCTACTGTTCAGCGCCGGCACCAAGCACCGAATTGAGAAATATGGGGCCTGCCAAGACAGTATTGGTTCTGCAGCACAGCTGTGTGTAAGCAGTATGGATGCGCTCTAACCACAACGGGTTTGATTTTCAGCATTGAGGGTGATGCGGATGGCCATTTGCAGCAAAACTTTATAAATCAGAAGAAGCGACTAACAGAAGAAGCAGCTTATTGACTGTTTATCTGTTGATATTCCACCATGAATATTTGACTAAGTGCCTTCATTTGCAAGCCTTGTTGGACGCTGGAATAGCCCAATCTTCCATGCACGCCGTCTTTAGAATTTGCTGGACACTCGGTCAATCTAGATGCCAGAGCACGAACACTCATCAAACCAAATTGAAGAGCGCGCATATCTTTTTCTCGTTGGGCGTTCCCACGCTCTTGTCATGTCTCGATCCCTGGATGCTATCTTTGAAACGCTGGTCCCACGGCCACACGAGTCGGCTTTAGTTAGGATCTCCATTTGCAGTCATAGCCTTTGAGTGCGCCTCTTATTCCTCCCAGTATTCAGACGGTGGAGAACCCAGGGCATCAAAACGCTCACTCGTGGTGCCTTCCTGGGACAGAAAGCCGCCAAGAAACGGCTCCTGTTCGAAAAATTGCCCAGGTTGCGGGTGTAAGGCTTACCTTGTCCGTGCTGTCTACCTGTCAGAAAGAGGTTAACTATGGCATTGTTCAGACGGATGGAAATTGTCACTTACCGAGCCACTGTTAATACTTCCGGAAATTTTCTTCCGTCCGTGTCTTCTAGAGAGATGTCTCCTATCTTCACCCCGTCAGCAAGGAAAACCTTACTGGTAAGCCGAACGCGTCATTCTCTGTTGTGTCTCTCCGTGTGGAATCCTGCATCTTTGCTGCTGCCACCGAAATTACCTCGCTAAGGGGGTGCTTCTTGAGACTTGACGTTCATGGAGGAACACCCGACTGGCTAGGTCAGGCTACCGCGCGGTCCAACTTTTGACGGAAGGAAGTTGCAGCTACCCAAGAGGCCGACGGTAAAGAAGGACTCCTGGGAACCCAGATGTTGACAGGCCACGAAACGATAGCCGGAAGATCCAGACTTCTCGAGACTCGACCTGACATCCGACTGGGAATGGCTCCATGAACCCACGAAGGCGAGCCCCCGTGGTATGTCTGCGAAGGGGACACCACCAATGACACGGGCATACCCGGAAACGAGAGTGTAGGGTGACCTCGAGGCTCGCTACCCTGCTTGCCCAGCAGGACGACTCAGCGGCAGCAAGAACCCAGCTGGACCAACCCGGGACATTCATGTGGAAGTCCGAGGTGGTTGAGACCGTACCGCCAAAGGCAGACCCGCAATGCTGAAGGATGGTGCCCCAACCCTGGTGTAGGTGGCCGGCCGATCCAATTGGCCCAGGCGATCTCACCCATTGCCACAGCGCTCCCGAGCTCTCGACATCTCATCAAGAAAAGAATTCTTGACTGCTTAGGGCCCAGCAACGGCAAGATAGTCAGGAGGAAGAGAGACGAGAAAACGAGTCTGGGACACAATGAGAAGATTGTGGTGCTTACCTGGCGGGGTGGCTTGCTGGCGCGAGCCAACACCGGAGGGGGCGATGGTCAAAGAACCAGATGAGAAGGTCATTATGGCGGGACTTCTGTTGGATTTTCTGTTAGCGTATGGGATCTGAATGGAAGGCAGAGATTTGAATCTGGGATGCTTTCATTAACGTTATGATGGATTGGTAAGATGTTCGTGATAGATGTTGGACGGCGAAGTGAAATGAAAAAGAGGTCGAACGTTGAGAGGAAGTTGTAGATGTGGACGTAAAATAGGAAGGAAGGTGGGAGAAAAGTTGGCAAGTAAGAAAAACGAACGGTTGAAAAATTGGAAGACGAGGAGGGGGTTGGGAACGACAAGAGAGAGACCTGCGACTTGGAGTGAGGGTAAGAAGGCGGGTGAAGGTGAAGGTGCGGACTGACTTGAGCAACGGGTGGGGAAAACAATAAGGCAAGGGACGGAAATAAGGACTCACGTGAGATCTGTCTGTTTGTTTTTAACTCGAGTCGCGTAGAAACGTAAGAGGAAGGAGAAGAAGTGGGAGGATACAGAAACGCGAAGAGTCCATGAAGACAGAGTTAGCAAGCAAAGAAACAAATGGAAGAGATGAAACCTCCAAAATAATGAGCATTGTAACCTCAGCGAAGCGAAGAAAAGGAGAATGGTAACTGACCCAGAGCTTGAGACAAAACGGTGATATCAGTCGTTGCTGTTTGCGAAGGCTGGGAGCTTAGAGGTGGATAAGAGAGGATAAGACTTCGACATAAGAAAGTAGTTGAAAAGAGCCTGAGGTAGCCCAGGAGAAAACGTGGTGAGGTATACCTGAGGTTTGATATGGTGCTCATCGAAATGCAACTGCCAAAGTCATCAGCAGTGAATGCTGAGTGCCACAACACCGGGATCCAATAAAGACGGGTTGCTTGTTGCTAGGCTTTTAAACTCTGGACCTCACTTCACCTTGGACAGAAACCCCTCACCTCACCTACCGCGTCTTCCACCAAGCAACAAGAACAGCAAACGCGAAACCATGTCTCGACAAATCCACCATCAACGCCCTAAGCAGTCGAGCCTTTTGAATCGTTGCTTGGCTTCATCTTCCATTGGTAAGCCTTCTTTGTCTGTCAGATTTCTGTCTATAAAATCAGCCAAGTTCAGCTACCACCCATTACTTTGGGCGAGTAGCAATCGCTGAACCACTATACCAAAGACTTCTTGCTTCCCGCACAACCCTTTTCTAACGTTTTTTTGTACGCAAACCAAAGATATTCACATCCTTCACTCAGACCACCCACCTCCCTATCACGCAAAGTGGTCCGCAACGGCAACAAGTCGGCTATGGTAAGTCAACCTCCATGTTCCACACAAAGGCCACACCCCCTTCCCTTCGACTGCCTCATATTCAAGACGTATGTCTCACCAGAGAATGCAGAGCTCCGATATCAAGGACACTGAGGACTATGAGATGTTCTTCACTTTGAAGGACGTTCAGAAGGCTGTGGACAAGGCTGTTGCGGCGGTCATCGCAGAGACCAAGAGCGAGGCCATGAAGAAGGCCGCTATGAAGAAGGCCGACCTCAACAATCAGACCATAAACCTCAAAGACTCGCACCAGGCCTACAAGGCCAAACTTTTCAAGCACAACAAGGATCTTGGGATCCGTGTTGTCCACAGCAACTGTTTAGCCCGCCAGCTCGAGGTGCGACTCACTGCTGCCAAGGTGTGCATGAAGGCCCTGCAGGATCAATTGGATGCTACTCAGCGGGAGCTACGCATCACCCAAGAAGGTCTCGTCGACGCCGGACGTAGAGGTTTCTTACGTTTATGTGTTGGAAGTCATTCGGAATGAATCAAAGAATACTCGTGGAAACACAGTGGCTTTGATACCACACAATGAGAAGGTCTCCTTGACCCGTGACGTTAGTCAACTAGTTAAACACCAACATGCACTCTCACTACAGGTCTTACGCCTGAAGCTGAATGTTGTTCAGTAATAGCATATCCTGATGCAACAATATCAAACCTTTGCTGCTGCCCGCTGAATTGGCTTGGATACTTCAACTGCTTCCAACTTTACAAATATCCTAAATTCTGAACAAGGTGAAGCTATCCAACCCAGTCACAAGCTCGCCAAACCAGCTCCGAAGTGGAATCCCGGAATCCGGAAAGTCCCCACCAGCCACATCTCACCATCCCAACTCGACTCCTACGCCACAGCCACCCCTGCATGAACAGGGCGGGAGCCGGCCCAATTCCTCAAAGGCGGTCACCCGATCGAGCCCGCCCAAGGGCCCCCCGTCCCTCCCACACCGAGGATCGGCGGGGCAGTTTTTCAGGTCGCTCGGTGAACAATAATTTTATCCCACCCTGCAGCCTCGATCTCCAGCACCGCCGGCCCTGCGAGAGACCTTAGACAACCTCCGTACCCACGACGCCAGATACCCCATTGAGCAACGCCCGGCTGCTCACCGCACAAACTGTCAAGATGGCGTCCCAAGAACAGAATATGCCGTTCATAAAGAACCTGGCCTCGAGCGGTCCGTCCCCCACGATACTCGCCCTCTGCCCGTCTTCCTCGCGCGGCGCAAACCCCCCAACCCTCCTCTCTCTCCCCCCCAATGCTTCCAAACTAACCTCCTCCCCTCCCAGACCGCAAGCTCCGAACCCAGGCCCTGACCTCCCTCCAAACCTTCCTCGGCTCCCACCGCTCCCTCACGCGCCTCGACGCCCTCAAGCTCTGGAAGGGCCTCTTCTACGCAATGTGGATGTGCGACCGCCCCGTCCCCCAGCAGAACCTCGCCGCCGAGCTCGCCAGCTTGACCTCGTGCCTCCGCAACGAGGACGTGCCCACCTGGCTCTCCGCCTTCTGGGAGACCATGGCCCGCCAGTGGACCGACATCGACGTCCTCCGCATGGAAAAGTTCCTCCTCCTCGTCAGGCGCAGCTTCGCCTCGGGCCTGCAGTGGGTCAAGGACGGCGCCTACGACGACGCCCGCGCTGACGCCCTGCTGGCCGTCTACGCAGAGTACCCCTTTGAGCTCGAGGGCGACCTGCGCAAGGTCCCCGTCGGCTTGAGGCTGCACGGCGTCGACATCTGGGTCGACGAGCTCGAGCGCCTCCAGATGCTCAAGGGCGACGACGACGAAAAGGCCGTTGCCTTTGCGCGGAAGCTGAGCAAGATTGTCGAGCCCCTCAAGAGGTCGCCCGTCAAGACGGTGCGCGCCAAGGCCGCCGAGGCCGTTGAGGATGAGAGGCTGCCATGGACGGAGAGCAAGGCCGAGGAGGCGGACGGGGAGCCGGCGGCGCCGGCGGCGGACGGCGCCATGGACGAGGACGACGACGAATGGGGCGGCATCGACGATAAATAGAAGAAGACTGTGCGGCTTCCTTGTTTATGTCTTTGCATGGGACGGTGAACGCGGCGTTTATTTGCTTGGCCTTTTGTTTTTTCGTTTTTCTCTAGAACGGGAGGCATCACTTTTACCAAAAGCATTTAGGGATTCTTGGACGGTGGTGATGGGAACCAAAAAGAATGGAAGCAAGTATTATGTGTGCGACGCTATTCTATAGTATACAATGATGACCAATGGCTCGTCTCGTGCCAACCGGGACTGCATGTACGCAATCAGCCGGGCGACGGTTGCGCTCTTCCCCTCTTGGTCTATCTGGGTATCTCGACTTTTCCAAGAAACAAAACGCTACTTCAACCCCTTTCCAAGGCCCTCTCGTACCAATCGCCAAAGAGCCACGTAGAGTCGTTTAGGGCGGATATGGCCGTCACCACCTAGGCCCCAATCCTGCCCCTTTCCCAGCCCATGGGGCCAGGCGCCTCGTACTTGCCGCGCTTCGAGATGACTTTGCCGAGACCCTGGTGGATCTCGGCCTGGAACGGCGCGAACGGCACCTTCTCTCCGTCGATACTGATGTAGCCGTCCTTTTGGTCCCGCGGGATGATGCGGTAAGCCGAGATCTTGCGGTACGAAACGAGAGAGTTGTCGAAGAACTTGCCGCTCTCCACGGACAGGAGCATGTTGAGCTGCGCGGAGACGGACATGTCTCCGTTGATGCAAACGAGGTCCATGAGGCCGTCGTTGGCGAGCGCCGCCGTGAAGAAGTTGGCATCAGCGGCCATGTACGCCATCTGGAGCCCGTCAGCAATCATCTCATCTGAAGCATGTGGCAAAACCTACATTTCCGCAGTAAAAGTTGCCCATCTTGTCATGGGGTATCAGCTCCCAACCCTCAGGTAGGTCGTCGTTGATAGTGCCATATCTCAAAGGTGGCAGGCCTTGCGCCCCAGCATTTGGACTCGGGATGGCGTCAGCGTTCTCCGCCCTTGGAGCCTCGGCGGTACCCAGGCTTGTCGAAGAGGCCTTGTGTGTGTACTGCCTGTAGTGCTCCTTGACGCCGGGCTTATCCTCGATTTCGACCTTGACGGCAAGGTCGCACGGATAGCACTTCTTCTCGAATATCCTCACGAGGAATCCCCACGTGAAACGCGCACCGCCCATCCACCGCAGGTGCTCGGTGGCTAGGTCACTCTCGGCCACAACGCCAAGCGCCTGGCTCAAGAAGCTGAGCGTTCGTTTGTCCCCTTGCGTGATGCTGATCAGGTCCATTGGGGTTTCGACGCCCTTGATGAGGGCGAGAGCGGCGATCGACGGACGGTGCGAGCCGTAGAGGTTGAGGCTCATGGCGTTGCCCGAACCGCAGGGGATGTGCGAAACAGCAATCTTCTGGAGCGCCTGCGCCGCGTCCGGCCGCTGGCCCAAACCGTTAAAGACCTCGTGAGCCAGGCCGTCGCCCGAGCAAGTGACAATGGTGTCGAACGCGTCGAGGTCGACGTTCCGCGCTATCTCCAGAGCCTGACCCGAGAAGGTCGTCAGCTCGACGTCCATGGGCATGCGCGCGGCCTTGAAGAGAGGCTCGCAGTCGAGGCGCCACTTCTTCTCCGCGCCTCCCGGCCCCGCGTGCGGGTTGACCAGAACCTTGGCTCTCTTGCATCGCTTCGAGGGTCCGTACGCCTTGGTCATGAGCGTGTCGACCCATGCCTGGATGTCGGGGCTGTCGGCTCCGTTGACGCGAAAGGTCCACTTCGCGGCCTGGATTCTATTCTTCGTAACCTGCTTGGCATAGTCGATCACGAGGGTCTCGTCCGTTTGCTCGGCCCACAGGACGTTGTACAAGGGGATCGTGTGCGTGGCTGGCGCCGCTGTTGCGTACGGTGTTAGCAAGTCGAGGCAGGGGGTCAGGCATGGGTGTCGTGAGGGCGGACCTGATGCGCCAAACCCAGCAAAACCGCAAGTTCTATTGGCTTTCTTTGCTGTAGGGTCTTGGAAGGGTCAGCTACCCGAGTGCATCGCAAACGGCAGAGCTTGTGGGTTCCAACACACCATTCAAAAGGAGGTTCTCAGCAGTCAAGGTCAGGGACTTGTTGCCGTCGACCTTGACCGTCTCGAGGGGGCCGTTCTGTGAGGCAGGCTTGCCGTACGACTGAGAGGACTCGGAGATGGACTCGGTCACGGCCGGGGCCGCGTTGTTGTTTTCGGGGACGTGGGCCATTTTGGGAGGTATCTCGAGAAGGCTGCGTCAGGCAGTTCACATACTACGATGGGCGTGCGATGGGAGGCGTTTCTCGCGACAAATTGGTAAAATACGTTGAGGATCAGGATAATGGTTCGTGTTCGTCTACGAGATTGGGGTATTAAGGTGATGATGGGATAAGCGACAGGCGGAGAAGAGAGGGAGGGGACAGGAGGATCGACCCGTCGAGACAAGAAGAAACCTCGTTCGGTGAGTGAAGGTAGGCAGGAGAGGGTTAGAAAAAGGGAACCGGTCGACGTTAGCAGAAGCCGCGACGAGACATTGTTTGTCACTTGTCGACCTTTTTTTATGGGGGGGGGATGGCGGCCTCGCTCGATTCTGCCGTCGGCTCTTCCTTGCTATCGCGGGGGTTTCTTTTCCTCAGGCGGCTGTGAAGAGATAGAAAGAGAAGCTGGGTCAGGTTGAGCTATCGCACCAAGCCGGACAAGGAAGAAGGGTGCAGGAGCGAGCAGGATAGGAATAGGAATAGTTCGAGGCGGAGGAGGAGGAGGAGGTCAGAAGGGAGCACGTCCCGAGGCCCATCGTAGACAAGTGAGGACACACTACGGCGACCGTCACATTCCTCGGTGCAGGATGTGGACGTGGATGGCACGGTCTCCCTCGTAAGTGGCCCGCGGATGGATCGGAGATTGACACCGAGGAACAGATAGAGGGATACTTGGTCCGCAGGCCACCGACTGGGTTAGGAACATGTACCGCGTTACGACGGGCATTGATAGCGGGCCTGCGATAAGCCCGGACACAGGCACGGATGCGCGCTGCACTGCTGCAGGCCGTCCAACTGACCCTAATGCGAGGGGTCCGCGGGCACCCGTAGCGGGCACCAGTAGCGACCGCCTGACCGCGAGAGCCGTCAGAGTTGATGCAGTTGCGTGCCGAGTGGGCAAAGCCGGGGAGGACTGACACAGCTAGATGCATGCTTGGTGTAAGGTCTAAGTAAACGATGGCTTCTAGACTGCTACCATGAAACTTTCAAGGCTAGGTTGATGAGGGAGAGAGGTGCCGGGAGACGAGGGGATATGGGGTACGACACCCTCCATCAACGAAAAGACAAGGTTCGCGTACACACCTTATCTGGGGATGGCTGCGGTTGGAAGGGGGCATCAGCGATACAACCTGTTCGGTCCGTGTAGTGACTTGCTGGCTGTCGCGGCTGTCAATCCCCCTTGTTGATGGTGTGAGTAAGACACGGCCAGGAACCGGGGACGACCAAAAGAGGATGTTTGAGGCCACGCCAGACATTTGCCCGGGCTTCCGCGGCCGGGCCTCTGTCGTGAGCCCCTGAGCCCGTCTATCTGCCAGGTTGATGTCATACTTTATGTTTTTCTGGGGAAGAATCGCATGCATCGCGAGAGAGGCCAAATGCCTTTGGCGAGTCTATCGTTCGGACGACGAGCGGACACCGCCAGGCAATCATGCTCCCGGTCCGACCGCCGCTTTGCATTGCATGGAACGCAAAGCAAGCCCAGAGAGAATCAGCACACCACTTGGATGAACGGGAGGGAAGTGACAATGCCATTGTCCCCCGTTGGATCCGGGGCACGTAGACAATTGGACCTGAACTGGAATCTGAGGCGATCCGGGCAATGTCACATCGTCGGAAAGTAGGCAGAATGCGGAGGCAGGAGGAGGGAAGATGCCATCCCCACGTCGAACTAGCAAAACGGGAGGCGCCTGGCGCCCGAATTGCAATTGTCTGATGAAGAATGGCATTCGGCGCCATCGGTCGCTAATCCCCATCCTTTCCTCCATCCCCAAATCCAAATCCAAGTCCACAGACGGGAGCGGAGATTCCCTAACTGGCGACGGCCAGCATTGAGGCGACGCCTATCCCACCGCCTCCCAGCCAATGAGCTCCCCCCGTGCCGTCTTAATCAGGCAATAATTGACCAATCAGCCGTGGGCCGCACCGGGTGGTCTAGGATACGTACCCCGGTGCCCCCAGGTATCGGGCACAGCTCGTCAGGACGGCACTCACTCATTCACAATCTCTCTCATTGTTCGTGAACTTTTTGACTCACAACGCATTGTCCTCGGTGACGCAAATCTGGCATCTTCACTGCCTATATCCCGGTCAATTAACCCCGTCTCGAGACTTTCCGACTACAAATCTCGTACATCCTCACCAAAGGGAAAAAAAAAAAAGCACGCCAGGAACGACAGGAGCCAGATAACAACCCCCACCATGGCCTCTCAACCTCCGGTCGCGGGGTCCGACGGCGCCCTCCCGCTCATCGACATCAAGCCGCTCCTCAAGAAACTCTGGCCCGTCCCGGACGCCGGCGTCAATGTGACCCCGGACGAGATCGCCGAGGCCATCTCCCACTTCTTCACCCACCAGGTCTCCGACGCCCAGGCCGCCTCTCTCCTCATCGCCCTGCACTTCACCAACCTCGACCGCCGCGCCGACGTCATGGCCCGCTCCGCCCACGTCATGCGCCGCGCCGCCGCAAAGGTCGACTTTGACGACCTCGGCCGCGTCGTAAGGCAAAAGGCGCTGGCCGCCGGTGCCTACGGCGGCGGGCTGTGTGACATTGTCGGCACGGGCGGCGACTCGCACAACACCTTCAACATCAGCACCACGTCCAGCATCCTCGCCAGCTCCCTGCTGCTCGTGGCCAAGCACGGCAACCGCGCGAGCACCTCAAAGTCCGGTTCCGCCGATCTCGTCAACAACATGCAGCCCCGCCCGCCCGTGCTCATGGCCGTCTCGCCGGCCACCCTCTCCCGCGTCTACTCGGCCACCAACTACGGCTTCCTCTTCGCCCCCGTCTTCCACCCGGGCATGCGCTACGTCGCGCCCATCCGCAAGGAGCTGCCCTGGCGGACAATCTTCAACCTCCTGGGTCCGCTGGCGAACCCAGTCGAGGACATCCTCGAGGCCCGCGTCATCGGCGTCGCGAGGAAGGAGCTCGGCCCCGTCTTCCTCGAGGCCCTCAAGATCGGCGGCTCCAAGAAGGCCATGATCATTTGCGGCGAGGAGGAGCTGGACGAGGTCAGCTGCGCCGGGCCGACGCTAGTGTGGAGGCTGAGCGAGAATGCCGAGGGCGACGTCGTCTCGGACCACTTCAGGGTGCAGCCGAGCGACTTTGGCCTGGGCACGCACCCCCTCAACACCGTATCGCCGGGCAAGGAGCCCTCCGAGAACGCCGAGATTCTGAGGAGGATATTGGAGGGCGAGTTGGCCGACAACGACCCCATTCTGGAGTTCGTGCTGATGAACACGGCGACGCTGTTCGTGGCCTCGGGTATCTGCGAGGCGGAGACGAGCAACATGGGCCCCGGCGACGACGGCCAGGTCATCACCGAAAGGGGACCTGGCGGAGGACGATGGAAGGAAGGCGTGCGGAGGGCGCGCTGGGCTGTCAAGAGCGGTGAGGCCTGGAAGCAGTGGAGGGCGTTTGTCGACGTTACAAACGGATTCGACCAGTGAAGGAATGTGTGATTAATTGCAAGGCCGAAATATTTTTTTTTAAAAAAAGGGGGGGCGGTTCACCGGTGTTGGGATGAGATGATATCACGGCCATTGATACAGATGCAACACTGAAAAAGACGCCTCGACGCGCGCGGCAGCTCCGACGGAATATGGAGTCTCTCATAAGCTTTTTGTAGTCCTCTTCTATCACAACTTTTTGATGCCTATATCCTCGTCCGGGCAGATGCCATAACACATGCCCACGCCCGACCCTTTCCCAGCCCTGGCTTCCCCCTCGTCGAGGGACAATATCCGCCCATGACCAATTGGGACGGTTCAAATGTTCGGGTATTTGGACTGTAAAACATCGCAATACTGAACTCGGTTTAGCTCAGACCAGCTTGAACCGGTTCATGATCCTCCGGAATGGTGACAATGAGACGACTCTTTTCTCCTAAGCAAAGACGGTCACCTCGGGCCATCGCTCATGCGCCGCCTTCTTGAGGGTCTCGACCTCGTGGCTTCTCCATGCCTTGAGGATGTCGTAGACTTCGGTGGCAAGCTCAAATGTGGCGTCAGGCGCCTTCACGACGTTGGCGAGATCCGTTTCGGCCTTGGACCGGTCCTCGCCCAGCACTCTCCGAGTCTTGAGCGCGGCGACGACGTGGGAGGGCTTGGACTTGTTGTTCGACAAGTACTCCTCGTTGTATTTCTTCAGGTCACCAGCAGGGGGGGTAAACTCGGACTTGATGAGCTCCTGCACCTTCGCCGGCAGGCTCTCAAGGGCAGGGCGGACGACGTGAGCGAACTCGACGACACGCTCGTGGACCCCGGGGTGAGACTCGTCCAGTTCGCGAGCAGCGTTGAGGCAACGCAGCGCAAGAACGTACTTCTCTGGAAATCTATTAGCACTATAAGGGTGATGAGAAATTGTAGACACTTACTCCTGCGCAGGTAAACGTCGAAGCCGGCAAACTGGGCCTGGATGTTCTTAGGGCTGAACTGCAGCAGAGGGGCGACGAAACGCATGGCGGCACCGAGGGGCTCGGCATCCAGGAGCTTGAGGCCAAGGGGATCCTCGTCCTTCTTCTTCGGCTCTTCGCTAGGCTTGCCCTTGTTGGGGTCCTGCTTGGACGCGCGGTCGGCAGCTTCCCGCTCCAGACGCTGCTGCTCCTTCTTGGCCTTCTTGGCGGCCTTCTTCCTCTCAGAAGCGTCGTCACCGTTGGCATCACCGTTGACACCGTTCGCCGAGGGACGGTCGGCGCGCTTGAGGTAGATGGCGACGGCGTCCAACGCGGCTCTCGAGTAAAAGGGGTGGTCGCGAAGGTGGTCCTCCCACCGAACCATGTCAACATAGGCCCGGATTTGGCCCTTTCTAAGAGAGAAGCTGTGGAAGTCGAACTGGTCTTCTTGCCAGACATCGAAGATGTTATGGATGGTGTGGAACCGCTTGAGCGCCAAGGCGTCATCGCCCTGCCTGGAACACGCCTCACCCTCCTCTGTCAGGTACCAGACACACTGCATGTCCAGGAGATCAGCAAGGGGGCCGCCGACGGTGTCTGCCCTGGTAAAGAGACCGACGGTCTTCAGCGCCTTGTCGTTCTCGTTGTTCCGTAGCTGGTACTTGGCGGCCTTGGTGTTGATGTAGCGGTCCCGGGTATCCAAAGTGCGGGCCTTATCCATGGTCTCCGAAGCCTTTCGAAGGTTACCCTGGTGCTTCCATATCCTGGCCTTAGTCATGGTGAAGTCGACGCTATCGGGGACCTTCTCGATAGCCTTGTCGACGTACTCGTGAGCCTTGGCCAAATCGCGACTCAGGTGGTAGTTATAGTGTTGGGCGAGGAAATAGAGAGCAGCGGCCTCGCCCTTTGAGCGGTCGCCATTGGTGGATTCCGAGCTGGAGGCTTGAGACTTCAGATACTCCTGAGCCAAAGCCTCCAAAGTCTCCTTCTTTGAAGAGTCCGAGTAAAGATGCTTCAGGTTAGCGAATGTTGACGGAACCCCCTTGTTGAACATAAGCGTCAGGTACTCCTGAGCCGCAGTGCGGAAAGCATCGCCTGGATGGGTTAGCGATTGCACACCATGTAGCCACAGGCAGACTTACCAGACAAGAAGTTCAGGGGCAAACGACGAGGCGCATCTGAGCGGGGGAACTTCTTGGCATATGTGTCGTAGATTGCCTTTCTGGCATCTTGGTCGCTCTCGGCGAAGGCGTGAGCGCTCTCAAGGCCCTCAAAATAGGCAGGGCGGTCGGCGTTGCGCTCAACAAGAGCCTCCCATGCGGCGACGGCCTCCTCCTTCTTGCCCAACTTGACCAAGTACTGGGCACGCAGCTCCAAGAATTCGAGTCTGTCGAGGCTGTGCTTGGCGGCGGTCTCGAGGTGCTCGAGGGCCCTTTGATAATCACCCTGCTCTGCGATAATGGTATTCTTGTACATGACGGCTTCGGAGTTCTCGTAATCTCCCCGGGAAGGCGTGGACTTCAGCGTACCCTCGTAGGTGGTAAGGACGTTCTCGGCCGCGGACAAGTCACCCGCAAGGTGATGGGCGATGGCCAGCGCAGTCCAGCTCTGGCGCAGCTGGGGGCGCGCCTGCAGCATGGCTGTGCGGCTCTGGATGTATCCGGCATAATCGCGCATCTGTACCTGGAGAATGGCCAAGTCCCGCTGGATCTGGGTCGACTCAGGCTCGAGCTTCAAAGCAAACTTGTACGCTTTGATGGCCTCCTCGAAGTTCTTGTTGGCGCGGTACAGCAGGCCGTAGACGTGCCAGCAGATGTGCGACTTCATGTCGACCGTCAAAGCCTCCTTGCCCAGCGCAAAGGCCTCCTCGGTCTTGCCCTGTGCATTCATGATGAGGGCCTTCATGGCCATGGTGTCGCCATGCTTGGGGTTCTTCTTGAGAATCAGGTCGGCGGACTTGAGGCCGCGCTTGTACTGCTTGTCCTCATAGGCGCGGATGACGGCTCGAAAGAGGGAAGCCTCTTTCGAGTTGAGAGGTTGCGGCATCGGGTTTGTGTTGAGCCGGAGATCGAGCCACCGGCACTAGTGTGGAAAGAGGTGCGGCCCGTCGAGAAGGGGCAGAGTTGGGCAAGGCTGAGGCGATTTTGGGGGGGCGCCAGAGATGCAAAAAGTCTTTCGGAAGGCTGATTCGCAGCACCTGTGTCCGGAGGGGTCTTCAAGGAGGGGTAGCTGCAGTCGTGTGACCGAGCGGCCGTCGACGAGGAAAGAGGATGGGATCGTCGGGCGCGATGCAAAAAGCAGAGGTCGGTTGTGTCAGGGACCGAGTCTCGTGCCTTGTCGAGGGGAGAGGTGGCGTGGGATGTTGGTGAAAGGTGTGTCGAGACGTGAGTCCACAATCGGAGCTGCAGTGTTCACAACGGAGTGGAATTGAAGTTGGAGAAACTTGGTGCTTTCGGCCACACAGATGTTCCAAGGCTGGGGGGGGCTCTCGGGCTTCCAAGCTTCGGGCTTTCAGCGACCGCCCATTTGCTGAGTGAGAACTGAGCGCACCGTCCGGCAGCACGGCGGGCTGATGGTGGGGCAAAGCCACTGGAATGGCCCCGTCCGCTTTTCACAGCATGCGCGCACGTTCCACTCTTACACTGGGAAGCTGGTTTTGGCGGGGGTACGGGTACATTTCTGGGTTGGCTGAGATCGTCATGTTGCAGCAAAGCAGTTGAACCAGAGACACGGTCGCCAACCTGTGGCACAGCTGTATCGTCGTTTTCTGCTCCTTTTCTCCTTCTTCCAGGAAGTTCAATGTTCCTGAGCGAAACTTGCAAGTTCGTACATCGAAGCACCGGTCCCGAAACGGTTATGATTTGTAGTGGAATTACTTCGACGATTCTCTGACGTCTATCATTATTCATCTGGCGGTTTGTGTTACAGTGTTGGTACACAATGTATAGTCAATACATGGAGCTCTGCAGCTCCACCCAGGACATCAAGCCGGGCTTCATCATTCGTCTCCCTTCACGCCGGTCCTCCGTCGCCAACCCTCTAGAGCGTCTTCCCATGTGTCCACGGACTCGCCGCATCTCTGCTTGACCATACCCCAGGTCCGCGTCCGGACAATGTTCTCGACGCCTTTCTCCTGTCGTATGAGCATCGCCAGCTGCTCCGTCCGGGGCTCCCGTGGGAAGAACCTCGCCGAATAGGGGTCCAGACGCTCATCAACCACCCGCTCCTTGTCCTTGGTCTGCTCGATCTGTCGCAGCAGAGCCTCCGGATCGTCGGGGTCAGGACTAGTTGCAACAACCCCACAGTAGTGCAGGACCTCTGCGCGAGCATGCCATGTTGGGAACAGCGTCTGGTCCTTGAAATTCTGGCACGCCTGGGGGTCTATCTGTCGTGGGAATGCGCGCGGTGTCCGTTGTGCTGTTGACGCGGGGTCGAACCCGGCTCGAGCAGGTGTCACTAGCGCGTTGAGGTTTTGGGTTATTGAGTCGTCGATGCTGGCACGGGATAGCCTAAGAAAGTCTAGTACGACGTGTCAGATAGATGCCATCTTCCAGATGAGTGGACGAGCCCGGGAGACGAACCTCTCAGCGATCCTGTCGAGAAACAGAATTGTGGCGTTAGGTGCGGTTGGGGCGGCGGTTGGGTCATGATGTCGCCGAGGAGAGGATTCGAGGGTTTTGCGCCGGCCGCCACGGATGACGACTCTTTCTTCCAGAGTATGCCCGCCAGGTTGACTGATGTTGCTCGAAACTTTGGCTACAGTTCTTGAATGTTCCAGGGACGAATTTTGCGACTAGTGGGCGTCGAGTTTTGTGAGAATTCGAAATGGTATTCAGAGTGATGACCACGGCAAACTCGATTACGTCGACGGAGAGCTGTACTGTATGGCAAGCTCCAGCTTGGGGCATGGAATGCCTGGGTACTACTACTATGGTGGGCTGATGGATGAGCTCCGACTGGTCTCGACCGTGCAGCCAATGGTGTGCCAGAACAGTCAGGTAAAGTGGATAGTCCTCGGAAGATCATCGGAGCGGGACACAAGGCCCGAGTCTCACTGGTCCGCGCCTGCCGGGCGCGGCCCCAGACACCGGTGGCCCAAGCATCAACGTGGATTTCCAGGGATCACCAGCCAGTCTGCTGTGTCTCTCTTCGCTTCCCTCCCACGTGTTGCCGCTTTGACCAAACCCTTTCCGCCTCCGCGAACCACGCGAGCATTGATTCAAGCGACCTATGGTCATTTTCGATAGTCCCAGAAGCCACAAATGAACTCGATTCCTCGCAGCCCACGGTTATGTCAGGAACTCCCGTCGCCACTCCGTCACTTGACAAGCTTGACAAGCGTCAACCGTGTGTGTCCTGGTCTCAACCACCCCTGAACAACACACAGACAACAATCCTACTCAAAGTAGCTTTACACCCTCTTTCGGTCTGGTCTGTTCATCACATCCCTACCATGGTTATGGAGTCAAGTTATGTTTTACCCACAGTGAGCCAACCACGACCTCGCGTTGATCTCAATATGCCGTTTGAAGAATCGGCACAGACTTGTGGCTTCCTTTTCTATCCGTTTTCTTTTTCTGTCCTTCGACCAAGAATCTGGATACGCTTTCCGGGGGATGGCATCACGATCTCGCGCTAGTTTCGCCAACATGACTTGACGGGTCTCCAGGCTGCTGCTGGGCTTACCTGTGGTTCATCTCGCCAAATTTGCCTTCTCAATAGTTGCCCCTGTTTAGTATCGCGCCGACTACCCTATCGGGAGCGCGCCGTTTCGTGTTGGCTCATGAGAGGAGCCTGGGTCGTCGCCAGTCTGGATCCCCTGGGCTCGCGCAGCAACATTATCCATATTTTCTTCTCCCACCCAACCTAAAAGACTGATCTTCCTCTCGAACTTTGTTGGATTTGTCACCCTGATCTTGATGCCGTTTTGCACTCATGCCTCCGCCTGCTGATGTGTCCGGCCATGGACTCCCCGGGACGTCTGCCCGGCGCTGGCCTGGCCGATTTGATACGAACATCGCAGCTCCTTACTGACCGGTTCGCTCTTATGGCCAATAGCCTTAACACGGCGCCGGTCACGTTGGCTGCTGTGGCCAAGGAATGCCGTGCCGTCACGGATGCTTTGCGCCGGTTCAAGTACCTCCGCGACACAATCCCGGAAACATTGGTCTTTGACCCTGTTCTTCTCGATCAATCCTGTCATGACGCCTTGCACTCGATTTCGACCAGTTTATCGTCGCTGGACGTCTGCAGCACACGTATTCGCCCTGCGACAAGCGACAGCACTGTCGACATGTCGTCGGGTCACATCACCATCATTTGGAACGAAGATTCTCTAAAACAAATTTTACATCAGATCAAAACCAGTCGTCAATCTCTTGCCTTTCTCCTTAATTGTGTCCCAAGGTCAGTCGTGAGTGGCTTGTTTATCGTCTTGTGCTTACATTACAGACTCAGCGAACATGTTACTTCCAAAAATCACTCTACTTTTATGCACTCATCTCGTCTAGTCTCATGGGACTGCGCTATAAGCCCAGCGGTGCTCAACAAAGGCAGCCGATTGCGCCTATCAACCATTGGTCCTCGCCCGCGGCCGGATGCTTGTCCCGTCAGTGACCTCTCTGAGGTTCACTCAGCCTTGAAGCGACTCAAGCCGCCGCCGGGCACACTTTACCAGCAAAATGTGCGAATGACCAAGGACTTACACGACGCCATTGACCGCGGAGATGAAGCTGCTGTGGTGAAGCTGCTACTACAACGAATCGATCCAACTGCACCCCGACTCGGCTCGAAGCTTTCGCCTTTACGCCGAGCTCTCAACCGCCAAATCCCATCCCTTGTGACATTTCTGGCTATGGCTGGTGCAGACCTGGAGGACCGCGGCGATCATGACGAGACAATCCTAATCACCGCCGTCAAGTACAGGTACTCTGACAAGATCATTGCGCTGTTATGCGAACTTGGTGCGAACGTCAATGCCGTCGACAAGTTGGGGTGCTCGGCTGTTCACCATGCCGCCGTGTCAGCTAGTGAAGACGACACTCTCGCTGTTCTTGTACACGCTGGAGCCGACTTCGACCGCAGAGACTTGGGGACCCGAACGCCTCTGATAGCAGCGGTTCAGAACTACAGGTTCAATGCCATTGAGAAGCTGCTCGAGTACGGAGCAGACCTAGAGACCCGTCTGCAGAATGGCCGGACGGCGCTTCATGTCGCCATATCCATGAAGAGTAGTCCCATGACGGAGTTCCTTTCAGACCAAGGCGCTTACCTCGATCGACGAGTCAACGAACACACTGCCTTGACATATGCAATAGCCACGGCGTGTCCCGATATCGCGGAGGTGCTGATCGAGGCCGGTGCCGATATCGACTTGTCCAGTTCAAAAGGCAACTTCCCGCTTCTCGCCGCAGCCGCAGCAGGAGACCTGCGCACCATGAAACTTTTACTCTCCCGAGGAGCCAAATATGATGCCGTTGGCAGTGAGGGATATCTACCGATTCACATGGCGGCTCATAAGAACCGAGTCGAGGTGCTGCAGCTTCTGTTCAAGGCCGGTTCCCCGATAGACCCTACGACCGAACACGGCGAGACGCCCCTCACAATCGCTATGCGCTTGGGGTGTTTCGAGGCGGCGCAGTTCCTAATTGAAGTCGGCGCAGACGTCGACCACTCCGCACCCCGAGCGGAACGGATCATCTGCCAGGCGCTCAAGGCCGGCAACACCCGTATCGCAATAGCTCTCATCCGAGGGGGTGCGGACCTCACTACCCCTTTATTACGAAACGCCAGCATGACGCCGGTGCATCTGGCAGCTCACTATGGACAAAACGATGTCCTCGTCGCCATGATCAACGCCGGCGTTGACCTAGACACCCGAACCTGGCCTGGCTTCACGCCGCTCTTCTCCGCCGTGAAGGCGGGCCATATTCCTACCGTCCGCCTGCTCATAACTGCCGGTGCTTATTTAAGAGTCCGGTCAGCGTCGGGCGCGAATCTGCTGTTTTTTGGCACTGCCGAGCCCGCTATGATGAAGCTCCTGATAGAGCTCGGTCTCGACATCCGCGAGCGTGATCACTATGGCGCGACACCACTTCATTACGCGGCTTTGAAGGGCCACGATGCAACAGTGAAGCTCCTGCTGCAGCGGGGCGCAAGAGTGGTTCATGCGAGTGCCGTCTTTGAGACACTCCAAGACTACAAGAAGAAAGGCCCTTACCGCCAGGGTACTGCCGCCGGGCTTGCAAGGCAAAAGGATCATATCAAGATCGCTCGACTAATCGAGGGCTGGAAGTTCAAGCCCTGAGGGGCGAGACGCTACAATCAGCGCATACTCTCATTTACACCCCACAGACCACTCATAATGCTTTTCCTATCTTATTTACAGAGCTACCTTGGCATCAGAAGATACCCAAAGTCTATAGTCAGGCTCTCACTTACGCGTGTGACAATCGCCGCAGGCCTATACAGGCAGTTTTCTCAATCTAATACAGTATAAGATCTACCCCTGGTAGCTATCACCAGAATAAACGTTCTCTTTGCGTATATGTGAGGATTAGTACTACTGCCTTGTGCGGATCTCGCTACGGCTTGTGGCTCCTCAAACGTCTTCCAAATATCTTCCAGTCGTCTTCCGTGGTTTCAAATTTTGATATGTTCGGCCAATCCGGCTTCACTTTTCTCCACGCACGCACAAGCGATGAATTTACCGACTGATTCTCTTGTCATAGCCGATCCAGCTCCTACTTTATTCCTGGTTAGAAATGAAAGACCTTTGGTCGTTGAATTTGTTGATGAATTCTGTTCCGTCTGACCAGCCTTTTGCAACGTTGTTGGAAATTCGAATGCTTTCCTATGGAACTCTGAACTTGGTGTCCTGTATACTTGTTTCTCTGCGGGTCGTAACTGTAGCGAGCCCCATACACCGACCTATCGGCCAAAGACATGTACAGGAAGATCTTGGTTGACTTCCAGATCTGGCAGGCATCATATCCTATACTAGGCACCAGCCGCCCCTACCTGGACCTGAGTAATCGCCCGTCTCCCGCGCATGTGGGTCGCTCTCCACACACTTCATTCCATCAACCCCAAAGCACAGTTATACCACCAATAGGCGGGCCTCTAAATCTTCAGGTCCCTCGGAGAAGATGTCAGGGTGTTCGTGCTAGTGCAAACTCGCTGAGACATGTTCGCGCGCTTCCGTGTTTCTACCTCTCTCATGCATCTGCGCCTTCTGACCTCTTGGCTTCAGAGCTCTGGAGCTCTGAAGCTCCATGATCTGGGCTCTTCTCCTCCTCATTGGCTAAGGAAATGCTTTGTGTGGCCGGAATCAAACTACCTTTTGGATAAGAGTTTTTGGAATTCTTAAATTAGATAACTAGTCTTAGCAATAAGGACCATTATTAACTTTCTTCTCGAGAATATTCGACTCCGATTTATCGAGTTGAGTGAATAACTGAATAGAATTCGAGCAACAAAAAAGGGCGCCTTGAACTTGACACAGGCATTATATGAAAGAGAGAAGAAAGAAAAAGAACAAACGAGATTTGAAAAGCCACAAGAGAGAGCTACGTATAAGAAACGTGCATATGTATCGATAATTCTGTGACTAAAAATGCGGGAAAAAGTCAGACCACTCTGGGGTTTCATATAGTGCCGAAGGAGCTTCTCGAAGATTAATAAACGCCTCGACAACCAAGAAAACCCTTGCTGCTACAAACACAACCAGAATGGAAACGAGGACCACTGATTTCGCTCTCTTCATCCATGGCTTCTGATAATTTGCACCGGTCAGTCGAGCCCCTGGTGCTGCCCCAGAAACGAAAACATCGAACCACGGCCAGACTTGCCGCGCAAGGAAGAAGATCCACAGTGCAACCCCGGAGCATGCAATCACCAGAGACGCAATAAGCCACAGCTTCCGTTCGATCTGCGTTGGGAAGTGATCGAACCAGCCAGACAGATGTAGCCCACCGTACGCTGCCGCAGTGAGAGCGAGTACCGAGCGCAGGACATCGCGATGAATATTGACCTGGCCGAGACCGAGATTGGACAAGGAGGGGAAGTTGACGATGTGAGACATGAGGTAGTCCGTCTCCCCGAGGAAGACGCCCACAGTCGGAACAGAGGTGAAGTAGTACGGGGCGTATGCTGGACGGATGACACATTCGGCCCAAATGGCGTCTGCGGCTGTTGCTGCCTGCGCCAGATAAATTGGACTGACGGGTCTATGGGACTCCTGATGCTTTTGGACATCATCGAAAAGTCGTCGGCAGTAGATGGTACCGTGGCGTAGATTAATTCCGGTGTATGGGTGCGCGAAGTACGTTTGTAGGCACTCAGGCGCAACTGTAGGTTTGGACTGATCAATATGATACATGTACGCGCTCCGTGGTACCCTCTGTCTCTGGATTTTGACGGCTGCCGGTGATATCTGAGGTCGGAGATCACTTACATCAAAACCGAGAAATCTGGAGGGCTCTCTAGTGCCTGGTGACCCGATGGATAAATGCGTCGTGATGAGAACCTTAGCAGCGCGTTGGTCTCGACTCCCTTCTCGACTCCCTCCTTCTTCCGGCATATACATGAAGCATCGAATGTCGGTTACACCATTGGTAGCGCTCATGGATGAACACAATGCCATGAGCGACAAAACGTTCTTATTGCCTTCCTCCAGTATGGTTGGATCCAGAACATCAAGGGGCTTACTCCACCAGAGTAGATAGAGAAGCACGGCGCATGCGACGTGTCCGCAAGTGTTGATCTCTAGCAGCGATACGGGAAGCCTTTTGATGAGGCGGCCGATAACTTGGGCGACCATCCATCCAGCCTGGATGCAAACGATAGACTTGGCCATCCAATCTGCTTTACTTTTGTCCTGGATCTGCGATTCATGGATACTAGGCAGCTTGCCGATGAATGAAAGTAGTCGAATACCCTCCGGTGTGACGGTAACCCTCTCGGTTCCATGTTCTTCGTCATCAGCAGCGGACAAGTCGACAACAAAGCCTCCCATGACGGCGTAAAAGCACTGTGTCATATCCCACGTATGCCTTGAAAACCTCCGGTCGTCTCTTCCCTGTGCCCCATCTTCTTTCGCTACTAAACTCTGGCGATGAGCAGCATCCTTCTCGATTTCCCTCTTCAGCCATCGCGCGACAATGTATTGCGAGGCCGCCGTCGCGACGACGAGCTCCGGTGCGAAGATGCCGTAGAGTACCCACTTCGTCCCTTCTAGTGCCCGGCCCCGGACGGTGGAGCGTGCGGCGGGAACGTTGAGATGGAGGGCCGTCCAAACACATATTGTAAGCGTGAGAACGCAAGAGCAGATCAGTCCGAAGGTGCCTCGGCCGTTAGGCTCGGAAACCCAGCCAGTTGTAGAAGAAGCACCCGCGAATCCGAGAGTCGGGAGCAGGAAGATGGAGGCCAAGATAAGGATCATTGAAATCGCAGCTTATGGCATTGCATGTTCGCGAGCTACTATTCGAGTGGTTCATGGTGACCTAGTTGGAAAAAGAATCGTTTTGCGTGTGGGTGGGAAGTTGTGGTTTATATGCTGCCAGTGGCACCACCTTGGAAAGGGTGCGCCACGATGCGGGAGACACGGGAGCTGGTCATAAGCGCTGGTGTACTTTGATAATACTGCATGGAGCTAGAAGCTGAAGCAGGGCACCGCCACCACCAACCGGGGGCGATGAACCAATAGTGATGGTCACTGTTACAACCTGATAAGAGGATGATGCGAATCAGGCTTTGAAATGGAAGTATCCAAAGACATTCTCAAGCGAACCATCTAAACTGCCTAGTTACATTCAATTGCCTTCCACTTCTGGCAAGGCCAGACTATGGTTCAGTACAGCCTCACCACTCCTTATTCACCTTGAAATGATCTATCTCTGAAATACATTATGACACATTCTGCGACGTGAATCATCTATAACGGTTCCTGGTTGTCAAATTTATGTCCTGAAGCCGAGTACCATTCCTCCTAAGCCAGGCTTTTCGCTGTAGTCTTTCGAACACGAAAGTGTCAAGGGCTTGAAATAGACAAAATAAATCAGTTAGGCAAGAGACACAGGTATTATTTCAGGCTTTTAGCGCTCCTAAATACCTCATATAAAGTTGATCTGCTTGATCTTCTTGGGACCTGACATAATGTCACGATCCATCATCTCCCACTCCATCATGCCATTGACAAATGCCTCGCCGATCAATCTCCACAATGGCGTATCTTCTCCAAAGTCATCCTTGACTCTTCGAGCAATGACAGGTCTCCCATGCCCGATCAATACCATCACAGCATCACCTGGCTGAGTAAGAACAGGAGCCAAACCAAGGAGCCCTGAGTTCGTTGTGATGAGACGACGATTTCTCGTGCGTGCTTCCATGGCTTGACGGGCGGCCCGTGTGGTCATATTCTTCTTGTGATCCCAATCTTCTTTAGGAAAGAGTTCAAAGTACGAAGCCAAACGCTGATGTCCAACCAAGAGACCAGCGCTAGAGTTGATAAAATGCCAGTTCCTGTAAAAGGGCGATTCGGGTGATGGCTCGTCCTCTGAGATTGGGTTGACCTTGTCAGCTAGTGGTCTCTCGAAGATTCGGTTACAAGGCATTTGAAAAAGTACCCATACCTGGAAAAGCTTCATAAAGACAATCGAAAGATTGCTTTATGCCCTGCACATCGGCGCCACAAGTTAATACCCAA
Source organism: Colletotrichum spaethianum (assembly GCF_022836535.1). NCBI lineage: Eukaryota > Fungi > Ascomycota > Sordariomycetes > Glomerellales > Glomerellaceae > Colletotrichum > Colletotrichum spaethianum. The sequence continues at coordinate 33,029 of NW_026054817.1, read as the reverse complement.
GACACCCGAGGTCCTTCTGTCAATGTCTTTGCAACCCGGTTCCGAAGCGATTCCATGTCTACAAAGTCATGATCTGCTTCAGGGCCGAACTCAGAGCTGGATGTGTACTCCCTCGCTGGTTGGACTATTCCCGTCTGAAATTCTTGGGCAAACCGGCTTCCTATTTCCATGTCTGGTTTGGATATTGCGCCAACGCCATCAACAATTTCTGCGATGAAACCGTAACATGCGAGCACATTTCCTTCTCTTACCCTTGGCTCCACATTGTGCCCGTCAAATATGAACCCTTGCTTGTTGCCACTTGCGTGCCAGTTCCCTTCAATCGTCCCGACACGTTGTTCTGGCGTTCTAGCAAGATATGGAACCCAGGATGGCAGGTATGTTCGATCAAGGAGGTTTCCCTGAGAATCCCGCAAAGGCATCCCACAACCATCTATCAACGAGAAAAGTTCGAGACTCTTGCCCTTTGTTATGCAAGCCGCTGCGAACTCTGTCAGAACGGCGGCGATGGGCTTGGTATAATCCACTGTGAGTCCGAGGTCTGGAAGTCCTGGAATACTGAGCAAGCCATAGACAGAATCATGGAGGTGATAGCATTGTGCTTCCGATGCCAGCATTAGTGCTCTTCGAAAAGCGGACCCATGAAGGAGGCCGTCATTCTCCCCGAAATTTGAGTAGACAGGCAACCAACTGGTGTCTACAGGAGGGAGACGTTTTCTGTGGCCGTATATCTCCAACTGCGCTATCTGGGCGACATGGAGTATTGACAACTCGTTCTTCATTTGTTTTTGTGTAAAACGACGGACTATCTCAGGCAACTTCTCTTGCAATACATGCAGAAATGCAGTGTAGATGAGTGCCCCATCGCGAATGTACCGCCATTGGGTGACGTGGGGGCCGCAGACAATGGGCATTCCCGCTCGACCCATGCAGAGCTCCTGTATGATCCAGAGTCGACGCCAGTAAGGCCGGTCAAAGAACTCGTACAACCGGAAATCGTCTTCGTTTGTGTCCAAGTCAAGTTGGGAGTACAACGCTTTGAGTTTATGGAAGCTAGTTCGCAGGCGGATCTGCGCCATCTGCCTCCAGGCTGTCGCCGTAAATGGATCACTTTTGTCGAATGTTTCGATATACTCAGTGCGGTACAAGGAGCTTAGCTTTTGGAGCGTATCGATGGCTTCGGAACTTCCGTCAGTTTCAGTGCCGAGCCATACAATGACGTTAGCCGCAAGCTTGTAGATCGAGCCCATCAAAGGAATTTGACTTGCTTTCTCAGCATCGTCAGATTGGTTGATGCACAGCGCGTCTATCCAAATCTTTCCACCTCGCTTGAAGTAATCCAGTGTCCTAAAACGGCGGAGGCCTGCTGCTAGGTTCACCCTAACATCAACCTCGGTGCCGTTTAGAAAGATGGAGGCTGTAGGTTGTTCCGGGCCCCAAGAATAAGACATAGCAAGATAAGAATGGGGATCAATCGGCTGCCTTTGATTTCTCGGCCTTGGCGGACGAAAGAAAGGATTGAGATCCTTTGTGTCTAGCCTGCCCTCTAAGGTGACCGAATCGTCAAGCAGTACGTTTTGACGAACTCTGTCATTCAACTCCGCATTTCGAATCGTAGTCTGCAAGTCTTCGATGGATAGCATGTTGGCCAAGTCGTTGAGGGGAAGTATGATTTCGTATTCGGGGTCCAGCATTTTTTCACCGCCAACTTGGGATATCGATTTCTCAGCTTTTTCCTCGATGATTGCGACATCTTGTCTGAATGAGCCACCGAAGGGCTCGTGAGGCGCATTCGTCACCTCGTCGTCAAAGTCAACACAGTTGGCTGGTAGCAGACTCGGATCCCAGTTTTGAGGCTCGGCTGGCAGCGTTGCAGTTTCAATCGTGCAACATATAGGTGCAGATTCAGGTTGGTGTGGTGCTAATGGATTTATAGTAATAACTCGGATTTGTCGTCCTGATATTTTCAAATTGTCGTAATTCATTGCAGTCACTCTAGAGTTTAGGTTTACAGTGCTGTATTGTTGTTTCTGCAATAAATCGAGTTAATCTGTCCCAAATGAGTTGGCAGTAGAAAAGAGGGCAGGCCGTAGGCAAAGTGGAAGTATCCCACTCTCAGCTACGGCTGACTTGCATGGAACTATCGGTTTGGGGACCATCGAGACTAACCGATTCCAACTGAGCTCCGCCAGTGATTCGCGGAAGATGAGGGCAATTGCTTATTTGCGAATGGTGCATTTTTCATTCATCGTTCGAGTTTTCAAATCAAGTGATATGTCATCCCACTGTCCAGCAAGCTCTATTCCTCAGGGTGGAATACCTCAAAGTGTAAGAGAGTAGCATGCAAAGCTCAATTGGCTCAATCCCCAGTGTGACTGGTTAGAACAGCAGGCGAGGTGGAGTCGAGCTCAAAACTGATTACCGAGAAGTACAGTTCCAAGATATCTCTCTCTACGGAATTTGCATGTTGTGGTAACTCCGTACTCAAAATCGCAAATTGTCGCCCAAGTCACCGGCTAACTTCGGACCGATAATTTGCATGAGAGGCCACAATCCACTCACGATGCAGCTGGCTCCTTAAGCTCAAAACGGTATTACATCCACCATCTCCCTCCGGCTGTGTGTTCTAGTGGATTATGATTTCTCGTTCACAAGTATGTGCACTTGATCCCGAGAAGGTCGCAGGTTCGAGCCCTGCCACGGTCATAGTCAATTCCTTTTTGCTGTTCTGCGTTATTTTCTTCCACAATCGTGCTGTGGAAGCTATTCGATGACAAGCGTGGTCTGGAATTGTTTCCCGGCCTCGCTTTGTTGGACTTTTTGGAGGATGCTATAATTGTGTTGGCATTTTTCTATTGATACTGAAAGACGGGTCATCTAGACGAAACCAATATTGCGACTGACAAGTAACTACGGAAATGTGAGGAGTATATGAGTAGGAGTAGGAGTGCGCATTGCTGGAAGGCTGAGACAGACACAGGACTCGCTTCAAGGATAACTGGGCCGAACTTTTGATGCCGGATGCCACTGGTAATCGGTGCATCCCTCGGGCAAGACTTCAAAGAAACATATTGCCCAAGAAACCATAGGAGAGTTCTCCCTGAAGGGACACGGAAATACTTTAGCAAGAAGACGGTTTTTATGACGAATCCCTGTACTGAAGACGTCAATACAGCCTATATAGCAAGTACAGCAATGACACCCGAGGATTCAACCGTAAACGGAGTTCTGGACAAGATCTTGTCTTGCAAAAACCGAAGATAGAATCATTCCAATACTAGTTCCCTTCAATTGTCTGCAGATATGTTCTGACGTACTGCAACGGATCTAGTTTTCTCAACGTTTAAGAACCGGGATTGTGGCACGAAAAGATATGAATTGACCCTGGAGCAGCTCATTTACTGCTATTGCCACTATAGACAGTGTCAACGCGCCAGAGCTGACCGAGATGTGTGATGTGCTTTTGAGTGCGTAATTAAAAAAGCACGTTGAACGCAATATCGCCGTTAGCGATGAGGACGGCGACGCCGTGCGTCTAGGCACATGCCTGTCCATCTGCTAAGGGCTAGGGATACCGTAGTAGTGACTTACAGATGTTGTCGTCGTTCCAACGAACAGACGGGAGTTTCGGCGTTGGATGGTATTACGGCCCTGGCAGTTCCATGGTTAAGATCGAACACCACGACTTCACGGCAACGTTGTCAGTGCAGACGAGCAAGGGAGCGACACAGCACGGGTTTGGTATGAGCGGCTAAAGATTCGGATGATGGATCGTACTCGGATGATGGATCGCACTTGGACGTTCGGAGCACTGATATTTTCGGTTAGCTTCAAAGATGGAGTGGCCTTTAGAAAACTGGACCCAGACACACGGAGGAACCATTTCAGATGAAGCCACTGTGGGACGGCCATAAGGGGCATCATATAGGGTGTGAGCTGTGACTATATTCTGGCTGTTGTTGTTTATTTATGGAAAGCTCAAGGTGAGCAGACCGCAAGCTCGAGGATATTGATCTAAGTGGGTAGCCTCGAGTACCAGCAGCAACCGCAATGTTTTTTCTGTGTAACGCGATCTTGATTCGAGCAGTCCCTGCAATCTTGGGAATGGCCCTGCCCCAGCCCGAGGCATTTTGATGACCGATGATGCCACCTTTTCGATTCACATTGCGTTCTAGACCCATTGGATCAGAGTGTAGCTGTTTACTCGAAATCGATCTGCCTAATATCGATCTAACTTCATTACTAGTTCTATTTTTATTTTTTTCAAAAGCGCATGAGGCTTGCAAAGTGGTTATTCATCATGATTCCCGCTGACATCAACCGGTGAAGTTGTTGCTTTTCCCGAAGACAAGAAGCTGCCAATGAAGGGGTTCTAACAAAACGCAAGCACATGCAAAGTCATGATCAGGACAATTGGCGATACTACCCTCACAGGCTGAGATATCAGTCAAAGTGGCCGTCGGATGGTACTTCGCTTGCGTATGCATGGGCTTTGCCATCGAGCGATAACATCATGCTATGCCGGTTCACCATGCGAGACGAGTTCGACATAATGCTCTTCCGAACCAGACCAGTAAATAGTACCTGAATTGAAGCTCACGTTGTTCACTTCTGATTGCTGGAGCATGGATCAAGCCGCTAAGACGACCATGTCTAATGTGGCTCAGCACAAAGTCGGACATGATGTAGCTTCGCTACCAAACGTGATGCAAGACGCCATCCACACAACGCGTGAGCTTGGTACCAGACTGTTCTGGGCTGAAAGACCGGCCGTTACATCGCACAGGACAACGCATAAGCCCTTGAAGAAGTCGGCATGATGACACCTCATCATGCAGATTGCTCATATCATCATATACCGCTGTTGGTAAGCGCGACCAGGGGCTGTTGATGAAAGACAAAGATTCGGGGTAAAGACCTTTTCGCAATTCTAGTTTTCTTCATGCACTTCTTAGTTGTTCCTTGGGGACAGATTCTAATTAGAGCCTCTTATCTTAAGGTTGATGTCTTTGGGCCAGCGGAGGAATACTTTGGTACCAACTCTAGTTACAGGAGCCCTTTTGTCACCCGTGTTGTTTCACACGCGCCGGTCAGCACATTCTACGGTTAAGTCTTACCGTTGCCTCTGGTCGCGAGCTAGACTCAATATTGTTTCGTGATGTAATATACCATCGTCGTTATTTACACCTCTCTAAAGTCGTAGTGAAGAGGAACATGGTATATTTCGAGATGACATGCGCAAACGTCTCCCGACCTTTTGAATGATACATGGTACTTTTCGCCGAAACGATTGTGCTTCATTCACGTCGTATTGTGAGACATCTACACCTTGCGAACTCGATCCACATCCAAGGTCTGCCTGCCAGGGAATCCCAAGCATAGTGAAGACTTTGGTGTCTTAATTCAGTTCTCAGAGGATAAGGACGCTCTGATGTGCGCTGTCAGGCTCTGTAGTACACTAAGGATTACGGCTCACCCCCTATAGCCGCTCAAAAAGGCCCCAGAACCTACTTTCTATTCAGCCTCCTATACGGCGTAGGCTCGGGCGCGGGCAAGCTTCCCAGGTCCCTTAGACCGAATGCTTCAAGCTTTGTGGGTAGAGCGCCTATTCTGCGGTTGTTTAAGCAACATGGTTTAGTAGCAGAACTAAGCGAGCGGCTCTTCCATAGATTTTCTTTAGCACACGAGCTATGTTGCCTGCTTCAGTGCCGGTGCACAAGGCTTTATCAAATTGTTAGCATGGAAATTTAACCCTTAGAATACACCCTGGACGGTGTTTGAGTTCATTTTAGATACAGATACATTCTAGGTCTCAGAGATGGAACTGGAGAGGGGATCATGGGCACACAGTATTTTGTGCTTTCTAGATCCTGGACTGTGAAGAAACTGTTACAACAGAACAGTAGCCCTACAGGGTTATTACCTATGTTGAGAAAGACTTTGGCCTGTTGATTAGAAGCTAGCACTAGCATGTTTTCCGAGAAAGGGGCGCTGATTCCTAGAACGTCAGTAACTCAACTTCGTCACTCGAATCCTCGGCATCAGTTCGATTTAGCCTAGCTTTCCTTACAGAAACACCTCGTGTGTTCACTGATCATCAGTTCTGAGCTCAAGATTGTATGCTCCATTCCCTCGAATTTACCACTGCTCCTGCCCTTCTTGTCATGCTTGTAGAGCCAATCAGTCAATCTTTTGTACTAATAAAGTATTGTCAGGAGGTGAATTCGGGCATATAAAAGCTTTATTCACGATACTAGGGATCGTCAATCCAGTATGCTTGGACACTTCAAGCCAGACGCAATGCTTGCCATGTTCGTGCCTCTCTACACCGCAACGCTTCTTGTTCTACGACAGACATGCCGATAACCCCAAGTGACCTTCAGTAATTGGCTCGCATGAACCCGTTCCTCCCAGTCTTCACCCTTATCTTCATTTAAGACGAAGAGTTCATAAATATTGTACTTCCGGAAGAAACTCATAACCCAAGAGGCCAGCCCCTCGCCTCGCCAAGACCGTTCTTGGGCGAGGCAAACGGTGCAAACCAATTCCGCCTATCACTTTGGCAGCAATGACGTGATCTACGGTACATCTCCTCTGTAGTCGAGGTGGGATCAGTCGCTTCATTCGGCAGCTCCCTTCCCCGCCTGCGCCAACCCCGCGTTGCACAACTCCCTCCCCTCTGTATTATCCAACGCGCATCAGTGGGTTCGCCCGGGCCCGAATGGCCGGGGATGGACGACGAAGGGGACTTTGGCATGAAGGGGGAAGGCGATGGTTTTCCGGCTTTGCTACTGAGCCGAGGGCCGTGTAGCGATGAGCATGATGGTGGTTTTCCGGGATGGTTTATAAAACATAAAACAGAGACCCTAGGCCCAACCGGTCGGGACTTATGAAACCGGCCGAGCTAGGGTGGTTTTCTGTCGAAAACTCGTCACTAATGATGAAGTTTCTTAACGGTGCAGTGCTGCTACTTGCAGCTGGCGTCTTTGGCATCAAGAACCCAGTCCTTCCAGGGTGAGCTCGCAGCTCCCTTCAAGTTGGACTTAGACATCTGACTAACAGCGTGCAGATGGAACCCCGACCCGGCAATCCTCCGCGTTGAGGATACCTACTACATGGCCGTCTCCTCTTTCACCTACTACCCTGGCATCCCTATCTACAAGTCCAAAGACCTTGCCAACTGGGAACTCATCTCCCACGCACTCAAGACGCCCGAGGTCCTGCCATTGTATGGCGTCTCCGCCGGCGAGGGCGTCTGGGCCCCGTCCTTCTCGTACCATGACGGCCTTTTCTACATCACCTCCATGACCCGGTGGGGCTCCGACCCAGACTCCCGCACCTGGCCGCGGATCTGGTATATCTCCTCCCCGGACCTCGTCACCTGGTCCGACCTCGTCTGGGCCGAGCCCTACGGGATCGACCCTGATATTTTCCACGACCCCGTCACCGGCAAGAACTACCTCAACCTCATGGGCCCAAACAATAACTACGACCGCCTCTGGGGCATCACCCAGTGCGAGATCGACCTCAAGACGGGGAAGTGCGTCGGCCCCTACCGCAGCCTGTGGAACGGCACGCTCCCGCAGCTCCCAAGCGCCAGGCCCGAGGGCCCCAAGATGTTCAAGCGCGGGGAGTGGTACTACCTCGTCCTTGCCGAGGGCGGCACGAGCACCGGCCACCGCGCGACGGTGGGCCGCTCAAAGTCTCCCGAGGGGCCGTGGGAGTCGTCCCCAACGAACCCCCTGATCTTCAACGGCGCGAACCCGAACCTAACAATCCAGTCAACTGGCCACGCGACCTTCACTGACACGGTCGACGGGGAGTGGTATGCGTCGCTCCTCGCGCGGAGGAACGTCAAAGGCGCGTCCCCGCTTGGGCGCGAGGCGTTCTTGGTCAAGGTGGACTGGCAGGACGACTGGCCGACGATGAACGGCGGGGAGCCGCTGTTGCTTAGCCAGAGCATCGAGGGGCCTGACCAGGACCTGCCCAAGCCGAAGTGGGTTGATGGGTTTGAGGGTCCAGAGTTGGGATTGGGATGGTACCAAACGCGGACGCCTTATACGGAGAACTTCCGTCTCAAGTCGGCCGGCGAGGTTGAGAAGAGCGTGTATGCCAACGCATCGGGGATTGTGTTTAACCCCAACGTCTTCACCCTCGGAGACCGCGACACGGCCGCCGCTGTGCTTCACAAGCAGACGTCGTTGAACATGACCTTTTCAGCGAAGTTGCTACCGACGTCAGCAGGGTTGGGCCTGAGACAGTCGGTGGGTATCTCGTCGTATCTCAGCGAGGTCAATCATCAAGACATTGGCGTAAGGGGATGCTGGAACTCGGCCGGGTTATGTGTGTATGTTGACCTCTTGCCGACATCCACCGGACCGGGAACGAGACCAAATGTGAGTGCTCAATCATGTCAAAAGGTCAATGGAAGTGCTGACCTTCATAGTCAACCGAGTACCCCCTGAACGAGTCCCGCATTCCCGCAGACCTAACGCTTCACATCCGCGCCAAGCCGCTCAAGTACTCCCTTGGATACTCGCGCGGCAACGCGAAGTCCCCGACATTGTTGAAGGAATTCAGCGCCAAGCAGATGGGCTCGAACCCTGGATATCCAAACTTTGAAGGATCCATGTTTGCTCTCTTCGCCAGTGGCAACGGAGAGCCATGGCCGTACGATGCTCCCGAGGTGGGCTTTCAGAGAGTCGAGGAGGTGTACTATGAGGAGAAGCTTCCGGATCATGACGACTGGAGTTAAGTTGATCGACAAGACGATGGCGTAACTAGCCGGGACGCTCCATATGCTCATACAGCGGTAAAAGAATCAAAGTATTATGCATCATGTAAATCCCTCACGGCCAATATGTTTGATTATTCTGTTTGCCCTGAAAAACCCAAACCCCCAAACCCTTCCGTCTTAGTCTGACGGCAAGCTGTGCCGGGGTCATTTACTCGGATAAACTACCAGGATGGAGATGCCGACGGAGAGAAAAAAGAAAACTGGTGCAACTCGACTCTCACGAATGAAACCGTCATCTGCTTGAATTTCGCCAGCGGCCTGCATCGAAGCGATGAGCCTAAAGGCCGATCTGTGCACCTCTCAGGTACCGACTGTGATGCGCACCACACAGGAGCCAAACAACGCACAGTGAATCTCAAAAAAGAAGCGATACCAGTTAGAACCCGGTGGAAGACTCGAGGGAAGCTTGGACGCTGCTCGACGCGCAACTACTCTTCCACGCTTGGCTGACGCCCGCCAGCATATATTGGCTGAGGCAGACGTGGTGGGTGGACGGAGAGGTGAAAGGAAGAGAGAAAGGCAAGCCCCCTCCCCCCCCCCGGCAAACGACCAAGCAAAAGGGGGAAATGATCTTCAGGCACAAAGGTTCGGTCTAGTGTATGTAAGATGCAACCATGGCGATTGGCATGTTGCCCGGCCCGGGCTCATTCGCGGAAGTGGTCCTGTTCTCGGGCAGTTATTGGGATCAAATACTTGGCGTCCAGGCGCAGAACGGCGAATAAGTAACACCAAAAACACCCGAGAGCCTCGTACAATCGACGGCGGTCTTGTACATGCCATTTTTCGGTATTGTTAAAGTGTCGATGGGTCCCATTTGCTCCAAAAGCATCGTCGAACCCTTGGACTCGACCAAAATGCCATTGAAGTGGTCTTAGTGGCAACATACTAACGCGGTGGCGGGGAAAGCACCCGGTTCAGTTCGCAGACATGCCCTCCGAGATGGACTAAACCTCCTGAGGGAAGTCTGCAGGAGCTCCGGGTCTGCGGGGAAATAGAGAGGTAAAAAAAGACTATTACAACGTGGGCGATCCACGAGGCGAGGTGAGGCGAGACGGCGCGACATGACATGGTCCAGGCATCGAAGCTGGCTTGCTGTTCTATCAATGGCACCGCGGGGACTAAAGCCATGGATTTGATGACATTTGGGTGCCAATGGAGGATGGCGAGAGATTGCAAATGAGATTGACGAAGTATTGCGTTGTGCTTGATTCCCTAAAAGAAAGCTTGGGACTCAATAGTGCAGAAGACCCCTGGGAGCAGCGCATGAAGATGCACAGATGATTGGAGATGAGCATGGGAGCTCCATTACTGGGTACGAGATGGAGGCTGAAAAGGAGACGCTGGTCGCGTGGATGCGAGCATGGGTGTTGCAGGGCCGACAGAAGAGAGTGGGCGGTGGGATTGAAGAGCCGTTATTTGCGTGGAGGGTTCACGAGACAAAGCCACTCAGAAAGTCACCTTGAATGGATAGCGGTGATTCGCACGATGGACGATCGCTGACGAGAGGGGCACAAGGAGAAGGGATTGACGAGCATCGATTGACGGATAATCTCCCTCGACGGGATTCTCGTTTAGATATCGCGATGCTTTGGCGGTACATGGTAGGTCTTCGACGACCAACTTCCCAGTGTTTGTCACATGTGCCCGAAGCAAGGCGAAGCACGGGAAGCCTGACTTTCGTGCCTCCACATCGTAATGCTGATAGGCGTTTAGTTGCCAGCCGCGGTTACGATAAACTATAGGAAATGGTATCATTTAGTGAAGGACCAAACTGAGAGAGACCCCTAGCGCTCTCGATAGATTGTCGAAGTACAGCGCTTCCCGAGTGGGCGGCCGTTGGTGGCTGCGGCAGTCGCCGGGCTTGCTCACCTTGTCCTGGGAACTATACTTGGAGCATGGGCTTGCGAGGGGAACAAGGGGGAAGGGGGTAGACGGGAAGGAAACGAGCGGAAAGGGGGACGAAGAGGGGATGACGGATGCGAAGAGAGGGGCTTGTGGCCGGTAGAGCAAACATGGCAAGGGACGTAGCACAGGAGACAGTGAAGGGCGGGCCAAGACAGGGCACCTCGAAGCGGTGCTGTTGGCTGCAAGGTGGTGCAAAGAAGATGGCGACGGTGAAAGGAGTATTGCACAGCGAGAGCGATATCGTCGTACTCAACGATGATGATCATGTCGTCGGCCAATGCTCTGTCCGTACGTCGAGCGAGAGCGTCCAGGGCTGAAATTGAGGATGAGGTCAAGTCAAGGTAGCGCCTCAATGATCTGCTGCAAGTGTGGCTTTGGTAGAATTGCCAGTTCATGCGAAGAAGCGTGGTACGAGATGGCGATTCGCTGCATTGGGCGAACGGGGGGGAGGGGGTAGTCGGTGCACAGGAGGTGAAATTTGACGAAGTTGCGAGTAGGTACGTGGAGGAGACGCGTCCAGGCCTCGAGATGGAACATGCAGGAGATGTATCTGGTTACGTAAATCAGGCACGAGACGGCGCTAAAGCAGAGCTCAGTGGGACTTGAGTCCGAGGTGCCTCGGAGCCTCACGAAGCTGCTGGGGCAAGTCTCTCTCTGGTACCGGGTCGTGTGCAGCCCTCTGGTTTGCTCTGTCAAGCCTTAACACGGATGATATTGGTGGAAAGTAGGAGGTCGTTGTGTGGTTGCGATTCGGAAGAGGAAAAACGACCTCCTTTGTGTCGGTGCAACTCCAAAACGGGCTTTGTGTAGAGGGCGAATATATGGGCGAATGGGACGTTGTGCTATGTAACTTGAGTAATGCCCCAGTGTATAACTTAAAGCACGCACCGCTGCCGATTGCATCCGACTATACTATGTAAGACGGGGGCCGCTGGGGATGGGACGGGCATATCAGAGGGAAGGGGGAAGATGGTTCGATGTTGCCTCAGAAGCGGTCCCTCCAGCCACAGAAACGGGCCCGGGTCCAACCAAGTTCGGGGGGCAGGAGTTGGGGGACCCTCTTACGAGTCACAGAAAGAGTACTTGCCTCCTCGACGGAGTCTAGGCAGGTAAGAGGATATGAGGAGGAGCCGTTGAGCTGACGGTTGAGCTGTGTCATGTTCGACCCTTCGACGACCACGGGAAGATCATGAGATGTTCCGGAGAGTCCAAACGCACAACACCTCAGAGCAAGAGGGGTGTACCGCACGTACGTACAGAGGGGGACGAGGTACTCGAGGTACATAATGTAATATACAATATCTACAGAGTACTGGAGCGACGGGGATCTCTGGCGGCTCGCCCCCCGTGGAAAAGTCGGGACGAATTCCACTGAGCTAAAATCCCCTAGTGGTGCAAAGGGCCTAAAGAAGACGCTGTCAATGTCGAAATACTGTCCTTTCCAGGTTAGCTTATCCGGACTGTGTCTATGGGTCGATACGTATCGTTCTCGTGTATCTGAGCCAATCAGAGAGCCCCCTTTATGTGCCTTAGAACGTAGGAATAAATTCTTTTCGTCTCCTTCCTCGAGAAAAAAAAGGCTATCCGGGAACCCGCCGGTGGAAGGGTACCTAGACTAGGAGGAGGAGCGTTCCTTCTTGAGACGAATTTGCGAGAATTAGTACCGGATACTAACTATCATCTTTGCTATTATTTTTTCTTTCTGGATGGTCGCTTCCCCCCCGCAGATGTTCTTTCTTTCCTCCAAGTAGATACCATAGTACACTACAGAAAGCAAGGTCAGTAAGACACACCTCAAGCTTATCTCAGCTCCTCACCGGGCTGACGTCTTCTCACCTAAACTCTAGTTCGTCCACACTGACACCAAACCTTCTTTTTTTTTTTTTTTTTTTTCCTCTTTTATTATTTTCGGTATCTTTTTCCCTACCCCCTTCCCACATCATCTTCCCGCTCCTTTCCCGCCCACTTCCTCCATGGGCTGCGCGGCCGCGACGGCAACAATGACCACCTGATCTCGAACATTCCCCTGTACACCCCGACACAATCGGTCAACCCTGGACGGTGACCCGACCCGCGTCTCCCACTCTCCCACTCCCAGTCCGCGTCCCTAAACGCTCTCCACCATCCTGGATACCGGACAGCAAACACTGAACAGGGCAGCAAACCGATGTCGCCCGCTAGCCAAGACCGCGTCAAATACCCGTTTCCCACTGCTCGCCGGCCCGTCAATCTGTGCCCTCACCATCACTTTCCGACTTCCAAGGATCGCACCAACCACCACCACCACCACCACCGCCACCTCTGCTCAGCTGCCCTCCTTACCTCCCCTCAGCTCTAATGTGCGCTATACCTTGCGCTGCGCAACCCATTGAATCCCAGTCAAACGCACCCATGGGCATGTCCTGCCTGTGCCTGTACCTGAAGAACCTGGTGTCTCCTCGCCTCGTCCCTTAACATCAATAGCCCCCCTCTTCCGCCTTCCACTGATAGATCCACTTGCACCAATACGTCGTCTCCCCTGGCCAATACCAGACGCTGGAGGCGGCTTTTGAGTCCTTCTCATTGTACCTTGTTTGCACGCTCCGAGGTACCGACTGGATACTTGGAGCGTTCGGAGAGTATACCCAGCCAGTCACCTCGCAGACTGCCAGACTGAGCCTCTCGCCCACCCCCAAGTCAAGCCTGGCAGAACACGGTTACACCCCGACCACACCCTGGCCCCTCCTGCCCTGCGCGCACGCGTGGAAACAGCCTGTTAGGTGGTGTCGCGGCCGACGAACGGCAGGACGAGTCCCTTCGTCCACAGAGAGAGAGAGAGAGAGAGAGAGCTTCAGCACAACCGTCGCGAAAAATTGTGCAGACCTGGACTCAACTCCTCTTTTTGCGCCGCACTCCGTTCCTTGATGCAACCCAGTCCTTCTCGGCCGACACAACCCAACCACCCGACCTCTACCCTCCACTGCGCGCGCGCACGCGAGGAGACAAGTGCTTGCACATTGGATTTGCACACTGCACATTGGATTGGATACAGCGGCAGGGATCCAGCTACGGAACACGGTTAACCACCCACAATCGATTCCTTCTCCTCCTTCTCCTCCTCCTCCTCGCGTCCCCAACGAGACGAGACCTCCTTCCGCGCAGTTGCTGCTGCTTGACGACACGGGTCCGAAAAGGTCACCCCTAAGTCGACCTCGAGTTCTTCGCCCACACCCACAGGGCCCCTACGCGTACCCTTCCTCTCTTCTCCTCCTGCTGCTGTTCCTCCGCACCCCCTCTCCCGCTCCTCCCAAGGACCAGCAGCAGTTGCAGCAGCGGCAGGCGAGCAAAAGCAGACACGAAAAAAAAAAATCTCTCCAGTCGCGCCGCTCTGCACAGGGACCACACTTCAAGGCACAGCTCTTGCTCAACCTGCGCCCCAGGGTGTCGCGCATCCACGCATCCATCCACGCCTCTTCCCCTGGTCGACCTCAGAAGGCCAATCGTGGCTCCATAAAAATTTCTAATTAAAATCGAAATGGCTCAAGAAGACACCACAAGCATCAGCACCAGCACGAGTGCCAGCACCTCCAGCGTGCCCGTACCTGCGCCTGCGCCTGTACCCGTGCCTCCGCTTGATGTCAACGACGTCGTCGCTATCAGTACGGAGCCCTTGACGACCTCTACTAAATCGGTCCCTCCCCCGACCACTTCGACCTCTCCTCATCCTCCTCCTCCTCCTCCTCCTGTCTCTGCTCCTGCTTCCGCTTCCGCACCTGCTCCCGCGCCCCTCTCTACGACGCCGACCTTGAACTCGACTTCGACCTCCATCTCGACCCCGACTCCCTCCGCCGAGACTTCGTCGACTGCGACTGCGGACGCGTCCGTTCCTGCCACGGCACCGGCGCCTGAGACTGGCCTTGCGACCGCGCCTGCTCCGGCTGCTCCCGTTGCGGCTCCCGCTCCCGCTCCTGCTCCTGCGCCCCCGCAGCAGAACGGTCAGGAGAACGGCGACGCGAGGGCGTCATCCTCACCGGCCATGTCCCACCACCACCAAGCTCCGGGTCACCAGAGAGGCTATCCGAGCCCGAACAACTTCTCCTCGCCCGGCTCCGTGCCCCCGAACCAATACGCCTACCACCCGCAGCAGGGCCAGGCTCCCGCCGACCCGTACAGAGCTAGTCCTGGCGCACCGGTTCCCTCGCTGCCGAGCATGAAGAGCCTCGACCACCACTACCAACAAGGAGCGCCGCCTCCCCAGGCGATGCCGATGCAGATGCAAATGGCCCCGAACCAGGGCATGCAGTACTACCTGCCGCCGGGAGTGCAGGGCAACCCGTACATGACGCAGGACCTGAACCACCTCAGATACCAGATCCCCCATCACGATCCTAGGCTGATGCGCGGTCCTGGCGGCCCTAAAAAGGTAAGTCGGGAGGAACAATGAGGAGGGGAAGACTGTTGCGGCAGCATCAAGTCATTTGGATAAAAGCTGACGGGTGGGATTTACCCCTTCCAGGAAATCAAGCGCCGGACAAAGACAGGCTGCCTGACGTGCCGTAAGCGTCGGATCAAGGTTAGTGAGAATTTTGTGACATTCTATTGTTGTCTTTTTTTCCTCTTTCCCTCTTTCCCCCCAGTGAAATGGGCGATTTCGTGGGCAGTTGGGGAGTGTTTTTTCCTGGGCGTCAACCAGAAGTCGCATCACCATTGGAATAAAGAGGGAATGCGGCAATGGCAAAGAAACAAAGTTTACGATAAGCGAACCGAGTCGTGGTTTCGCAAGAAAAAAAAACGGTCGCTTGATGTTCGCTTGATCTGGAGCTACTGCGAAGCGAGGACGGGAGCCATGCCTTGGACCACGTTCCGGGATCGCGCCCGCGGCTGCGCCTACGCCCGCGCCCGCAGGGAGGAGCAATCTTCGGTTCCTGCAGAACAGACCGCCGCCCGCCCGCTGAGGGAACCCCCTCCCAGGCCCCAAGCCTCAGCCCGTCAGTTCGCTGGACGGGGCGCCTCTCGCTTCGTTTCGCTTCGCCTCGCTTCGCACCTTCCACCTCCAAGAACTCCAGACTCCAGCCACGCCGACTCTGGCTAGCTTGGCTTAGCCTCGCCCGCGACGTCGTCGCTCAACTTCAACCCAACTAGCCTCATCTCACATCACCTGGCCTCATCATACCCAACTCACATTCACAATCCAGCAATTGTGCGATTGACTCATTTTTCTTCTTCGCTGTCATCAGAACCTGCTTTCTTTCTTGACCACCACTTCAAGCTACCTCTTCTAACTATTATCTCTCAGTGCGACGAGGCTCACCCGACCTGCAACAACTGCAAAAAATCGAAGCGCGAGTGCTTGGGATACGATCCGATCTTCAAGCAGCAACCGGGCCCCTCCGCTATTCAGCCTGCTCCAAATACCCAACGGGTGCCGACTCCGACCGTCCCGTCCGTGCCTTCGTCAGTCCCACCAACGGTCCCGACCGTGCCCTCAACGCCCGTCGCTCCTCCGGTTTCTGTGCCGGTTTCTTCATCCAACCCCTACGGCGCCCAGCCGGCCGTCCTGCCGAGCTCGTACAACCCTCCCGTGACCACCTCGCACTCGCCCCTCGATCCATCCCTCTCTTCGACCGCATCCAGCATCAAGACCGAGACGACGTACGACTTCACCGCGCCCATAGATCCTGCTCTGCAGACCCTACCCGCCCCGGCTACCGTTTCCTCCATTCAGACTCAGTCGTTCTCGGGCGAGCAAAGGGCAGGCTTCGACAACCATCTCAGAGGTGCGACGCTCCCGCAATCATTGTACATGCCTTGTTCTCTTTCAGCAGTTGCTTCGTCCCGAGTCCCTCAATACTGACTGGAACCAAGCAGCCAAAAGAATGAAGTTCGATGACCTCATCGGCCTCCTGGGCCCTGCCGCTCCCACCCAGGAGATTGCCCTCACCCCGGAGCTACTCACCGAAATCATCAACATCTACCGCGAGGTCTACGCTGTCGGCCTGCAGGCTTTCTTCGAGTCCAACTGGTTCCAGAAGCAGGATGTCCAGGGCAAGTTCTTCCTCGAACATAGCCAGCCTCTCCTCAGCCAATTCGCCTCTTTTCTCAAGGTTGTCCAGTCTGTGCCGGCCAACGACCACACGCAGATGGCCCACTCTGGGGTTCTCGAGACGCGCTTGATCTGGGCCCTGGCGACACTGCCTTGCAACAGCGCTCCTCCGTCGACGAACGCTGAGGCCAAGGTTCTGCCGCCCCCCGAGGACCTGACGGAAGCTGCCAACCGAGTCAAGGTGCTCGAGGCTCTTCTCTGCGGCGACTTCCTGCCCTCGAATCTCCTCGCTCCTCCGGTCCCCGATGCGAATCCTCATCGCCAGCAGGAGTTTGAGTTCTGGCACAACCTCGCTCAGTACCTTTGCCACCACGATGCCGCCAAGCGCGACGAAATCCTTGGCCGGCTGAGACTCCAGCTGGGGGGCAGGGAAAACCGAGATCTCATCTACTCCATTGCTATCTCGCGCGAGCTCTCCCCCCGTGTCGAACCCGGGTTCGAGAGGAACATCCCCAAGCACCTCGATGAGTCCGACCCCAAGAACCGACTCTGGGTTGCCAACAAGTTCATTCAGGATGAGGCACAGGTCACTGGCGGAACCACCAACATTGTCCGACGTTTCAGCGAGATTGCCATCCGAGCCTACATAAGTCCCGGTGTCAACATTGCGGCGCACTCTAGCTCGGCTGTTCCAGCACAGCCTTGATCGTTCCGACCAGAATCTCCTTGTTTTCAGCATTTGACACTCTGCAGCATTTTCCAGGCTCGGGAGAGGGCGGGGGGGAGAACAAAAAAAAAGGAGGTGTTTTTGTTTATTCCAAGGCGTTATCAGGAGTGGAAAGGAAGGCATGGCTTTCGTTCCCGTGAAGTTTTTCCTTTTCCTTTTTCCCAGGCGGTTGCATACGAGCCGGCACTGCGCCGCTCGTCTCATCACTTTTTCACGGCCGACGGCATCTTTGTATAAATAGTGTCCCACCCTTAAAACTAGTCATATTCCGGCATGGCGGGCGGTGTGGCGGGAAGAAAAGAAAAGCGGTTTTTGTTTTTCGATGTGGTTGAGCAATGGGAGGTGGCTGCAGATGGAGGGGGGAAGGGGGATCTTGTTCCAGGAACTTCCTGGGCATGGCAGACGTTATCATCAAGGCCTGGGCATTGCCAGTGCTCTATGTACGATACTAGACAACAGATTCACCGGGTTTCTAGGTATGGGACGCTGGTAGAAATCAAGAAATACAAAAACTTGCAATCAACAAGCCGCTCTTCTGCACTGGAGGCAGAAAGCGGAAGTGTAGGAAGGACTGCAGAGGCAGCTCGAGCGAGGGGCCGTCGAGCTTTGACAACGTGGGTGTTGGGCCAAGTGGAAGAGCTGCGCCGGCCCGGGGTTCCGGTGAGCGAGCGCGATGCAGCTTGCAGGCCATCGCTGTCGGGACTCCTTGGGGTGCGGGAGTTGGAGGTCACGGTGACGGGACACGAATACGCCCAACGGCGGTTTAATGGCGCATACTAGAACCAGCAAGGTTCTAATTCGAACAGTCTCGCATTCGGGCAAATAGACGGGTTGGGGATGGGGAGAGAAGGAGCTCTGATCGCGAACCCAAGCGATATCGGCGTCGTCTTCTCTTCCACGGTTGGGAGGGAGGGGGTTTGGCGCATGCCAGACGCTTATCCGGAGACGCAATTCGGTATCGGATAAAGTCGTGGCGGCGATCGTGTTTGCCGGCGTGGCATGACGGCAGAGGGGGCTTACGGGACTTTGTGGGAGGTACATCTCCATCATCGCGCAGGGCTACGGAATTGGTTGTAGACAAGCTGGTTGCGATTGCATGGGTTGGAGTCCGACCCGGCCTTGCGTCCGATTGATATGGAGCTTGTTCGGCCCCGTTGGCTCGGGCAAAATCTGGGGGACGGGCGATCATCGTGCCTCCTAATGGCCTCCTAAAGGCCTCCTAAAGTGGGAAATTACCCGCGTGTTCGAGGTGAATCGACATGGGCGTTTGGAAGGCCGGGCAGCTGCACCTGGACGGCGAATGTTCTGAAAACCTTGGCTTCCTGCCCTGGTTGTGAGTTACCTGCCGATCACAGGCATTTCTGACCCTCCGGGTCGACGCCCGCCGAGACGACGGAACTGGGAGCTCCAATTGAGTTCAGACCCCACCGTTCGCCCCCCACCTTCCACGTCTGTCGTGCGACGACTCAACGGGCGAGACAAGCCACCCCGCGCCGGCTTTCTTGGAGGGGCATCTCCCTCCAAAAAACGACACTCGTTCCCCTGGCCTCGCGATACCCGGGCCTCTAGACGTTACAACAGACATCCATATTCTCCGTGCTGAATTGATACAAAGGTCAGTTAACCGATTGAACGAGTCGTGTCTCTCGTGGCCCGTTCTGTCGTTGGTTATTGGGGATTTCCCGTCGGCTCCATGCCCACAGCATCAGACGGCGCTCACACACATTATATTGTTGCTGACCAGGACTGAGATGAAACCAGAGACAAGCCGTCTCAAGCCATCTACATATAGAGACAGTAACAACCGCTGAGTGAACGTCCCGCAGCCATGTCGAAGCCCAAGGTTCTCCAGCTGGGCGAGATCGAGCAGTACGTCCCTCGCTCACCCATGCTCACCGGCGTCGTCAATGTCTACCCGTGCTCGCGAACCTCATCTCCGACTTTCACCATCTTCGGAACCGTTCATCCCACCTCATTCATCCCGTCCCCTTTCCTCGTTCCGTCTCACCTCCGCAACTGAGCTGACCGCCCCATAGCGCCCACGAAGCCTGGTCCAGTCTGAGCTCCGTCGCAGACATTGTCAAGCCCAAGGCGACCAGCCGCGCCGAGTTTCTCGACGAGTGCAGGTCCGGCGCGTTCGACGGCGTAAAGGCCATCTACCGCACGTTCGCGAGCGTCAAGACCACGGGGCGCATCGACGCCGAGCTGGTCGCCGCGTTGCCCGAGAGCGTGAGCTTCATCTGCCACAATGGTGAGCCCTTATCGTCGTCTCCCTCAACCGCCGCAGGTGGCCAGAGATCATAAAATCCTCTCGAAGAGAGATCCAAATGCAACATTGAATGTCAGCAACGCTGACGCGCGCAACAGGCGCCGGCTACGACCAGATCGACATCCCGGCCTGCACCCCCCGCATCCTCGTCTCCAACACGCCAACCGCCGTCGACGACGCCACGGCCGACATCAACATCTGGCTCATGCTCGGCGCCCTGCGCAACCTCAACGCCTCCATCCTCTCCCTCCGCAACCGCCAGTGGCGCGGCAACCCGCCCCCGCCCCTGGGCCGCGACCCGCAGGGCAAGGTCCTCGGCATCCTCGGCATGGGCGGCATCGGCAGGAACATGGCCAAGAAGGCGGCGGCGTTCGGCATGACGGTGCGCTACTTCAACCGAACGAGGCTCGACGCGGCGCTCGAGGCCGAGTGCGGCGCCGCGTACGTCGACTTTGAGACGCTGTTGCGGGAGAGCGACGTCATCTCCCTCAACCTGCCTCTGAACGTGAGTCCCCCCTCCCCTTCAACCCCCTTTTCCACACCTCCTGTCGGAGAGGAATGACTGACACCCGCCAGGCCCACACGCGTCACATCATCTCCCACGCAGAGTTCGCCCTCATGAAGCCCGGCGTGGTCATCGTCAACACGGCGCGCGGCGCCGTCATGGACGAGGCGGCGCTCGTCGAGGCCCTCGCCTCGGGCCGCGTCGCCAGCGCGGGGCTCGACGTCTTCGAGAACGAGCCCGAGGTCCACCCGGGCCTGCTCGACAACCCCAACGTGCTGCTCGTGCCGCACATGGGCACCTGGACCGTCGAGACGAGCGTCAAGATGGAGGAGTGGGCCATTGGGAACGTGCGGCGCGCCGTCGAGGAGGGGAGGCTGAACAGCGTCGTTGTCGAGCAGAAGGGGCTGGTCAAGGGGTAACGGCATGGGGTGCGAATGTCGGCGGAGGGTTTGGTTTACGGCTCGACTGGTTGCGGAGACGCGGAGTCAGGAGCTCGGGTCGGTAAACTTGAAAAGTGCGAATAGAAGCACACTCTCGATTATCTCTGCGGCATTGTGCGACTTTATAGTCTGTTTATGACTGTAAACCTACGGGGTCAAGAGACGGCACATTGGATATGGGACAGTACCCTCATACGGTTACTATCAAGCAAGCCACAAGACATTGAGTCTTTGACCGGAATTCGGGCAGATCCGACCAAAAGACAAATACCGCAAGACAAACAACTTTGCAGAGAAACAGTATTGGTGTTCGCAGAGGTCGGAGAGGTAGACTACGAACGAGCCGGCCAAAAACCAAGGTGACAACAGCTATCCAAGCAACCAAGACACGAGAGCTGTCCAAGCATGAGAGCACCCAGCCCCCACTTGAGTTGTCCTCCGTCTCATAGCAAGGCGTCGAGTCTAATTCGGCCCTGTATACGTGTACAGTAGCAATGGAGGTTGGCTGACCTTGAAAGCGACACCTCTGCGGCTGCCGAGACTTGGCAATGCAGACATTATACAGCTCTGCGCTACTGGCCTCGGACACGACAAGACAGTGAGACCTTGTCACCACAGCGACATCGCGAATCACTAACATCACAGCGAATAACCACAGCAGGAACCAAGTGTTTGCTCACAGGACGCATATATTCTTCTATGCGGACCACGGTTGACGGGTCCTAGTCCTCCAAGTTGATCTACCCTGTACCCCTATTTCCCATATCCGGGGGTTGAGTCCCTTTTTGTCCCGCTCCCATAAAGTCGGGCCGACGAAAAGCAAAATACAAAATGCCATGGTCTGGGGAATCACTATTCACAAGCCAACGCCTATTTTTTGTTGAAAAATCTCGCAGCCAGGCAAACCCCCAAGCTTTTTGAGTTTCCAGCCCGTAACCGCCCCCAAGCCGAGATTCCCTTTCCCAGATGTGTCATGCAAGTCATGCTGTTGAGAACACACGTTGCCAAATGTTATGGTGTACGCTCGTCGAAGTCATTAATCGGAATGTTGAAGAAATCCAGTCGCCAGACTGGATGTCAAAAGAAGGCCGCTTAGTAGCGGTAGATGTCGCTCTTGTAGGGACCCTCAACGGCGATGCTGAGGTACTCGGACTGGACCTTGCTGAGCTGGGTGAGCTCAACGTTGCAGTGGGCCAGGTGGAGTCTGGCGACCTCCTCGTCGAGGACCTTGGGGAGGACGTAGACACCGACGTCGAGCTTGCCAGCCTTGGCGAACTCGACGTACTTCTGGCCCCAGGCGGCGTCGCCGTTCTTGTACAGCATGATCTGGGCAAGAACCTGGTTGGTGAAGGAGCAGGACATGACGAAGGAAGAGTGGCCAGTGGCACAGCCAAGGTTGACCAGGCGACCCTCGGCAAGGAGGATGATGTGGCGGCCGTTCTTCATGAGGAAGCGGTCGACCTGGGGCTTGATGTTCTGGACGCTCTGGGCGTTGGCCTTGAGCCACGCAACGTCGATCTCGATGTCGAAGTGGCCAATGTCTGTGAAGAGGTGATTAGTAAAGAGCAATCAAGGACAAGTGATCATGGGTATGTGCTTACTGCAGACAATGGCGTCGTTGGGCATGGCCTCGAAGTGCTGGCCAGTCAGGATGTCACGGCAGCCAGTGGTGGTGACGAAGATCTGGCCGCGGGAGGCGGCCTTCTCCATGGTGGTAACCTCGTAGCCGGCCATGGCGGCCTGGAGGGCGTTGATGGGGTCAATCTCGGTGACGATAACACGGGCACCCATGGTGTGCAGGGCCTGGGCGCAGCCCTTGCCGACATCACCGAAACCAGCAACGACGGCGATCTTGCCGGCAACCATGACATCGGTAGCGCGCTTGATGCCGTCAATGAGGGACTCGCGGCAGCCGTACAAGTTGTCAAACTTGGACTTGGTGACGGAGTCGTTGACGTTGATGGAGGGGACAAGGAGCTTGCCGTCCTTGAGCATCTTGTAGAGGTGGTGGACACCGGTGGTGGTCTCCTCGGAGACACCGTAGCAGCCCTTGAGCATCTCAGGGTACTTGTCGTGGACGAGGTGGGTCAGGTCACCACCGTCGTCGAGGATGAGGTTGAGCTTCTGGCCGTCCTTGAAGGCGGTCAGCTGCTGCTCCAGGCACCAGTTGTACTCCTCCTCAGTCTCGCCCTTCCAGGCGAAGACGGGGACACCGGCGGCGGCAATGGCAGCAGCGGCGTGGTCCTGGGTGGAGAAGATGTTGCAGGAAGTCCAGGTGACCTCGGCACCGAGAGCAGTCAAGGTCTCGATGAGGACGGCAGTCTGGATGGTCATGTGCAAGCAACCGGCGATGCGGGCGCCCTTGAGGGGCTGGTCGGCGGCGTACTTGGCACGGGTCTGCATGAGACCGGGCATCTCGTTCTCGGCAAGCTCGATCTCCTTGCGGCCGAAGGCAGCAAGAGAGAGGTCGGCGACCTTGAACTTGTTGGCGGGGGCAGCCATTGTGAAGTGTTGTTTGGTGGTGGTGGTTTGTTTGGTGGGGGAGGGGTATGGAGGGGGGAAAGATGAGAGATGGAAAGAGAGAGAGGGAGAGAGAGAGAGGATGAAGAAGGAGAGGAAGGATTTAAAGGTCGACGGAAGGGGGAGGGGAGGGGAGGTAGAAGAAGTGAAAAAAAACAGGGACCTCAAGTGAGGAAGGTATGGAGGGGTTCAGGCACGCTGCTGGGAAGGATGGCAGGAACGGGCAGGGCGGTGTGCGAGACGGACGGGACTGGGTGTACGCGCTCTGTTGTCCAGACACTGGAGAGAAATTTCTGCTGCTCCTACCTTTTTCTCACACTTTTCCCCCTTCCCAATGCGAAATCCTGTCCAGTCCCGGAACTCGCCAGTCACCAGTGTCGGCGAAGCGCGGCGGTTGGTGGGAGGGGGAACGGGGACTTTGAGCCCAGAGGCGGGGCAAAAAGTTCAACGAGGTGCAGGCGCTGTGGACGAGTGTGGCAGGCGGGGTGGGGATCCTCGAGGGAGACGCTCACTCTACTGGTCATTGCCTCGCGAGACTTTGGAGGCTGACACGATAGCAAGAGGTACATTGCTATCTCTCGTCCGTCTATCTGGTACTGTCTGCTTCCGAGGGGGAAGGTTAACGAAGCTACGGCCTTCGGCTGTTGGCAGCTCTGACCATCAGTGATACATACACTCGCGTGTTCCCTCACATACCTCCTCTTGCATCAAGCTCTCGTACACCCGTCACATATCTAACTTTGATAATCCTCTCTCCCTTCCAACCCTCCCGCCGAGCCTATATGCTTCGCCTGCGGCCATTTTCGATAGGCCGTTGCGGTGAAGGGAGGCGAAAGTTGAGGGAGGGGCCAGCTCGGCTTCCATTCCCCGGCCCTCGCTCCGATGTCTCACTCCCTTGCGAGGGGGTATAGGCTCTGATTCAACCGTCAAGACGCTCTCGCTCGTGACTGTCTCATCCAACGTCGTTCAATTGGCGATTTGCATTCCCTCCTTCACACAAAAGTTCAACGTCCATTGTTGGAACCAGCCACAATGGGAACCGGCATTCCACATGGTAGGTGAGGGAAGGCGCTAGACACAAGGGAGCAAGCTCAAGAACAAGCTGTCCCAGCTTCGTCCCAAGGTCACCTCCATGCAGGTATGTACCTCGAGATGTTAGGCAGCTCGGTAGCTTAGTCAAGGTCCAGGTCGGGTACCGGAGGTCGGCCAATTTCACGCTCTTGGAAAAGGCCAGGTAGTGAATCCAACGCATAATCATTTTTTTCCACCGATAGGTCGGAGAATACAGCTCACAGCGCATCCTTCCCAAGGTACCTCAGGCCAGGGCCGACCTGCTCGGAGGTAAGGTGAGAGGTAAGGTTAGGTCGGGTAGCGAGAGAGACGGCAGAAAAAAAGATACATCTGCGCTATCCGTTCTGATGGCAAGATACGTGTAGGTCCGAAGGGGAGCAGGTACCTACCCTGATGGGGAGGGGGAGCAGAAAGAAGCTGCCCCTCATTGCCCTCTTTTTTTTGCAGGTGCGTGGCCCAGGCGCTGGCCCGCGTGTGCCCGCCCGCCAGGCGTGCTGTCGAGACTCGATTTTAGAGGTTGAAAGGCCAATCGCTTTTTTGTTTCCCCTTGTTTTACCGTTTGCTGGCGCTAGTCCCTTTTTGGCGGCAGCACTATGAAACCCCTCGATCCTGCCCCACCATTTGGCCTTTGAGGGGAACACGCACCGAGCGTCGTACTCTTTCCTACGTCCCCCCTTCTCTCGACTGGCTCTGGCAGCGTTCAGTCCCCAAAGGACCCGGACGACTCATGCCGGTAAAGCTAAGCTCAGGATGCCATGCAGACACAGATGGGATGATTTGAGGCGAGGCGCGGGAACGATGGCGGACCGCAGGAAGAATAAGGCTGCTCGAGCCGGGTTATCCGGAAACGTAGTTTTACTGGTCAATGTGGTTTGTTTCCATGTTCAATATAGTTATGGATAGTCTGGGAGGCGTCGTGGTGATGGAAAAAAGTATGTGTACGTGGCAGACGCTCTGCCCCATATTCTCGCTCCCCATTCTGGCAAGCCTCGCCGCGTGGCTTGCGTGCTCGAGATGCCCTCTCCATACCGCAACAGCCTCGCCCTTCACCCCCTCCCAACACCTGCATCTTGGCGTGAATCCTGGCGTGTCTGGTCGACGTCAGACCACCGTAGTAAAGTAGCCCCCAGAAAGAGGTCGGCCACGCTGGTATGCAAGAAAAGACATCGAATATCGACTCAGTACACACTGCCTGGGACTAATTACCGTAACGCCGTTTCGAATGCTTGATCCGCTCCCCAGATCATTCATCATTCCCAGAACACCCGTTCTCTAAGGTAATTCCACTTCTTTTTCGTCTCTGCCCCTCGTCTTCTTCCACTCTTCCCCTCGTTTCTGCTCTTCCTCGTCATGTCCGTCCAACTGCCCAACCGACGAACCGCAAGCATTAGATCCGAGCCCGACTTTACGCGTCCATCTAAGCACGCTTGGGCAGCAGGTTCTCCCTGACGGCGAACATCTTGGCGCTGATGTTGGCCGTGAATCCATCCACCTGCTTGCTGTACTGCTCCACCTGCTTCGCGTTCAGCATACCCTCGAGCCTGCTGGGCTCCTGGGGCAGCTTGAACAGCCTCTGCCACTCGTCCTCGGGCAACGGCGCCTGCTTGGCTGCCGCGCGCGCCGCGTTCTCCGCCTTGCGCTTGGTCTGCCACTGCGTGATCTTGGCCTGCTCGCGGCCGAGCTGGCGCTGGTAGAACTGGAAGTTGTTGAGGTCCGTGTAGTGCGACTCGATGCTCTCGAGCAGGAGGTCGCACGTCTTCTCGAGGAAGGGGTCTATCGAGAGGTCGAGGTTCTCGACCGAGGGGTGCAGCTGCTGCTTGATGGGGTCTTCGCGCAGCTCCGACAGGGAGCTGGGCGGCTCGATCTTGTCCTGCTGGGGGAGGCCGGGGAGCTGGTGGAGGAACGAGGTCAAGAGGTGGGTGTTGTGAATCTCGACGGGGAGCTCGGCGAGGATGTCCTTGAAGGTGAGCTTGGAGGCTTTCAGACTGCACATAGTTACGTTAGCGCTGCGACGACCTAGATAGATATTCCCCGTGACCATCCTCGACATACCTCTCGGTTGTGAACTTGCCCTCCTTGTAGGCGGCCATGAAGGTGGGGGTGAGCTTGAAGGCGCGCAGGCTCAGGGAGCCCTGGGAGCTGCGGCTGACGTCGTGGACGAGGGCGACTGTCCGCTCGTTATCCTTCTGGTAGTGGAACTGGTTCTCGATGAAGCTGAGGTTGACAAAGTTGCCCATGGCGGCGCTCGTGTACCAGCCAACATTGTTGGCGTCGACGTTGACCTCCTTCAGGTGCTTGATCATCTCGTTCTGGTAGACGATGTTGGCCTTCTGGCGGGGAGCCGCGGCGGCGAGGGTCGAGGCGTCGTTGTTGTTCTGGTGGCTGTCGGTGTTTGCGACGTCGACCGTGGGGAACTGGAAGGTGTTGGTGATCTCGAGGAGGCCGTCCGAGTCCATGCCGACGATGGAGCCGGTGGCGGTCGTGGGGAACGTCTGGGAGCCATGCTTGACGATTTTCATCACCACCTAGAGGCACGGCATGTCAGCAATAGTCTCCTTTGTATGTATGTCCGTCCATCACCACGCAGGCACAGAAGCCACAAGTGAGGAGAGGTGGGGCAGGATTCGGGCAGGACTCACAAGGGCCTCAACGCGAACCGCCTTGAGCGGCACCTCCTTGATAACGTCACCCATATTTGCGATACGATCGGGGAGATTCGTGCAGGTTCAAAAATTCCTGGCGGTGTCGAGTCTGCGGCTGCGGGATCGTTGGTGTCGCGTGCTTGGCAATCGGGTTTCGAGGGGGCGTCGTCTCGTCGTGATGCGAAATATCGAACTTTTCGCTACTGCGAATTGTGGGAGGGATTGTGGGCTGTCGGGCGGTGGACGTCGGCAGAACTTGGCCCAACAGAGGTCGGATGTTGCGCTCACACCTCCCTTCCGCCTGGCTCAGATCCACACCCCTTGCTATTCCGTTCAGGCCGGCCGACGACCGCCGCCGCTACGCCGCCGTCTTTCGCCCACGGTGAATCCGTAACAGATCCCACACGCCACGCCACGTCCTGGTTGGGAGGGCATCCCACACATGCCCCCACGCCGAAAGCACTCGCATCGAGTTTAAATTCAACGTCGTCTCATCTCACCGGCTCACGCTTTTCTCCTCCTGCTTTTCCTCTCGAAACCTCGCTCATTCTACTCTGCTACTCCCGAGCGTCATTTTGCGATATCACTCGGGGGGTGTTCTGTGCCTGCAGCGGGTTGCACGTACTGACAAAACCGGCTGTGGCCCATCATCATCTCATTCCTGAGTCTTGGGAGCACAAACCTTCGTCAGCCTCCGTTTCTGACCTGACTACGGCATGCTGGCAATCCGATCGAAACGAGTGCGCACATAGTCGACATTCCATGATTCAGAGGAAAAACGAACGTGATGCAGTGGTCATATATCTCCACGTTTACGCTATCTAATACGAAATCAAGTCATGTTCTCGTGGCCGTACAATGCTACCCGGATGCGCCCATGAGTTACCCAATGCCGTCTACCACACCCTCTGCTTCTCGGTGTTTCTCTTTACTCATTTCCCAGCCCGATTGCGACATAATCCCAAACAAATCATCAAACGCCGTTAATAGTCACCTTTTTTTTCGTTTTACCCGCCAAATGCTTCCGGACGATCTTAGTCAACCCAGTTGACGATTTCCCAGCTCTCAGCGCCATCACGGACGACCAATCGGTGTCGGTCGATCCGCCAGAACGAGTACATGGACGCTGTCGCACGGCTTGCCCTACGGTGGGCTGGGCCATGGCCTGCCTTTACGGCATCGGGCCTTGACCTCCATACGCAAGTTGCGAGGTTTCTCCCTTCTGAATCAGGACTTCCAAACCAGTATCTATCGACAGTCAGCCTTTGTTCTCTTTGTTCGTTCACAAACTCCTAGTCTCTTACTTTAGGAACCCTCCAAATTGGTTGGCCTCAGCATGCGCTGCCTTGTCCAGAACGCCGAGGTCTTCGTAAACTGTCGACGGCGGAATCGTTGAGCGAAACGCGACAATGTAAAAGGAAGTTTCCTTGAACGTTTTTCCTGTGGATTGGACAAGGTTTTTGAGTTCACCCATGACTTCCCCCCAATTGAAGGACTCGACGTAGTCGGCTGTGGCGTAGTCCGCACGAAGGCACTTCATATGAGACAATGCCCTGGCGAGGAGGGCGTTCTCGTCGTCGAGAGTTTCGAGGTCTAGCAAGTGCTCCGGATCCGTGTATGGCGAGTGGACCATGAACCTGTCGGTGTTGCTGACGTCGATTTCGTTCACATTGACGGCTGCACTCTCCTTGACCTTCTGGGCGAGGGGGTCGACAACCGCGAACGGCGCCGTGCTCACAACGGCCGTCATAGCGAGAAGTTGAGTGGGAGGTTCACAAGTCCTATGATTGGGATGTTCCAAGGAGGAGTCGAATGGTGGCCGAAGATGCAAGCTACAAAAGACTCAGGGATTTGTAGCCTGAAGTCTGGTGCAGTGGCTCAACGACTAGAACTCGATTGGTCTTGTTCGGTGAAGCAGGCGTTGACTTATATAGGAGGCGAGAATACCTTGAATGGAAAGACGGTTATGGACGAAGACGAAGAGGTGTGTGTCTGGCAGAGTCTGAGATCAGGTTGAGGGATGGAAATAACGAAACGACTGAGAAAAGCGAGCGTGGCATTGAAATATAAGAAAGCCTAGAGTAGGTAGGGACATGACGGCAGGGGGCGGCGTCAAGGAAACGTCTTTTCGACACGGGATTGCCTAACCCAAGCCAGGTGGGTCGGGAGACTACACCGTCGAGCGACTCGGAACGAGTCAAGAGCAGCTGACCGACACCGTGTGCCGGTCAAAGGAGCGGTGTTCGTCCCTCAACCATGTTCAGGGACCCCTTTTTGCATAGTAAAGGTGCGACCCGGGCGGGCTGCCTATGGATCATCTCAAAAAAATTTCCCGGGCGTTTGCATGTTGCATAGCAGGGAAAAGCATGGGACAGCCACTGTGCGGTTGGGGATGGCGCAATCGGGTGCGGTTCTGATGCCAGAGACGTAATTTCGAACTGATGCCAATGCACACGCCGCCATGGATTTTGACTTTTTGGGCACGGCTATTTGGGGGAATACGTTACGCGGAACTACAGGCCAGGTGGGTTGCCTTTGCCAACTGTCCAAGCAACGCACAGCGAAGAACACTTGGAGGGTTCGACATTGCATTGAAGCAGGAGGCAGAGGCAGAGACAGAGGCAGAAGTTGAGACTCTGTCTAGACCAGCGACAAAGGATGGCGAGTAGGTGCTATTATAATGTGGTATTATTAGTGAAAGGACAATTCGGGCACCGAGTCCCCCGCATTCTTCAGCGACGCTACACCGAGCCATGGCCGACCAAAACGTCTAGTCTCATGGCTAAGGGAGCCAAAGGATGAGGTGATGGTAGTGCAATGGCGAAGGGTTCGACGGACAAGGTCAAGGCCGGGGCTTTGTGCCAGTTGGCAATACTTGGGTGTGTATTTTCGCATCCGTCGTTGCATATCTTCCTCCTAGCCAGACGTGCCATTTACACCCGGCCGGAGGGCATCCGTTGAGCCAAGAGCCATTTGCTCGGGAGACGGGCCTACCCCGGGATCCCCCAGGCCCTAGCCGTGCCACAGATCTGACTCCACAGGGCGACCTCGACGGTCTCGGTCTCGACGCACCGGCAGTAGATCCACGCCAACCCTCCCTCTTCTGCCGCAGCATGAAGCCAGACCATGTTTCGGAGGCGCTCCCCTCCTCGCTTCCAATTTCTTTCAAGTACCTACACCACGCCATATTAGAACCGCCCCTCCGTCTCATTTGCCCCCGGTCACGACATCGATTTTCTATACTACCTATGTAAATACACCTGCACGTATACAGTACAAGCCGGTATTACCGCGCCGTCACCGCTTCTTAACACCTGCGATGCACCCTGCGCGCGTCATGCAGCCCCTTCCGCCCATCACAGCCCCTCGACGACATCCGATTCGTCCTTCCCTCGTGTGAGCCAGACTTTTGACATTTCGTACGTTCCCAGGTACAGGCCGCTGCCAACGGCCGTCCACACGGCGCGCAGCCCTCCACCACGGAAGAGCCCGCGGATGCCGTTCTGCCGGTAGACATCCCGCGTCACCTCCAGGCTCCCGCGGCTCCTTTTCGGTTTCGCTGCATTACTCGACTCCTGCGGTGGAGCGCTCCCTCTGCCGCTGTCCGAGTTGGCCTTGCCTGCACTCAGCATCATCCGCGTCTTGACGACATCGCTCGGCGTCGTGATGAACGCGGCAAACGCGCCCGCGGTCCCGGCTGTGGTTCCCGTCACCACGGCCGTCTCGACAAGTCCATGTTCCTCGCCCGCCGCCCTCCCCCGCATCCTCGAGTCCCACACCATCTTCCGCATGTGTTCGAATATGGGGAACTGGATCGCCGTGAAGGGCAGGTTGCGCGCGACGAGCGCCGTGTATCCGGAGAAGAGCCGCCCCTGGGCCCCGGAGCTGGTGACCTGGCGCAGAGCCTTGAGGGATGTCGACCGTCTGCCGCCCGACCCGCTGCCGCTGCCCTGCCGCTGACGGAGCATTTGCGCGTTTTGCTTGATTACTTCTGCGGGCGCAAGGACCAGACATGAGCCCATCTCCGCGACGGCTGAGGCCAAGGAGTGCACCAACGGCTGCGGGACTGAGCCGGTTTTGGAGATTGTCTTCTTCATACTCTCGTACGTGGCGAAAAAGATACCAGCTTCAGTGCGTCAGTGTTGTGTTCAGGTACTCTGTTAATTGGTGGGGGCTTGTGCGAAAGACTCGATCGTGACAAGAAGTACTCACCTGCTGGTAACGTAGCCAAGACCACACTCCCGATGCCCTGGTAGAGGCCGCGGAAGAGCGGCGCTTTGTTGCTTGGCGATGAGGCATAGGTCTTGACGAAATCACGGCTTTGGTATCGGGTCTTGAGGGTGTCGAGAGGATAGATCAAGCAATCTACTGTGAATGCTGCCGCAGCGCCAGCCTACGTTCGTCAGTTAGATGACGCATAGATTCATCCATGGCAAGATGGTCCATTCGATTGGTTTCGGTAGGAAGTCCCATGAGGACGTATCCCGGGTGACTTACGGCGTAGATCTCATACATGATGTCGAGTTCTTGCGTTTGGCGGTTACCTGAATGCAGTAGGTCTCCAAACTAAAATAATGCAATGCGTCTTGAAGGAATTCTCGAACGCCGCGGGATTGGCAAGGTCACTCGAGCGATGAATGACATCATCTCTGGCTATGTCAGGCCAGGTCTTCCAGGAGCAACTTCGGCAGCGAGCCTATCTCCTTTTCTTCCAGCTTCTATTTTGGAGGAATTGATCTACCTCTATATTTCATCCCAAAGAAACCAAATCTCGGAGCTCTTCTAATATTGTAGTTAACATCGGTCTCCCAAAGTGAAGCAATTGGAAATGGGTGTGGCGGCCAGGTGGTGCAGCAGCAGCTGTTGCATTGTGGCTGAAATCCCAAAAATTCGGGGGTGGACCCCTGACGGAGATAAGATAAGTAAATTTGAGTGCCCCGCCCCCGCCATGCGTGTCAGTCACAATGTGGTTGTGCACCAGCGTTGCGATTGACTCTTACCAAACTTTTTTTTTCTTTTCTTCTTTTCTCCTGGCCGTCTCTCCTCCTTGCGCAAACTCGAGAGATCCGACCACGCCCACGTATTCGCACTCGATAAAGCAGTCAACATGGCCAGCATTACCGAAATGGAGGCCGAGGCCCCTCACAACAACTTCGACGTACGTAGCGCCCCTTGCGAAATGACTGTTCCGAGTGGCCCCCCCTTAGGTTCACGACCTCTGGCCGCGGTGGATCGCTGCCACACACCGATGTCACGATATCACAGCCAGCCAATGCCCCGAAGCTGCCCACAACATTTCCACGAATCTGCTCTCGTAACCCGAATAAGAAACCTATAAAGGGATTGAATATCAAAAAAGTCACAAAGAACACCAGGAAATGGATCTCGATCTGGTTGCGCCGCAGCCAAAAACTTGTCGTATCCAAGCGCGGTTTCTTCCAGTTGCTCAGGCTGTCGGCTCGTTGCGACTGCGTATGTCGGCTATTAGAGATCATACAAAAGCGTCTGCGACTCAAATTACGATCCAGATTCGGGCAGCTAGGGGCAAACTGGCGGCGACATCAGGTGGACCGGCGGCATCTGGCGCAGTTGCATTCGACGAGTGATACATGCAAAAGAGCAATTTGTAAAAGCTGGACGTATGTTTTGCTGACATTGTTTGTAACAGACCATCCTCGTTCTGGACTTCGGTTCCCAGACGAGCCATCTCATTCTGAGACGCCTGCGTGCACTCAAGGTGTACGCTGAGATGCTGCCATGCACCACGAAGCTGGCGGACCTCCCCTTCAAGCCGAAGGGTATTGTGCTGTCTGGAGGTATGCATTCTGTTAGCGCGGCTTTCTTGGGCTTCCACATGCTGTGATGCCGTCCTGGTATGGAATTCTTAGCTTACTGGCAATGATTAGGCCCCTCGTCTGTCTACGATCAGGGCGCACCACGTAAGATCATCTTCCCGTGCACGACGTCAAACTTGTACTGATTTGTTCCAAGACGTCGACCCCGCTGTTTTCGAGCTTGGCGTCCCGATTCTGGGCATTTGGTATGATTGCCTCTGTTCCCGGTGACGGTCTAATGCTAAATCCAACTTCTCAGCTACGGTTGCCAGGTAATATCCCTTCTTGTTCTGCATT